>NC_091171.1:30108464-30123464 GCF_040958095.1 Procambarus clarkii | reverse complement strand
CTCCATGCTGGGGCCGCATACTTCAGGATTGGTCTTACATATGTGGTGTACAAGATTCTGAATGATTCCTTACACAGGTTCCTGAACGCCGTTCTGATGTTAGCCAGCCTCGCATATGCCGCAGACGTTATTCTCTTTATGTGGGCTTCAGGAGACAGGTTTGGTGTGATATCAACTCCTAGATCTTTCTCTCTGTCTGTTTCATTAAGTACTTCATCTCCTATTCTGTATCCTGTGCCTGGCCTCCTGTTTCCACTGCCTAGTTTCATTACTTTGCATTTACTCGGGTTGAACTTCAACAGCCATTTGTTGGACCATTCACTCAGTCTATCCAGGTCATCTTGTAGCCTCCTACTATCATCCTCTGTTTCAATCCTCCTCATAATTTTTGCATCGTCGGCAAACATTGAGAGGAACGAATCTATACCCTCTGGGAGATCATTTACATTTACCAGAAACAGTATAGATCATTTACCAGAAACAGTATAGGTCCAAGGACTGACCCCTGCGGGACTCCACTTGTGACGTCTCGCCAATCTGAGACCTCACCCCTCACACAGACTCGTTGTCTCCTGTTGCTTAGGTACTCCTCTATCCACCGGAGTACCTTCCCTCTCACTCCAGCCTGCATCTCCAACTTTCGCACTAGCCTCTTGTGTGGCACTGTATCAAAGGCTTTCTGACAATCCAAAAATATGCAGTCTGCCCACCCTTCTCTTTCTTGCCTTATTTTTGTTGCCTGGTCGTAGAATTCAAGTAACCCTGTGAGGCAGGACCTGCCATCCCTGAACCCATGTTGATGCTGTGTTACAAAGTTCCTTCGCTCCAGATGCTCCACTAGTTTTTTTCGCACAATCTTCTCCATCAGCTTGCATGGTATGCAGGTTAGGGACACTGGCCTGTAGTTCAGTGCCTCCTGTCTATCCCCTTTCTTGTATATCGGGACTACGTTAGCTGCTTTCCAAATATCTGGCAGTTCCCCTGTTGCCAGTGATTTGTTATACACTATGGAGAGTGGTAGGCACAGTTCTCTTGCTCCTTCCTTTAGAACACAAGGGGAGATTCCATCTGGGCCTATAGCCTTCGTCACGTCCAACTCTAGTAAGCACTTCCTTACTTCCCCACTGGTAATCTCAAACTCTTCCAGTGGTTCCTGGTTAGCTATTCCCTCACTTACCTCTGGAATTTCTCCTTGCTCTAAGGTGAAGACCTCCTGGAATTTCTTATTCAATTCCTCACACACTTCCTTGTCATTTGTAGTGAATCCTTCCGCCCCTATCCTTAATCTCATAACCTGTTCCTTTACTGTTGTTTTTCTCCTAATGTGGCTATGCAACAATTTAGGCTGAGTCTTTGCCTTGCTTGCGATGTCATTTTCGTATTGTCTTTCTGCCTCTCTTCTCATCCTGACATATTCATTCCTGGCATTCTGGTATCTTTCTCTGCTCTCCAGTGTCCTGTTATTCCTATAGTTTCTCCATGCCCTTTTACTTTGCTGCTTAGCTAGCCTACATCTCTGATTAAACCATGGGTTTCTCATCTTCATTTCTCTGTTTTCCTTTTGGACTGGGACAAACTTGTTTGCTGCGTCCTTGCACTTCTGCGTGATGTAATCCATCATATCTTGGGCCGTCTTTCCCCTGAGCTCTGTTTCCCATGCTATATCTGTTAGGAATTTTCTTATCCCCTCATAGTTTCCCTTTCGGTATGCTAACCTTTTGGTTTCGGTATCCCTCCTCGAGTTCAATAACCCTTCTTCAATCAAGTACTCAAACACCAGTACACTGTGGTGTGTGTGTGTGTGTGTGTGTGTGTGTGTGTGTGTTGAGGGGGTATACTGAACACGTCAGAGTTCCACCAAAGTTATCAAACCATGCGATGTGAACACAACACCGAGTCAGCTTAGACTAAATAATTCGGAAGCGATATTCCAATGAACATGTCTACTTCGGTTATATTTCCTTCGTTATATAATCCGTGTAAGCAGGCTCCCGGGAGCACGAGTCACAGCCGCAGGATCCCAGAACAACAGTGATTGCTAGTAAAAATTACCTATTATGTGAACAAAGTTGTGCGTAAACAAGTCATAAATACAATTAATCCTATTTAAGAATCCCCCCTCCAAAAAAAAAAATTGCCAACGCATTCTCCCATCAATTATCCATTGTCCGTTACGAAAATTGAGAGTCAAGAGTAATCCCGGATTATTTAAATAAGGTGGGATCCGCATAACACAGATAATCATGTCATGTCCTTGCCTGATCACAGGCCCGAGAATAGTCTGGAATAATCTAAAACGATCAAAGGCATCCTAACTGATAGTTGACCGTTAATATCATTAATTTAGCTGGACTCTGGATAATTGTAACTTTAATCAACTGCATAATTGGTAAATTGTCACAGTTCTGATGTTTTGAGTAAGCCAACCGGGTCGGAAATATGCCGAGCCCAACCGGGTCTGAAATATGCTGAACTAAACGGATCGAAAATCACTTAACAAACCGAATTTAAAATAAATTTGAAAAAGGGGCATAAAATAAAAAAACAAAAACAAAAATATCTATAAAGTTAGGAAGACAGGATATTACGTTGCCGTACACGAAAGATAACTCTCCGTAAGTTCACAGCGTGGTACGTCTTAAAGCTCATAGCGTGGTCGAGCCTAACCAAGCCTCATATTGTGGTTAGACTTCGCTAACAGATTTTGCTTACCTCCGTAACTATAATTCAGGGCCATCATAACATATTCAAAACGGTATTTAATCCCACTAGCACGCAGGGCGTTTCAAGCAGGTCCTTAATCTTAATTTTCCCCGGAATAGGACCCGCCAAATCGTTTAACAATCAGGTACCCATTCACTGCTGGGTGAAAAGAGGCGTGCAGTTAAGGATTTGGCACCTAGTCAATCCTCACCGGCCAAGATAAGAACCCAGGCCAAATCACTCAAAGTTGGCACTCCCCGCGCTTCCTATCTTTAAATTACTTTACATAATTTAAATAAAGAAAACGATAGAGCACATTAGTATACAAAATACAGTATTTACATGAGAAATATTTGTTACTATTATAATTCAGAGGCTCTTCCACCCACTAGTACTAGGCTTACAGACTAGGCGAGGATATGTGTCAGGTAAAAATAAATTAATTTCAAAATATATTTTATTTTCGGACAAAACTATCGGAGCAAGCTCTTAAATTATGTAAAATTTCGGCGGTGGTAGCCACAGTGATCGCGACCCAGGGCGCCAGCGATAACCACTAGTTATAATATTTATATATATTATATATATATTATATTATATATATATTATATTATATATATTATATATATATATATATATATATATATATATATATATATATATATATATATATATATATATATATATATATAATTTTTTTAAAGTTTATGAGGGTATCACCTCTGGTGCCAATGTGGGGGATATATAATATATATATTTAAATATTATAACTAGTGGTTATCGCTGGCGCCCTGGGTCGCGATGACTGTGGCTACCACCGCCGAAACTTTACATAATTTATATATATATGTGTGTGTGTACATACAAAAGAATGGGGGTGGTAGAAGATAATATTAGTGTTCAGTGAGAAACCACAAGGTCTCCTCTGAATACTTTTTATTTTCTTCTCAGAGGCTATGGGTCCCATATATATATATATATATATATATATATATATATATATATATATATATATATATATATATATATATATAATATATATTATATATATATATATATATATATATATATAATATATATTATATATATATATATATATATATAATATATATTATATATATATATATATATATATAATATATATTATATATATATATATATATATATATATATATATATAATATATTATATATATATATATATATATATATATATATATATATATATTATATATATATATATATATATAATATATATATATATTATATATATATAATATATATATATATTATATATATATATATATATATATATATATATATATTATATATATATATATATATATATATATATGGGACCCATAACCTCGGAGAAGAAAATAAAAAGTATTCAGAGGAGACCTTGTGGTTTCTCACTGAACACTAATATTATCTTCTACCACCCCCATTCTTTTGTATGTACACACACACATATATATATAAATTATGTAAAGTTTCGGCGGTGGTAGCCACAGTCATCGCGACCCAGGGCGCCAGCGATAACCACTAGTTATAATATTTAAATATATATATTATATATCCCCCACATTGGCACCAGAGGTGATACCCTCATAAACTTTAAAAAAATTATATATATATATATATATATATATATATATATATTATATATATATATATATATATATATAATATATAATAATATATATATAATATAAAATTGTGTGTGTAAACACACACCGAGCTCGCATTTTTATCTACAGTACATAAGATTATTGATGTGTGTATTTGTGTAGGTGATTGTATGTGTATGTATATATGTATGTTTACATATATATATATATATATGTGTATGTATATGTGTACATGTATTACATTAATAATTTTAACTAGCGTCATAAGATTATTTGCTTAGCTAAACGAACTAGAGGGTTCAGTTCCTGATGTACATATTTGTTACGTCAAGAATAACGAGGGTAGAACGCTTGTGACTAGTATCAAAGCAAGTGAAATGATGACAAATACGGATGGGATTGTATAGAGAAATTGTACACAAAAATGGACGTAGACCAAAGTATTGTATCTTAAGTATGTATATTTATGTGGGAGTGTTTCCTAGGAGAATGTACACGGATTTTAACCCAGGACTGTGCGTGACTGTTCATCTAAACTAGATAAGGGAAAACCTAACTGAGAATTATATATAATACATATAAATGTAGTACTTCCCCTTGAAAATTTATGTAAATGACTTATATTGTATATTAAAGAAAAAAGATCATCATAATATAGTAGTAGGCACTGTATAATATATATATATATATATATATATATATATATATATATATATATATATATATATATATATTTTTTTTTTTTTTTTTTTTTTTTTTTTTTTGAGATATATACAAGAATTGTTACATTCTTGTACAGCCACTAGTACGCGTAGCGTTTTGGGCTACGGGTTTCGGGTTTCGGGTTTCGGGCGGGTTTCGGGCGGGTCTCGGTCCCTGGAATACGATCCCCTGCCGCGAAGAATCGTTGTGACAACCAAGTACACATTTTACTGTTGCGTTAAACAGAGGCTACAGTTAAGGAATTGCGCCCAGTAAATCCTCCCCGGCCAGGATACGAACCCATGACAGCGCTCGCGGAACGCCAGGCGAGTGTCTTACCACTACACCACGGAGACTATTATTATATTATATTATATTATATATATATATATATATATATATATATATATATATATATATATATATATATATATATATATATATATATTCCTGTCGGCCAAGCAGGAGCTGCTGCAACACACACAGAAAGAGAGATGTCAATCAAGTACTCTGAAATAGATTACAGGTATAACTTCGTTCCAATATGGGGGAAGAGAGTGCAGGGAGGTTTTTTAAGAATCTTGGTTCCAGGCTCATTGACACTACAAGATACCCTAAAGCGGCAACTTTTCTCTTCCAGGGCCTCGGTGTAGCGATCCAGAGGGGAAATGCCCCACTGTATCCTCGGTTCCTGCCCGGCGTCGGAGGAGTTTAAAGAAATCTACAGCCTCTAGGAAACAAACTTCCCTTTATTTCCTCTTAATATCCATTTTTTTTATATAATCAGACATGTAACTGTGTAATATTGTGTAACAAAGTGTACAACATTAATAATAAAAAAGGCGTAGAGTAAAATTACAAGTTTTCTCTGAATGCTCTGTATTCCCTACTCCCAGGCTATGGGTCCCTACAGTTGCACAAGTGGTGGTACCTCTATATATATATTATATTATCGGGGTACAACTTTGTAAAGTGGTAACACACTCGCCTGGCCTTTGACGAGCACTTTGGCCTGGGTTCGTATCCTTGCCGGGGAGGATTGACTGGCCGCCTATCCCCAACTGTAACCTCTGTTCACCCAGTAGGGAATGGGTACCTGGTTGTTAATCGATTTGATGGGTCGTATTCCGGATTAAGGACTAGGCCGAAACGCTATGCGTGCTAGTGGCTTTACAAGAATGTAAAAACTCTTGTTATATTATATATATATAATTTATATTTGTATATATATATATATATATATATATATATATATATATATATATATATATATATATATATATACAAATATAAATTATATATATATATATAATAAATATATATAATGATAAATATATATATGTAATATAGAACTACATAATATACTTTCCTATATATATAAGGGGGTAGAAAGAGAATGTGCGCCAGAGCCTGACAAGACTCTCATATTACCAAGGTGGTAAAATAAATAAATATATATATACAGTGTGGCGATACAGAGAGGAAATGCGCACTGCATCCAGGGTTCCTGCCCGCCATCTGAGGAGCTGGAGGAACTCGACAACCTATGATAACCATCTTTGTAACCCATATGTAACTCCTTTTTTGTAACAAAGTTCAAATAAAGTAGGTATATATGTGTACATACAAAAGAATAGGGGTGGTAGGAGAAGATAATATTAGTGTTCAGTGAGAAACCACAAGGTCTCCTCTGAATACTTTTTATTTTCTTCTCCGAGGCTATGGGTCCCCACATTGGCACCAGAGGTGGTACCCTCACAAACTTTTATATATATATATATATATATATATATATATATATATATATATATATATATATATATATATATATATATATATATATATATATATATATATATATATATATCACTACAATTCTTCAAATCTTATGTTTGACTGTATGTAGAATATTGTAAAATCAACCCACCAGACTAACAATTCAACTTCAGTACACAGAGGTCGAGTCTATTATGATGTCAGTGTGATATTTGGGTGTGATTTTACACAAACTTTGGGTAAACCTTCATTTTTATACAACTTTACTGCGTATATAACTAATTTTACGCACTTCATATTAGTGATGAACGTCAACTAGACCTATTCCTCACTTCATACTCTTCCTCCTAGATTCGTAAGTATACTTGAAGCTGTAATGACCTATCTGAAAAACTAGGTAAAATTTTTAATTCGCTATTATATAAATTTTACATTATTTATTTCATTAAAACTAACGTTTCCATTAATAGCGACTACATACTGTGGACCCTAATTTATATTCGACCTGTACATACTTTAATTTTAACGATTACAAATATTTATACCTGTATATATTTTGTGTAAAATATATACTGTATTAAAAATAAGTAAAATAGGGTGTCAGTTGGGTACTTCACCTTCTGTAAACATATCCAAAACGACTGCTGTTAGCCGCCATATATTAAACTGGACTTGTCAAGAGGGCGAGACATACGAGCCTTTATGGTCAGTTTTCGCAGAGTAAAAATTAATAAATTTACCCCAACCATTAACAATGGTACACAATTATTACAACAATTTTAATTAATATTTATTACTTATTAATTAACATTTATCATTTTACCATTCAGGCCGAGCTTGGGGAGTATAAAAATTCCCAGAAACCCATCAAGCAGGTATAAAACAGGTATCACTGACACGTATAAAGTTAATGAAACTAATATTTTAACCGCATTACTTTTGTCTTAGAATTTAACACTAAAAAGTCTTGGTCTTGACAGCTTTAATCATATTTAATATTTATATTGTATTTTAACATTTTGAATTACCAGGACTACAAATAATATAACCGCATTATGTACATTTTGCATATTCTTGAAGATATCGGAAATTATTTTAAAGTACTTGTTTCTTGGAGAAAATTAAAGTCCTCCGCAGTTCTGTTGTAAATGTTAAAAATACATTAGGCATTAAATTCTAAATCTTTGTTTTAGGTGCCAAAACATCTCTGCTTTATAGGCCAGTGATTTTCAACCCGGGTTACGCGAGAAAAGTATGGCAAACCGAAAAAAAAATTAGCAATAAATATTGTATGGGTACGTTCACAAACGTTCTGAATTCTTAGGTATATATATTTTTTAGACGTTTCGCCATGATAACGAGATTAGGAATCACTGCGCTAGGCACTACATTTAAAGTAACAACATCCAGAATTGTATGGAAATGTATGACTACAGCTGCGTCTATAATCCAGGGACAATGTTCTGAGTTCTATGTTGTTATGCTGTACATTATTTAATTTATAACATGTTCCATTCCATCTCAACATTAATAATGCATAATAAAAAATAAATATGAACATTATTTCACAATGGGCAAATTCCAAGTGAATTATTTATTGTGGACAAGACGGTACACTGGGTTGTGCGTACTTAACATAGGTGTACGTTCTTGCAAGCGCCGTAGGATATGACTGCAAGTACCAAGTGCTCTATCTTTACTGCTTATACGATCTAAAGTACTTAGTGCTGTGTCTCAGGAGTGCTATACACGTTGTACCTCAGTCTGGTATAAATTGCTTAATTAGTGGCTTTATTAAAAATTAAGTTCTTAACTAATTTTTTAAACTTTTTTGACCAGAATTCGTCAAACAAATTTTAAAACTGAAAACGAATCAGTTACAGCCCCGCTCCTGTGCCAGGTAAGTCCACTACGGGCTCACCATAGCCTGTGCTACTTTGAACTTTTGTTCTGCGTAGCTGAATCTAAAACAACATGAAAAGGAGCTTCATCGTATGCCATGCACAGCTGCCGTGTACGTTCACTCGCAGGCTGAGTGACGCTGCCCATTACTCTCTCCTTCCAGGGGAAAATTTAATAAAACTCTAAATTAACAAAGCACGGACTTTTGAGGTAATTTTTTTCATATTACGGATTCATATTATTGGATTCGTCAGGAAGATTATCATCGTGCATACTATCGCAAAACCGCCACACTGAAGAGCTCAATTTATCGTTCTCGGAACAGCCAAACTTCAACCATTCCTTGCACTGGAAAATCTCTCTCTCTCCAGAAACAGCCTATCCTCAACCATTTCTTTCACTGGATAAATAGTCTACTACTCTACGAATAGTCTATCCTTACCCATTCCTAACACGGGAGAATGTCTACTACTCTACTAATAGCCTATCCTCTATTATAACACTTAATCTTATACTCTTGGAATAAGATATTTTCAACCAACACCAGAATCATCTAGCGCTCAAGGTATATCCTAGCCTTACCTATGGAGGTTACTCTATCACTCGAGGGAGGAACGCCATCCACCTTATGAGTGCACCCCAACCTTACCTACCCCAACACTGAGGGTCGTTATCTGCCCCTCTAGGGGCACCTCATCCTTTCCTATCCCAACAGTGACGGGCGTTATCTACCTCTCGAGGGACACCCCCATCTTTGCCTACCCCATCACTGAGGGCCATTCAGCTGGCACTCGAAGCGCCCAGCAGTGTCTCGAGAGCTTTGCCTGCCACAACCGACGAGAGTGGCAGCAGGTGGCGGTGTGCCAGGCACAGTCACTTCTCGCCGCCACCTTCGTCAGTAGAGCCAGGCCCACCAGACGTATCATGTCCTTGCATGAAGACAAATGTCCATGCCAGAAGGGAGAGCACGACTGACTGCAAGTTCCTCGCCATCACGCATCATACAGGTCCTGAGGAACATGTCCCCCTGAACGCACTACGCCAGTAATGCGTAAATAATAGTGACTGCGCATAACGGATCTCGCTGGCCTGTGCGTGCAATAGTGGCTTATGAAATACAAAAAGTTTTAAAGATCGGTCAGGAACTTTCGCATAACATTCACCTCCAAACTTCTCTCAAGATGTTTACAGTGTCTCGCGACTGAAAGGTTGTGGCCTACAAGTGACCGTCGGGATATCAAACAAAATCGTCGTAGAGCAACAAACCTTCAGGACCGGATTGTTCCCTTTAATTTGTCAACATAAAAGGAGTGTGTGCATGGACTGACTGACTGACTCTCTCTCCCTCTCTTAACCCTTCCGGGGCCTTGCACCGTTTGTCCTCCTCCCAGGGCGGCGAACATGGGCCTACTGAGGCGGCCGCCCCGCCACCCACCCCGCCGCCCGCCGCCCAGCTCCGCCTCTCGCCTCCTACTGGTCCACAACCACAAAATGGCGGATTTCCACGCATGCGCACCGCCGCCTCCGACCATTATGATGAATTATTCACTATATGCATCATGCTCTTTTTATTACTTTTATGTAATCAATAAAAGACTCGGGCATCAAAATTATTAAATATACCGACGGCCAACTAACTCGTGCTGAATTAAAAGTACTTTATGTGATAAAAGTATAGCGATTTGGCTGCGTATAGGTTTTCTTTCCGTTCGAGAAGCAGTTTGAAGTGTTAATGTTTTTTAGCAAGGAAGTCACTACGATGTCAAAAATCGTCGTAAGGAAGTGCTTGCATCAGCAGCGTCTTGTGTGTGTTCCGACCCTCTATATAATACAAACATCTATACTTCTCGCAAACAAAACAACCCCGAAATGTCACTTTTATAATAAATATCCCCTCCGCTATTGCCGATAAACACTTTTAAACACACAAGAGAGCAAATATAAGTTATGGGTTGGCGAGTAAAGGTGCCGTGTGGACGACAAGATGGCTGGTTAGGGCGCGCCAGGCCCGCTCCCAGCTGACTGTGCTGCTCTATTGTCCTCTCTAACGTGTCCCAGCCGGCTTGCCCTTCCTTCCTTCCCACCTAGTCGGCTCTTGCAACATCGTAGGGGTATATGGTCGTCCCATAAATACCACCAATGCCGGATTAGCTACTGAATCGTACCAAGGTAAGAAGGTTCTTCACGTTCAGCTCGAGCCCCCCGTTGCCACGCTCTCTCTCCTCAGTACTGGTAAGCAACTGCTAGGACATTATGTTGGTACTCTTCACGTCTAGTGTACATTCCATTTGTTATTTATCGTCTCGCGCTTTATTTATAAATGTATAAATTAACTTATACATTTTAGCTGCAATTATTGGTTATGGAATCAATAATAAAGGTTTTGTACTGGTCGCTTTTCATACACTCTTTGAAGGTGTTTTTGATTATATTTGTTTACGTTTTTGTGAGCCACAAATACCGGTCATGACGTCACTCTGACGTCACACTCGTGTCCCAAAAGCTTCCAAACTAATTACTAATTTCAGCTGCATTAATTTAACTTTTATTTACATGGTTGATATTGGAATGCCGACTATAGGTTCATCACATCGGTATAACTGAAAAATTAAATTTATATAATAATAATAATAATAATAATAATAAATAATAATAATAATGAACAACCCTGTGGATGTTCTTCCTATTTGGGGGGGGGGGGGGTGATGAACACTGTTCACTCACCAACCCAGCCGCCTGTTGTGGACCATCGTATGCATATTGACGTAATGGACGTATGTGGAAAGTAGAATTTGGCACTAATGAATTTGGACAAACATAAAAAGGTTTTGTATATATGTTGCTGATCAAACTTAAGCTAACCATCCTAGACTTAATACACGCTCTCTGAGGACTAATATAGTACATATATGTGTGCTATACTTACGATTATTTAAGTTTGTTTTTAATTTACGTTTTTCTGGACTATATTAGTGAATAATACCAAACTCTTCTAATTGTTCAGTCAACATATGCACGAGGGTGGACATGGTTACAAAAAGTACTCTCTAAACCGGAGGATGAGGTTGTCACTCACTGGATGAGGTTGTCACTCACTGGATGAGGTTGTCACTCACTGGATGAGTGACGCTGCCTGATCAACTAGCCCTCAGTGGCAAAATAAAAAAATTATAAAGTATTATTAAAATATTGCCCGATAATTAAATTGTAAAACCACATAAACGTCAAATCTTTAACTTATCTAAAATATTGAGTTTAATTATTAACTAACAAAACGTACAAATACTGTACCTACAAATTAACCATTAATCTGATCTGTATTACAAATAAAATATTGAATATTAATTTTATTAGTAATTATCATAGTAAATATTAATTTAAGTACGTTGATCTGTATACGAGCTTTTATCTATTTTTGGTATTGGGCGTACAGCGATAAAAATGCCTTGGTGGTGGTTGAGCTTCAGCTCCTGGCCTCGCCTCTCGGCGAGCATTCGGGTGTTATAATGTTTCTCAGGCCCCCGGAGTTTCTTTGTACATCATGTGCATTAATTTAAAAAAGAACTGATTTATCTTATGATGCGTCCTCGAATGATGAAGATTTTCTATGACTTACCGTCCTGGGGGGGGTCCCGCCCCATCATCCTGGGCCCCACCCCTTATGGGGGTCTCCTTCCCCCCCCCCCCCATCGTCCCAAGCCTAATCCGTACTTACTTGCTTAACAGTATCTTAACGAGGGAGTGAGGTTTAATTCTTTTTGCCTTGTCTACTAGCCTTGGTGTTCCTAGTAGGCATCCATCAGTCTCAGGAGACTATGGAGTTGCGCTCTGGTTGTCGGTCTGGAGTAGCCTCACCAGGGCGCAAAGCCAGGGTAGGTTGATTCGGGGGACAAACTGTTACCCAGGCAGCAGGTCCCCCGAATGACGCTGCCTGCGTCCTATTGCGCTATAATTTTACTATTCTGACGTTCGAATTCTTTGTCGAATCTGGCCTTAAAGTTGTGGATGGAGGTGGCTTCCACAATTCTTTTTTTTCAGTGCCTTCCACGTGTGACCATCCGTTCAAGGTACGAGTATTTCCCTACATTCCTTCGGCATATGTACGATTCTAGCTTTCACCTGTGTCCCCGTGTCCTACTTTCTCTGAATTTGAAGAGCTATCCTTGTCCATCCCATCAGTACCTTGCATATTGTGATCATATCCCCTCTGTCCCTTCTATCCTCTAGGGATAGAAGTTAATGTTAATGTTATTTCCATCATTAGCTTATTATTGTAGTTTTATCATCTTAGCTCTGACTCCCATCTTGTTGCAGACCTTTGTACTTTTTCAATCTTGGTTGTATGCTTCACAAGGTGCATATTCCAGTATTGATCTAATGAATGTTGTATAGATTGACTTGAAGGGATCCTGATTTAGGCTTCTAAACCACAATTTTATCATACGTTGCCAACTGCATACTGCCGTTATGTAGGTAACATATTCGTCATAGTAAAAGACTCGGATGAACTAAAAGCCATCTAGAGTGTCAGTACTCCGATTTACACATGAAAATATTGAAGATAACAGTCTGCCAATCTTGGATGTACTAACAAAAACAGGAACCTCTTTAAGCATCAGCGTATATACTAAGCCTGCCAACATAGGATTATGCCTGAACGGTAGAAGTGAGTGCCCCCAAAGTTACAAAGCCTGTGTTCTCAATGCTTATATTCGTCGAGCGCTTACCCACTGCTCCGAATGGAGCAACATCAGTTGATCTGGTTGATGGGGTTCTGGGAGTTCTACTCCCCAAGCCCGGCCCAAGGCCAGGCTCGACTTGTGAGAGTTTGGTCCACCAGGCTGTTGCTTGCAGCGGCCCGCAGGCCCACATACCCACCACAGCCCGGTTGGTCCGGTACTCCTTGCAGGAAACAATCTAGTCCACGGTTGTTCCGGCAATATTTCTTATGCTCGTGGGAGGGTGTTGAACAACCGTGGACCTCTGATGTTTATACAGTGTTCTCTGTGTCTATGGCACCCCTGCTCTTCACTGGTTCTCGTCTGCATTTTCTTCCATATCGTTCACTCCAGTACGTTGTTATTTTACTGTGTAGATTTGGTACTTGGACCTCCAGTATCTTTCACGTGTATATTATTTGATATCTCTCTCGTCTCCTTTCTAGTGAGTACATTTGGATGGCTTTGAGACGATCCCAATAATTTAGGTGCTTTATCGCGTCTATGCGTGCCGTATATGTTCTCTGTATTCCCTCTATTTCAGCAATCTCTCCTGCTCTGAAGGGGGAAGCGAGTACTGAGCAGTACTCAAGACGGGACAACACAAGTGACTTGAAGAGTACAACCATTGTGATGGGATCCCTGGATTTGAAAGTTCTCGTAATCCATCCAATCATTTTCCTAGCTGATGCAATATTTGCTTGGTTATGCTCCCTAAACGTTAGGTCGTCAGACATCATTATTCCCAAATCCTCGACATGCTGTTTTCCTACTATGGGCAGATTCGATTGTGTTTTGCACCCTATATTATGTTTAAGGTCCTCATTTTTACCGTACCTGAGTACCTAGAATTTATCACTGTTAAACATCATGTTATTTTCAGATGCCCAGTCGAAAACTTTATTAATATCAGCTTGAAGTTTTTCAATGTCTTCAGTCGAGGTAATTTTCATACTGATTTTTGTGTCATCTGCAAAGTATGATACGAAGCTGTAACTTGTATTTTTGTCTATATCTGATATGAGAATAAGGAAAAACAGCTGTGCAAGGACTGTACCCTGAGGTACAGAGCTTTTAACTGCGCTTGGACTAAATTTAATATGGTTGACTGTTACTCGCCGAGTCCTGTTTGACAGAAAACTGAGTATCCAGCGTCCTACTTTACCGGTTATTCCCATTGATTTCATTTTGTGTGCTATCACTCCATGGTCACATTTATCGAAAGACTGCGAAATCCGTGTATATCACATCAGCATTCTGTTTTTCTTCAAATGTCTCGGTTACTGTCGTAGTGATCAAGTAGCTGTGAGAGGCACGATCTTCCCGCTTGAAATCCATGTTGGCCTGGGTTGTGAAGGTCATTAGTCTCCATGAAATTGGTGACCTGACTCCTAATCACTCTCTCAGATACTTTTATTATGTGCGACGTTAGTGCAACTGGTCTATAATTCTTTGCCAATGCTTTGCTACCTCCCTTGTGTAGAGGGGCTATGTCTGCTACTTTAAGTGCATGTAACACCCATGACCACCCCCCCCACCCAGGGAAGCCTTCTCCAAGAGGTCAGCCCA
>NC_091171.1:30005964-30103464 GCF_040958095.1 Procambarus clarkii | reverse complement strand
TTCAAATGTTTATTCAGGTAAAGTACATACATACAAGAGGTGATACAAAAATTGATAGATTTACAGATAGAGCTAGTACATACAATGCCTAATGCCACTATTACGCAAAGCGTTTCGGGCAAAACTATCTTGTAATATAGTTTAGTGTCCGTATGTCACCTTGTCATGTCCTGTTTCCCCTAGGCTGTAAATAGCTACCTGAGAGTCAGGCAGCTGCTACCGGCTGCTTCCTGGGGGGTAGGGGAAGGGGTGAGCGAGCGAGAGAAATATGTCGATAAGAAAAAGTCAGGCGTCAGTACATTACACAACCGATGGTTAGAAAGGTGGGATCCAAGGTCAACAGCTCGATCCTGCAGGGACACACACAGTAAAATACACACGCAAACGCGCGCACAAACATTGCAATAGGTCTTAGCCAAGGTTGATATGCAACCTTCTATTGAGGTAAATCCAGTTGGAAAGCGAAATGGAAGGGAAGACAGCAAATGAGATGATGGGCCTCTTTGCTGGGAAATGTAGTGATGAAACAGCAGTTCATACACCACTCAGGAGGTGGTGGTGGTGATCGAAAAAAGTATAGCGTGCCCTTGGTTTAATAGAACATGCAGGGAAGCTAAATGACAAAAAAAGTAAAAGCCAGGACAAGGTATAGAGAACCAGGAACATAGAACAACAGAGAAGTCTAAAAAAAAAAAAAAAAAAAGAAACGAATACACCAGTCAGGAGAAAAGCTCAATGGCAGTTTGAAAGTAACATTGCTGTAAAAACTAAGAACAAACCAAAGCTGTTCTATTTTTAATAAGGTGTAAGAGAACAGTGCGAGATCATGTACTTAGATTGAGAAGACAAGGGGAAATTCTCACAGAAAATTGTGTGGTATGTGTAAAATTCTACAAAAAATTTCAGGTAGTCTTTACAGTAGAACCAGCGCGGAGACCGTTTTTGCGAGATGAAAGACTGGAAGAAACAATGGATACCATTGTAGTTACTGTAGATACAAAAACAAAAACAAAACTGGAGGAATTGTGACAAAATCAATGGGGCCAGATCTAATCTCATCATGGCTGTTGAAGGATGCTCCAGAAAGAGCATCCATTAACTAAAATTTGTAATAAAAGGCTTGAGAAAGGAAATCTCCCAAAAATCTGGAAAAAAGGCAAACTTAGTCCCAATATTTAAAAGGGTGATAGAAAGGAGGCACTAAATTACAGCCCGGTGTTATTCCATGTAAAGTGTTGGAGAAAGTAATCAGGTCAAGAATGGTGGGGCAACTGGAGAGGACTGACAACGTAACAAAAGATCAGCATAGAAAAAGAAAGTCATACCTGACAAACTTGACAGTTCTTTGAAAGTTAAAGAGAATTTGACACTGTTCCTCATGAGAGACTGATGTATATGATGGAGAGGCAGGCTGGGATAATACTAAGCTGATGAAGGAAGTACCTGAAAGACATGAAGGAAAGGTCAGAGTTCAACCTGAACGACTGTAACAAGTGGGAACCCACGAAGCTCAGGTGAACGACCCGGGGGAGTGAGCTCATACATGTCAAAGTTTGCAGATGGCACAAAGTTAATGAGGAATGAAAAAACAAATAAGGACTGCAGGAAATTGAAGGTGGACCTAGAGAAACTCCAGAAGTCGTCAGACAAATGGTTACTGGAATTCAATATCAACAAGTTTAAGGTAATGAAGATGGGAAAGGGAGGGGGGGAGACCAGAAAGCATCAACATCATAGGTAAATGCAACTACAGGACTTGGAGAGAGAATGATTTGGGGGTGGATATAGTTCCACACTGCTATTATAAGTGGTACACAAACTGCCTAACTTCGGCAGCATATGGGATGCTAGCATATACAAGATCATAATTTAGAAACAAATCAGGACTCCTTCAAAACAATCTAAACAACATTTGTTTGACCAATGCTGGAATATGCAGCACCGACATTGAATATTTACCTTTGAAGCATAAAGCCAAAATTTCAAAAGTACAAAGGTTTGCAACAATTGGTGCCAGAGCTAAGAGGCTATGGGAATAGGCTAGTGGAGCTAAATCTCCCAACCCTAGAGAATAAAAGGAACAGAGGGGATATTATCGCAACATACAAGTTGATGAGAAATAGATACGGTGAACGAGTATAGCCTCTTCACATTGCAAGAAAATTGTACAAGAGGACAAAGGTTGAAGCTGGAAATGCAAATTAGCTGAAGAAATGTAAGGAAATACTCGTACTCTTTATGAGTAATCAACAAGTAGAATGTACTTCATTAATAAGTTGTGGAAGCCACCTCCATCTACAAATTTATGGTCAATTTATGGACAAAAAACTTAAAAGTCAAAATAGTTAAGTTGTAAGGCAACAGGAACAACAAGATTAGAAGGTAGGGCATATAAAGAGCCAGACCTCACTTCTCCATAGACACTTAGGTAAATACATGTAGTCCCACACTAACTGCTTTCTGTTCTTCCAGGGGTTCACTCTGATCCTATCTAGGTAACTAACAGGATCGTCAGAGTTACAGGGGTATTAGGTAACAGGACGCTCTATCTTCTGGACATCCGGCTGTGATAAAACTCTCTTAATGATGGCGTTAACGTCACTGTGCCTCAAATGCCATCCCCCAGTGCTGTGGCAGAGCAGGCCATGCTGGCTGTGCCCGTCACCCACGACTGTGCCGCAAATACACACACATACAGGGTGGATTGAGACAGCAAGGCAGAGAGCCACTGCAATCCGAAGGGCCTGTGGTGAGAGACGTGTGCCAATTGCTGATAATGGGGCTGCTAATATGAAGCATGGGGGGATCTGCTTCAACCGTGATGCGAGCAGTGTCGCTGGATGGTGTTGCAGTTCGCTCTACAATGGCTGGGTATAAGTACAGATTTTAGTGATAAAATGGTACACTCTTGTATTCCTCCCCAAACCCTGGCTGTACTCATCTGATTCAGATTCAGATGTTTATTCAGGTAAGGTATATACATACAAGTGATGTTACATTAAAGGATTGATATATAGATAGAGCTAGTACATACAATGCCTAAAGCCACTATTACGCAATGCGTTTCGGGCAAGAAAAAACATTAATATCTAGAACTCATCTAGTATCACCTGTGTATATCACCAGATGTTTTACCTGTGGGCCTGTTATCTGTAATGGCTTTATATTTACAATATAATTGATAATATTTTAAATATATTATTTTTGTTTCAGACTTGTACTCCTAGTATGTATCTCTCAATCTGTCATTCTATATTTTTTGCGGTTGCACAAAATGAAAAGCAAGATATTATTTCCAGTAAAGTCCATGGTGAAAGTAAACCCATTCTCTCTTATAAATTTAGTTGTTTTCATTTTCTATGATACTTTTTGAAGCGTTAGTCCACTCTAGAGACCGTTTTCTGTAAGACACTGAGAATTACAGGAGACCCTTGTCATCACTGCTCTACAGTTTTAGTGGCCGGCAGAGTACAAGGGAGTATACATCTCCGCGCGTGTGCCATCTTGTGAGTAAACTCTGCATCAGTTGAATTAGTTTTTTCTATTATTATTAGTGACTTGCAGTCTCCATCGCAGTCGATTCAGAATTAGCAATAAAAAAATTTAGTGAACCTGATTACAGTGAATACTTTGCATAGACCTATGTATTTTTTTTATAAATCTACTAATTACGGGCAACATTTTATTACCTTAAGAGTAATTATTATTTTTTGGTGGTAATACTTATTATATGCAAGATGTAAGAAAAATATTGGAATTGAAGAATCGCGCAAGAAAACGTGAATGTTTAAAGATTTTGTATCTTTTGTGGTAACTGTTTAAAAAGAGTATATTTACAATATTTATTATTAACAATAGCAGTAAACAACAGCATTAAGTTTAATGGTTGGTAAAGTTTAATGGTAAAATGGTTAAAGAATTTTTTACTGTCTGGTATAGTTTTGGACCCCCATTATTTGTATCGTTTTTTGTGTTCAAGGGTTCTGTGGTAGGCCTCACCCGACACGGTCGAGACGCTTGGGCTCTCTCTGACATTTAGGGGGGGGGGGGTGTTTACATAGTAGATATCCGGAAGCTAAGCAACTGTTGTGGGTTGCCAGGGAGGCCTGGTCGAGGACCGGGCCGGGAGGACGTTAAGCCCCGAAAACATCGCAAGGCAACTGCATCCTAGGGAGGGTCAGTAGTCGACCTAGGGGGGACCTTACACCTCAGGTATAAGGAAACTTACCGAAATGTTCCTTCTTACGGGCTCACCATAGCCCGTGCTACATGGACACTTTGTTCCGAGTAGCTAAATCTAAAAACAACATGATGTTCCTTACGGGCTATTCATGCCCGTGCCACCTCTTGGGTGGCTTAATCTTCCTCAATCTCAATCTGTTCCTTCCGTCCAGGATTCGAACCTTGACTCAATTGGTTGTCAGCAGACTGCGCTAATCGCTGTGACTACAGATCACTGGTTGACTTTAACCCCATCAGGGACCGCTCAAAACTGTAGGGTCCTGGGGCCAGATTCACGAAGCAGTTACGCAAGCACTTACGGACGTGTACATCTTTTATCAAACTTTGGCGGCTTTGTTTACAATTATTAAACAGTTAATGAGCTCCGAAGCACCAGGAGGCTTTTTATAACAATAACAACAGTTGATTGGGAAGTTTTCATGCTCGTAAACTGTTTAATAAAGGTAACCAAAGCCGTCAAAGATTGAGGAAAGATGTACACGTTCGTAAGTACTTGCGTAACTCCTTCGTGAATCTGGCCCCTGAGCTATAGATACCACGAGGCCCCTTCAATAACATAATAACAAGTTCGTGCTCCATAAAAGTATCCTCACCATAACCGGCCGCCACAGCTAGTTACGGCAATATAACAGAGCCCCATCCGGCTAGTACCAACATTATAACCGCTCACCGGTGTGTCAACACGACTACAATAAATCAAGGACAATATACTAACCTGTTTCAGCCGGCCTTGGGCCCCAAACATGGAGTCCCTCATCCATAATGTTAAGGTTCATTCACTCATCTTCATCTTGCTGGGCAACTCGTCCAGACAAAATTAAGACCTTGCAAGAAAAATGTGCTTTAAAATCTTAAAAAAAATATATGCCTAATATAAGCTAAGGCAGAGTGAATGTTTACTGCTAGGTGAACAGATACATCAGGGTGATAGAAACTGCTCATTTGTTTCCTCTATTGCCGGGACTCGGACACGTGAAGAACGCATGCTCTCTCTCCGTTTTCTTTGTTGCGTATCCTGATGCATTAAATATGATTTTTAAGCGGTTTGTCTTAATTTACCAAATTGCCAGCATCTCTCTAGTGGCCCCAGCGTGTACAGGAAGCCGGCGGCTCTTGCTAGAGTTACCGAATCATCCTGGTTGTGATGGCTATGTGGGCATTTGGTCTACGAAGCCAAACTACCTTACAGATGAACAAAGCCACAAGGGCCGTGACGAGGATTCGAACCTACATCCGAGAGTATCCCAGACTGAGCTTAATCGACTGAGCTAAGACATGGTAAAGAGAATTGAAACCAGAAGTTCTACTGAACTTACTTGGATCCTGCAGCCTCTCCGAGACACAAACCAGGGTTTTACAACATTCTGATCACACAGATCACAGGCGGGAGTAGAACTCTGGGTAATGTTTTTGAGTTCAGCTCATTATGCACCTCTAGATTACACTATAATTATAATGAATACATGTGATGCTGTGACTTTCACCTAGGTAAATAATTTACCCAGATAATTTACCTTAATAATTGTGTAAACTAATTACAAATGCTATTTAAATTAATAATTTGTTAATTTGACCTCGTGCACATCCTGTGATTAGTTGAGCTTGTCCTCTCGAATATTACTTAGCATTTTGACGTATAAATCCCCAACGGTCAAAATATAACGTACTATAATTCATAACGGCTCGCAAAATTGACGGACTGTTACGTTTTGTATTCGTAGGTTCTCTGTTAGATTAGTTAGGTTCAGGCAGTGTAGCGCAGCATTTTTGTAACGTCGTGACTGCTCGAGAGGGACGGGCTGCACAATGGGTCCGGGAGCTAAACCGTAATATTCTGCCACCATTTGGTCCGGGAGACATCTCCCGTCACGCAGGGTGCAGTCGCGCCTCCACAGATCTCCAGTATCAGCTCTTGATACTAGTAATGGCTCAAAAGGGCCACCACTTACGGGCTATTCATGCCCGTGCCACCTCTTGGGTGGCTTAATCTTTATCAATCAATCAATATTCCGCGGAGTGTCTGGACGCACAGAACAAGGGAAGCACTTCAGCTCCTGCGTGGGACACGCCGCTCCACACACAGGCTGTAGTCCTCGGGTTGTTTTAGATTCAGCTACTTGGAACAAAAGTTCCAAAGTAGCACGGGCTATGGTGATCCCGTAGTGGACTTCCCTGGCACAGGAGCGGGGCTGTAACTGTGGTCCTCGGGACCCACACCAGAGCCTTCTCTTAAAATAAACATTAACATTACCGGGAGGCCAAAGTTCCAATGTTGCACAACCATCCTGTTCTCGCCAGCGTTCCCAACATCAAGAAACTGTTGTACTAATGTGCCCTGACCTAACCATCCCAGGACCCACGAACAGAAATTGGGACTGTCAATTTCGCGAAATTGTACAAAAAGTGAACTTGTACATCAGTTTTCGGCCTTAGGTCAAGTATACGTCAAAATACGACGTGCTTTATAACAGCTTGCACATACCAAAGTGAGATATATTGTACGACATTAAAATTCAATCCAATTTAAAATCGGGTGTCATAAGCACAAGTGGAGAAGCTTTCAGTTCAAAATTCAGCTGGTGGAAAAAAAATCATGAGTAACAATGGAGGGGACCTTTGACAAGCCGCCTCTTCCTGTCCCTATCGAGACCACTAGAGAGATTGCGACCCTCGGGTAATCTCGGGTAAAGATACATCAACAGTCTATTCATGGTTTATCAAACGGTAATTTTCCCAAGAGGTTCTAACGCAACGAGTTTTCAAGACATTTTTAATTAGTTTATTATGGTCCGCAAGTCCTCGCCTGCGGGGTAGTGGCAGGAAGCCTTCAGTAACGCGATGGGCTCCACTATCTGTCTTAAACCTATACAGTTTAGCAGAAGTGGTATATATAATTGTATGCGAGTCCTGGGCTTCTACTTTACAAAAGTTGATTGGAAAAAAAAGTCCAAATTTGCCTCTGAGCATAACATAAGGACTGCAGACTTTAAGATTATGGTTCTTGAAGGAAAAAAGAACCAGACAAATCCTCGTCTGCTACGTAACATTGCACAGATGCATATAGAAGCAAACTTGGCATCCGACAGCTTCACATACTTCACAGATGGATCAGTAGACCAGCAGGGACAAGAAACCAGAGCTGCAGTTAAAGCAGGAAACTCTGTAAATAGTTGGAGACTCAAATGGATGTTCGACTTTACGGAGATGCTAGCCATTCAAAAGGCTTTGGAACATGCTCTTGCTGAACACCGACATGTTATCATACATATAGATTCGAAAACAGCAATTGAAACCTTGCAACGAGAACACATACGTGATAACATCCATCTGATCACAAATGTCATATCATTGATGCAAACACTCAAACGACAAGGCCGACGGGTACTTATCAACTGGGTGCCAAGTCATGTGGGAACAATAGGAAATGACATTGCAGACGAAGCTGCAAAACTTGCAGCTAAGAGAAAAAATGTAGAAATCTACATACCACAAACTATCACAAATTAAGAAAGTAATTAGAAACGGAGCAATGCAAAAGATGTATAGTGACCACAACACAGCAGTTGCAACATCAGGATCTGCGGGCTGTCAACCAACTACGAACCACTTAGTTTGATGAAAGGGTTAGTTTGATGATTTGATGATTTTGTATGGCAATATATCTGGTGTACGTCTGTTGTAGAATGTTGTAGAACTGTTGACCACAGTTCACTGTTCTACAACAGTTGACCTGTTGTAGAACAACAGACGTACACTTACATCGCACCAGGCTTGGATACCCATGTGCGTGGGAAATAGGCTTACAGGTTCCGGAAGATGAGAGGAAATGTCAGCACTGTGGAGAAATGCCCGACAGACCACTGGAACATTATCTAACACAGTGCACAGTTACAAACCCATTAAGATTTCAACTTAGATTCAACAGAGCAGAAGAAGTTGTTAAACACACATGGCAAAATCTTACTGAAGCGACCATACGAGTCATAAATACTCATACCCCGCCCAAGTAAAACAGAAACAAGCAACACTTAGTGGGCCAGCCAGACGGTTAGGTCCCGCGCAGGAATATCCCTGAAAAAAAAAACTAAATAATAGGATAAAGTGACTACCACTTTACTCACAGCCAAAATAATATTCCCGCGAGAGAATTACGTCAAGGACACGTTTCTGAGAACTGAGCAACTGTAAGTAAAGGACCATGACTGCCACAAGTGGGTACACAGTGCAACTGACGCCTTCAACACTAAACCAGCTTGCATACCCGCTCGCTGCACGAGGCTTCGGCACCCCCTCACACTCCAGGAGGCTCTCAAACTTGCACTGGCATGAACGCTATGATGTCAATGTTGTCACACACCTCCACACCATAACAGGTTATGCTATCTTCATTAGGTTCAATTGCGATGAATTGGGTTATGTTAGGATGGAATTGGTTAAACTAGGGTTGTAGAACAACGATGTCCTACGTTACATACACGACTCAATATATACATACATTCAAGACTCAGGTCTTGAACCCCACTACACCAAATTTACAACCCAATGTAAGAACCAGAACGATTTGCATTAAACTAACTAGGGGCTCAGTTCCAGAGACACTTATCTCCTCTTGTAACCTTGTCCACTGCCACCACCCACAGGGGTGGGCAGGTGTTTCCACTACCACCACCTAGACGTTTGTCAGAAATATAATGAAAGTGTTTTGACAGGTGGGTGGGAAACATTCAGTTCCCACGATACCCGATGTAACCATCTTATCAGCCATAATTGAATTAGGGAGAGATGTTTTTAAATAGTAACTCAGCTGACGGAAGTCGCAATCACATTACCTTCGTCATTGTGACCTCAATACTCTCAATGGTGGAGGAGAACTGGGTGGAGGGATCAGGAGGGCAGACACACACGGCACTCAATGGGAGACGAAGTCCTCCACGAAAGATCTAGGAATTAATATCACGCCGAACCTGTCTCCTGAAGCCCTCACCAAAAATATGAGCGGCGTATACGAGGACGGCTAACATCAAAACTGCTTTTAGAAACTTGTGTAAGGAATAATTTAGAACCTTGTATACCACACATGTAAGACTAGTCTTGGATTATGCAGCTCCAGCATCAAGTCCATACCTTGTGAAGTATAAGACGAAGCTAGAGAAGGTTCAAAGTTAGGCCACTAGACTAGTTCCGGAACTAAGAGGTACGAGTTACGAGGAAAGGGTGCGTGAATTGCACCTCACGTCGCTGAAAGACGGAAGAGTTTGGGGGAGACATCATTATTACAACATTATAAGGGGAATTATCAGAGGAGGGGGGGGGGGGGTAGACAGGGACATTATTTAGCACTGGTGGAACTCGCACAAGGTGACACGGGTAGAAACAATATCCAAATGAGCCCCACACTAATTAGAAAGAACTTTTTCCAGTCTCATAGTTGTTAATAAATGAAATGCATTAATAATTTAATATTTCATTGTGTAGAGGGATAGGAAGCCAGAGTGTATTCATACACGTTAAGCTTATACCGGAAGCTTATACATAAGCTTATACATGGGTATTGAAAGAGTGTGCAGGAGCACTTTGCCTACCACTCTCCATAGTGTATAGTTGGTCACTGGAAACGGGGGACCTACCAGAAATATGGAAGACTGCTAATGTAGTACCAATATACAAAAAGGGTGACAGACAAGAGGCACTGAACTACAGGCCAGTGTCCTTAACTTGTATACCATGCAAGGTGATGGAGAAGATTGTGAGAAAAAACCTAGTAACACATCTGGAGAGAAGAGACTTCGTGACAACCCATCAACATGGGTTCAGGGAGGGTAAATCTTGCCTTACAGGATTGATAGAATTCTACGATCAGGTGACAAAGATTAAACAAAAAAAGAGAAGGGTGGGCGGACTGCATTTTTTTTGGACTGTCGGAAAGCCTTTGACACAGTACCCCATAAAAGGTTGATGCATAAGCTAGAGAAACAGGCAGGAGTAACTGCTAGGGCGCTCCAGTGGATAAGGGAGTACCTAAACAATAGGAAGCAGAGAGTTACAGTGAGGGGTGAGACCTCAGACTTGCGTGAAGTCACCAGTGGAGTCCCACAGGGCTCTGTACTTGGACCTATCCTGTTTCTGATATACGTAAATGATCTCCCAGAGGGTATAGACTCATTCCTCTCAATGTTTGCTGACGACGCCAAAATTATGAGAAGGATTAAGACAGAGGAGGACAGCTTGAGGCTTCAAGAAGACCTGGACAAGCTGCAGGAATGGTCGAACAAATGGCTGTTAGAGTTTAATCCAAGCAAATGTAATGTAATGAAGATAGGGGTAGGAAGCAGGAGACCAGATACAAGGTATCACTTGGGAGATGAAATACTTCAAGAGTCCGAGAGAGAGAAAGACCTGGGGATTGATATCACGCCAGACCTGTCCCCTGATGCTCATATCAAGAGGATAACAGCAGCAGCATATGCCAGGTTGGCTAGCATAAGAACGGCCTTTAGAAACTTGTGTAAGGAATCTTTCAGAACATTATATACCACATACGTCAGACCAATCCTGGAGTATGCGGCACCAGCATGGAGTCCATATCTAGTCAAGCATAAGACTAAAATGGAAAAGGTTCAAAGGTTTGCCACCAGACTAGTACCCGAGCTGAGAGGTATGAGCTACGAGGAGAGACTACGGGAATTAAACCTCACTTCGTTGGAAGACAGAAGAGTTAGGGGGGACATGATCACCACATTCAAGATCCTCAAGGGAATTGACAGGGTTGATAAAGACAGGCTGTTTAACACAAGGGGCACACGCACTAGGGGACACAGGTGGAAACTGAGTGCCCAAATGAGCCACAGAGATATTAGAAAGAACTTTTTTAGTGTCAGAGTGGTTGACAAATGGAATGCATTAGGAAGTGATGTGGTGGAGGCTGACTCCATACACAGTTTCAAGTGTAGATATGATAGAGCCCAATAGGCTCAGGAACCTGTACACCTGTTGATTGACAGTTGAGAGGCGGGACCAAAGAGCCAGAGCTCAACCCCCGCAAGCACAACTAGGTGAGTACGCACACAAACTGATGAAATCGATAGGGAAGATTTCCTGAGACCTGGAACTAAGAATAAGAGGTCATAGATTTAAACTAGCTAAACACAGATGCCGAAGAAATATAAGAAAATTCACTTTCGCAAACAGAGTGGTAGACGGTTGGAACAAGTTAGGTGAGAAGGTAGTGGAGGCTAAGACCGTCAGTAGTTTCAAAGCGTTATATGACAAAGAGTGCTGGGAAGACGGGACACCACGAGCGTAGCTCTCATCCTGTAACTACACTTAGGTAATTACACACACACACACACACACACACACACACACACACACACACACACACACACACACACCCACCCACCCACCCACGATCCAGCCCGTAGCAGCTGTCGAACTCCCAGGTATTATTTACTACTAGGTAACAGGGGCAGCAGGGTGAAAGAAACTCTGCCCATTTTTGTTTTTCGCCGGCGCTGGGAATGTGTTATGTGCTCACTGTGTATGTTGAGCATTGCTACGACAAACTTTCAAAAACTTGGTGAACAACAAAACTTTAAATCAGTATAATCAATATTCTCACGTTCTTCTTCCAACAATTATGGCGCGAATAACTCTTAAATCCGCTTAAATATGTGAACCGGAAAAACAATTGCCCGAAACGCTGCGCGTACTAGTGGCTTTACAAGATTGTAATTACAATGTTATGTATCCTCACAATCCCAATGTACCTTCTTGTATATATATAAATAAAAAAATAAAAATCATAATGACCTCAGTATCCGCCACAATACCCGGCGAGGATCAGAGAAAATGGTAGAGCAGCTGGTGGGAGACAACCGACCAGCCCGGACGCTACAGGTAAACACAACACCGGGGCTTTCGCGCTCGTCCTCGGCCTGGTACACTTAATTCATAGATTATTGTTATAGAATTCATAGTTATATATTCATAGTTATATCATTTATAGTTGTAGAGTTCATAGTTATAGAATATATATATTACAGTCCGTGACGCGTTTACTTAACCCTTGTCTGGTGGGTATTGTAACACTAACAATTATTTGTTTCACATATGATATGATATCTAATGCCCTGAGATGTAATGAACATTAGATAAATTATTTGTCGGTTTTCCGTAAACACAAGTGAAAATTCTTTCCCATGAATAAAGCAGACAGAGGTACATCATAATTCATTAATTCATGAGCAAGGTAATCAAGAATATTACTAATGTTTCTGTTGATATTCTTGATTACCTTCATAGCCCATTATGTGCCTCTGTAACCCTTTCCACTACCGTCCACAAGATGGGTATAGGTGCATAATAAATGAACTAAACTAACTTGATAATGAATTAATGAATCATGACCTTTGCCTTCTATTATTACTAAATTGCCAGTCTTGTGAAACTAAGTATAAAAGAATGTAAATTTACTTTTAATAATTATTATCTACAGATTTTTGTAATGACAGTGGGAATTCATTATCTCCATTGCTTTCAAATTTGAACATGGATTTTATTTTTTTTTTAATTTTAAAATTACCCCCTGGAATCATTCCATTGTTAGTTATGTTGATATTTTGCATATTTGGCCTTTAAATGTGAATTCTGATGATTTTTTTAGCTAAACTTAATGATCAAGTCACCTCTGACATTTACTAGACTGAAATTGATGTACGTTTGTTATTTTTGGCTATCCTTACTCGTAGAAAAGATTTTTTTTACTAGAGTTTAGTGTTTACAGAAAACCTACAAATAATTTATCTTATGTTCATTATTTCTCAGGGCATAGATACAATGTGAAATGTTTTTCTTCTATATATCTAAGAAGACCGAGTTGTTAATCAAAATTTTATCTTATTTTATTTTATTGGTCTCAAGGTTTGTTAGCCACTTAAGTTTTTTGGCAGGTTGCCAAAGAAAAGCTCTATGTACATACTGTACAACAAAATATGCAGTGAGAAAATTTGCCCCCAAAAAGTTATGCTTACCATATTTTTCTGGGTCAAAAGCCTTGACCATTGATGTTGTCAAGGCCTTGAAACTTTTATATACGTATGTTGTTTTGTTATGAAAATATACAGTAGTTGGAAACTTATTTGTTAGAAACAGCCCCTCGTAGTGATAATTGTGCAATTTTTTAATATTGAAAAAATGCAAGACCTTGCATGTGTGGCCTAATAATTCCTGTCACAACTACGAAATTAACGTTACCTTGCAGCAGATTTATGAAGAAAATGACCTTAGAGTCAGAATCGAACATTCATTGAAATTTGCACAAGTGGGAAGGGCAGTAGAGAAAGCAAACTAAAAGCTAGGAAAAATTAAGCCTATTGTACTTTTGACTTTCGGGAAAAAGAAGGCAACACCAGGCAACAAAACTCATTCCAGAACTAAGTCAGCTGTCATAGCAAGAATGATTGAGGGCCACAGGACTAACACTACTGCAGACCAGGCACGACAGGGTGGATCTCATCAAAACTTTTAAAATACTAAATAGTTTGGATGATGATCCAGACAACTTCTTCAAAAGGTCAAGTGTAACACAAACAAGAAGCAACAGTTTCAAGCTCAACAGGCAACAATGTAGGACTAAACAGAAGCTTTTTCACCCACAGGGTTATAAACCCATGAAACCGCCTACCTGCTTAAGCCGCAAATGCAAAAACTGTTGAATTTTAAAATCCAGCTTGAAAAAATCATCAGGACAAATAGGGGATCCTTGACAAGCTTCAGACTTCCTGTTCTTGTCAAAGCCATTAGTGTGTTACTGTGTCACTCAGGTCAAATTCAGGTAATTTTACAAAATACCCTGTGAAGATTATAATACATTCTATACAGGTCAAACATCCAAAGATTTGAAATTTAAAATTTTACACCAGAAGTATTCTGTAAGAAAATGGCCAATTATCTGAAACTATGTCAAATAAAACTTACCAAATCCATTAGGAGAGGTCTTCAATAATTTATTGTAAAAGCTTTTCCAACAGAAACATTATTGAATCTGCTTTAATACAAATTAAAAATGCCATACAGTATGAACATTAGTAATAGTTTATACAATTTGGATCAATTTTAAATTGATTAATTAAAAAAATGATTTGAGTAAGATCATTAACACAGTTATCTCATTAGTATTGTCCCTTCCTGGAACTCTCATGAACTCAAGGTAAGGCAAGGTATCAAGGTATGGTCAATGGGCCTTCTGCAGGTTCCTCTTATTCTTATACAGTACAGTATTACATAGAGACTGTTTTTTGCCTCACATTTATCCTTCACCTTTTCACATGTAACAAGTGAAAAGAGGTAAAGAGGTATCATGAGAAAGGAAACATGGCTAGAAATCTCACTTTAATTAACACAGGAAATGAATCTGATCTACAGATTCATTTGTGTTCTTCATATGTAGACTTTTAAGTTTATTAAAATTTTATCTTGTGTATGAGACATGGTGATTTTAGGGTAAAAAATAAATAGGTTGTAAAATGCAGAAATCAAACAGCCAAATTAGGTATCTAATTTAGCTGTTTGGTCAACAGAGGCATCAAGTGTTTATGTTGAATAATTAGAGCCTACTGACCTAATTATCCAGGATGCAACCAATATCATATCAGTTGCCTAACTTCCAGGTACCTATTTACTGCTAGGGGGGGGAAGAAGAGGTGCATCAGGTGAAAAGAAATGTGCCCAATTTTGTCCTGCCTGCAAATTGAATAAAAAAAACAGACTATTGTATTGCAGAACCCTTTCATTATGGCATTAATACCATTTCAATTTGAACTTGGCAGGGATGAGGCAACTGGAAGAAGGTCCACAGTTAAAGGTGTGCAGTATTGTGTCGCCAAGGTAAACATGAAGATCAACACGGCATTCATACCCTTGAAGGCCCACTACTTCTGTTTCTTAGGATGTGAGTATTCTTCTGTTTGTCATGTCCTGCTTTCAGGCAGCTTTCAAATCTCTCTCCAAAATGGAGGCTTAAATTATCAGTATATTACAGGTTCACTTTGCATTGAAGTATCTTTATATATTGTTCTGGTTTATTCCCAGTCTATCTAGTTCTGGTTTTATTATGTTTGTTCAAGGGGATATTTACCTTTTATATCTTTGTCCCAGAAAAATTATTACCTTCTGGAAACATCTTGTCAGGGGGGGGGGGGTAGTCATAGTGGAATTTTCTCCGAGAGACTGTATCGCCCTACAAGTGTTTTACTATTTCAAGCTAATTGACCCCTGCACTGCTCCCTTTTAAATATGACAACCCTGTGGTGCTTACAAAAAAAAAATTGTTCTAGGAAAATAATTTTTTCTTTTCACAATGTTAATTAGCATCCAGGAAGCTAAGAAAATCCTAGTAAAAAGTCTACCTCTTGTAGTTTAGCTGTAGGGGCCCAGAGAATTTGCATTTTTTCATTGGAAATGAGGTGAGCTGCCACACGGGAATAACTGTGAATTTCCTGCCGAACTCGTAAATGCCAAATTTTTAACTTTTAAAGTACAGCTGGAAAAGATCATAAAGACAAATGGTGGGGGGGAGGAGGACCTTCAATAAGCTGTTGGCTTCCTGTCCTCAACGAGGCCACTAGTGTTAATGGCTCTCAGGTAAACTCGAGTAAACCTCGTCAATTTATTTTATTTTATTCATTCACCTATTTATTTATATACAAGAAGGTACATTGGATTGTAGGAGTACATAACATTGGTATTCTTACTGTATTGCAAAGCCACTATGGTAACATGCATATCATTTTGGGCAGGTCCTTAATCTAACAGTAAAAGTATTATTAATTACATTGTAGCATAATTCAAGCCAAATTGTCATTTCTCACTTATAATTAGTTTATAAGTTTAATTTTTTGTTCTAGCAAAGCAACACATCAAAGTATTGATGTGTCAAAGGTGGTGGTCATTACGTATAACTTTGAGAATATATGTACAAGTACAGTACTCACCTAATTGTGCTTGCAGGGATTGAGTTCTTGCTCTTTGGTCCCGCCTTTCATATACAAATGGTATACAAGAGAGAGAGAGAGAGAGAGAGAGAGAGAGAGAGAGAGAGAGAGAGAGAGAGTGAGAGAGTGAGAGAGTGAGAGAGTGAGAGAGTGAGAGAGTGAGAGAGTGAGTAAATATGTGCACATTTTGATATATCACAAAAATGTGAATGCAACAGTCACAAAATTGCACCATGTGCATTTTTGTTATTTTGTTGCATAGAAATACTATAACAGTGCTAGTATTTTGCACTCTTTCATGTATAAGTACTTTCATGTAAGTGCCGCTCATGCCCTTGCACCAACCACAGCTCTAATTATTCAACAACTTTCTTGAGTGTCATATTTTTCCTGATATCCCTAAAAAATGCACAAGTAACTCCAGTTCATAAAGAAGGTGATACTGTATAGGTGACTTAGACAATTACAGACCAATATCAAACCTACCAATCTTATAAAAAATATTTGAAAAATTATTTACAAACAGCTTTACTCCTACCCTTTAAAATTCAACATATCATCAGCACTGTGGAGAATTGCCTGACAGACCACTGGAGCATTAACAGTGTAGTTATAAACTATAGACTTTTTATTAAAATTCAACAGAGTTGAATCAGGAAATGAGAAGTTAAGTATATTAGGCATAATCTTACTGAAGCAAAAATACGAGTCATAAATACTCATACACTGCATATGTAAAACAGAAACAGGAAACAAGTAACACTTAGTGGGCCAGCCAGAGGCATAGGGCCCATGCAGGAATATCCCTGGAAAAACAAAAATAATGGTGCCATTATTTGTTCACTTCATATAATCTGCACAGGCTTCGACAAAAAATGAGTTTCCAGTTGTCCTCTTCACTGACCTGAGAAAAGCCTTTGGTAATATAAATCATATATACCTCCTACTTGAACTTCATTACAGTATTATGGAATCCGGGGGCCTTGCTCTGAACTTTTTTCGATTATATCTTAATGGCAGACACCAATATGCAGCTATCAATGACACAGCCTCTCCTACTCTTATCATTAACCATATGAGTGCCACAATGCAGCATCTTAGGACCTCTCCTATTTCATTCATATAGGTATCAATGACTGGCTAAATGTGTCTAATGTTCTTGATTAGACCTATTCTGTTTGCAGATAATGCAATCTTTATCTGCTCATACCCCAACCCACATACTCTAAAATAATATTGTAAACAACGAATTAAAGAGTGTCCACTCATGGAGGTCGACCAACACACACACTAAACAGAAACGACTTATTATATTTTATATGGATGCAAATCAAGCCAAATTCACCTTCAGATAGATAATATCAACATTAGCAGTAAAAATGAGAGAAAGCTCCTTGGCTCATACATAGGCAAGAGAAAACTTCAATACTCATGTACAACACAGCCAAAAGCCTCTCTAAAACTGTTGGTATACTGTACTCACAACAATCATATGTTCCGTGCTCTACTCTTTTTACACTCTACTCTCACTAATCTATCCCTATCTAACATATGATATCTGTGCATGGGGTTCAACCATTACAAACTACTTCAAACCCATCATCACCCAGCAAAAATCTGCTACGTATCAGAACTATAACAAACTCTGACTTCTGAGAACACACAGCCCCTCTATTTAAATCCCTAGACATGCTAAACATATGCTTACTCCACACACTCGTTCTATTTGCACTTACCAAACCTTATTCCTTGATTCTAATCCTGATTTGAAACTCTTCTTTGATAGATGTAATAGAACCCATGAGCACCACACCAGAAATAAATATCCTCGATATTCTGAGTCATTAAATCTATGCAAACACTCCATATAAATAAAAGGACAAAGTGTATGGAACTCACTCTCTAACGAATTAAAAAAATGTCCAACCTATTCTCTACTCAAAAGTAAAAGCAAAAAGTACCAAATTTCATCCTCATAGTCTCTCACTTTATGCTACCAACTCACCCATTTTAGTACTTAAGACATACAACTTCATCAGTATAATTTACATTATCAATTTGTAATGTAGTCATTATGTTGAACTCAAATTCTGTTACAATGTACCTATTATTACTTTTAGTATTAACTTAAGGAGCTGCTCAAAATGCTATGCATGTTATTAGCTTTACAAGAACGTAACACATTTACTGCAATCTATGTACCTTCTGAACCCAATGTACCTTGAATATAAATAAATTAAATAAATCAGCCACATATGGACTTTAGTTGTTTGGTCTGTACTGTGTCATTTAAGCTGTCTGGGTTAGTAATTGTGAAAATGAAGGTTTTGACATCAACAAATTGTATTTGGGTTTATGTATTATGATGCATTTGTTAAGCTATTGATTTACAGTATACAAGTAAAACAAGAGGTCCAAAAAATGCTACCTGATGGTGCTCTTATGTTTAATGATGTTTCCTCTGTACACACAACTTATTTTTTAATAATTCTTTATCTTAATTTATGCTGACATTGTTTGTGATCATGTTTTATGGAAGTTGATCTATGGAGAAAAATACCTCCTAACATAATAGATTTGGGATCACATTATTGTTTCATGCTTAAGTTAGACATATATATGAGTGAGTTTGGGTGAATGCAGTATATAGGAACTACCTCTTACGGCCCAATAGGCCTGTTGCTGTTCCTTTAATTCTTATGTTCATATTCACCCACTGTCCAGGTGTGGCCCCAATCCTTCCATTCCTGATCGTAGTGGGAATCCAGTTGGGGATCCCAGTGTCATTGACTGGAACACTGGCCGCCATATCCCTCCTGCTGGTGGTGTTCATGAAGCCCGTCATTGCCACCTTGGCCGACGTTTTCCCCACCCACAGGAGACTTATTTTCCTCCTAACCCTTATCATCATGGTGACCTGTTACAGCTGCCTCATTTTCATTCCACCCATGAGAGAGGTGTTTAGGGTGAGAGGCCACTTGGTGAGGGCTCATAATACTGCCTTCACCCAGCAGGGGCATACCACCAAGCCTCCAACATCTGCTGCAGAATTAGAAGGCTCAGCTAGCCAGCCTCTGCTCCTGACTCAGGATGATGGTAAGCAGGTACTGTGCCCATCAAAGCTAAATACTGTACCGTACTCTAAAGTTATATGAAATAAATTTATACTTTTGCAGTAATTTTCCTTGTGTGAATAATATGAATGTGAGCAGACAATGAGTCACAATAACATGGCTGAAGATATGATGACCAAACCACACATCAAAAGATGGAGAAACTATAACATTTTGGTCCATCTAGGACCATTATCAAGCCATCGTTACTTGTGCTATTGTCTTTCTGCTCATGGATCCCTGTGATCATCCACAGCTGCTCACCTGCAACACACAACTTGATAATGGCTCAGGACGTACCAAAATGTCATCGTTTCTCCATCTTCTGATGTATGGTTTGGTCATCAATATGATCGTGACATTCATCTTGAGTCAGAATATTTACTCTTTCATCCCAGCCCAAGACTAGACTACTACTTATGATTACCTGATTGGTCAAGTTTCTACTACTATAAACCAGATAGCTAATATGAATCCTTCCTGTTGTTAAGAACATTAAGCATGTATGTATCAAGGCCCCCCTCCCTCCCTCTCTCAGGTCAACTACTGACCCTCCCCATCAAGGCCCCCCTCCCTCCCTCTCTCAGGTCAACTACTGACCCTCCCCATCAAGGCCCCCCTCCCTCCCTCTCTCAGGTCAACTACTGACCCTCCCCATCAAGGCCCCCCTCCCTCCCTCTCTCAGGTCAACTACTGACCCTCCCCATCAAGGCCCCCCTCCCTCCCTCTCTCAGGTCAACTACTGACCCTCCCCATCAAGGCCCCCCTCCCTCCCTCTCTCAGGTCAACTACTGACCCTCCCCACGATACAATCTACAACAGTTTGCTAATAACTCCCAGTTACCCATTTCACTGATAAGAAAGTTGCCCAACTATTTGTCCTGTCCGGGAGTTGAATCACTTTTGACCTGGCTGTGCCATTGTTCAATAATTGTTGTTTTTCAATATACTCTACAGTAATTCAAAATCAATTTGTTTTGTCAGACATGATGCCTGTGTTTATTTACAGTATACCTTAGGCTTGTATCAAGGTTTCCCCTTGGTTGAACTACTGACTTTTCCCAGGATGCAACCCTGCAATAGTTGCCTACCTCTGATTTTACTGCTAGGTGAACAGAGGCATTAGGTGAAAGCAATTTGTTGTCCAGCCATTTCTGTCCTGCCCAGGAATTGAACTTGGGATTCTCAATTATGAATTGAGAATGTAGTAACTGTACTACCAGTGTGGATAAATCTAATAAAAAGAGCATTCTGAAATTTGATAAATGAGTAACTTTCAGTGTTACTCATTTATCATCAAGTATTGAAGATGAGATGTCACGGCGTCTCTTCATCATCTAGTGTGTGGTTTGGTCTTCATATCTTCAGCCACGTTATTGTGACTCATTGTCTGCACACTTTATGTTTATGTATGAGTACTGTATTGTATTTTGATCCTTAACCCTTAACATGCTCGGGGTTTAATATCCTGTCATCCCCACAGGCGCATGTCATTTTGAAAAAAAAAAATTATTTTTTCTTCCAAACCTGTTAATTTGTGTTCACTGATCACCGGAAAAATAATAAAAAAATCGTAAGTGGCATATATTGCCCGCTATAGGGCGGGGAAGTTTGGCAAATTATAGGCGCTGACTCAGCATGCGTCCCAGGCGGTCTGTTGCTCGCCAGCTGTCAGGCCGGAGTTGCCACAAAGAGATAATTACCTAATTATTTCAATGTCTCTGATTGATTTTTCATAGTTTTTTTGCTGTAATATTATTCAATAGTGTGTAGTATGATATATTTATATAATGAGTGAATCATCGCTGTACTCAAAAATATGGTGTGCATATTGCTGATTCAATTATGTTCATCAGTCAGTGAACAAATACTTTGTCGGTTATTACACTATAAGCACAGGTTATATATAAGTATCTGCATGTTTTGTTCACTATAACGAACCACTAAGTATGTAGCTATTACGAGTCAAAAAGTACAGTAATGAGGAGTGACCACCGTGTACCAGTCAGCCACTCCCGCCCTCCCTCCAGTCATCTGACTCGCCCACATTATCTTCCCACAATAATGTTTTTTCTATAATTCACTATATACAGACGTTATATATAAGTATCTACATGTTTTGTTCACCATAACTGTACATCTAAGCTTGTATGGTGAGTAAAGGCACAAAGACGTGGGACCTCACACAGTCAGCTGATGGCAGCCACCCTCAAGGCCAGATGCACTAATATTTCTCCTCCAACAATACTGTGTGGTGTTATTACGCTATATACACACATTATATATAAATATCTACCTGTTTTATTCACCATACTTGTACAAATATACTGGTATGGTGCCCAAAGACCATCGTGGTAACCAGTAAACAACACCGTCGTCTGCACGGCACACCGCCCTCACCAAAATGGCGGCTCCAAACCTTCTCTTGCTGTTTATACCCTCTATACACACGTTATATATAAGTATCTACATTTGTGTTCACCATAGCGAACCACTAAGCTGGTATGCTGAGTGCAGTCAATAAAAGGTGGCCACACAGTCAGAAGACATCGCCACCACCCTCCCTCCCACAGCATTACTCCTCCCTCCATGGCGCACAGCACTAAATATCACCACAATCCTGCTATTATCAGAACCCTGGTCAGTTTTATCACAGTCAGGGGTCTTCTGTAATAATATCATCGCTACATAATAGCATGAACAAGTATATTTTTGGCATTTTTAGGCGATGCTGTGGTCACAAGCTGAACATCAGTGCTGTTAGCTCATGCTGCATGCATCAGGATTGGTTGCTCACTCAATACTGAGGCCAATAACACCCGGGAGTTTGGCCCACGATTTTTTAAAAAAATGGCGTCTGTTTACAAGAGCCCTGATGAAGGTGTGGTGAACCCCGTGTATCCGTGGGCCGTTTAAATCTTGCGTAGTACTCCAACACATCATATGACGTGATGCGCAGTTGACTGGAACAACGTCCAACACGTCATATGACGTGATGCGCACTTTAAGGGTTGTGCTGGTATTGGACTGAAGAATCTTGGATCCCTGAAGTTCACAGTTTTCCCATAATTAGGGTATCCCTTCAAGGAATATCTAAAGTTTTCATATTGTAGGAAATGCAGAATGGGCACAATGAAGAATAGAGGTGCCATAGGCAGAGAAAACTACACGAACATTGGAGGTCCAAGATTATTCAATATTCTCACAAATATTGCTTGAACAAAAGTGGATGCATTCAAGACAACTAGTAAATTTCTTGCAAGAAGTGTTGGATCAATTGTGTAGTAGTGGATATGTGGGCCTGCAGACCATTGAGCAACAGCCTTTTAGATCAAGTTACAGTATCACAAGTCAAGCCTGGCCCCAGGCTGGGCTTGGGGAGAACTGCCCCCAGAACCCATTCCAGGCTCAAATGGTCAAGGTAAATACAGTATCTTGAATACTGGTGCAAAGAAAATACCTACTGTTAATGTTAATGGGTAATGTACACCCTGGTGCCAGATTTTAGCAGCATTTCAAAATCATGGGGGGAAGGGAGCATAGTGACTGAGTGGTCTCAAAAATCAATAAGCATGGTTGCTCTAAAATTTCCACACACATACTGTACTCTGCTGCAAGGAAGAAATAATCAATCGTAGTTCAAAGTTATGTCCTAGGAATTTTGCAATGAATGCAATTTTATTTCATATTTTAAGAAATTTTTTTGTAGATATTTGATATTTTTGTTAAATGTGTACAAATTTTAAAGCTATTCCATACAATATGCTATGAAAGTTTTTATCATAGTTCTAATACTGTATGGATTTTAAATTTGCAGTGTGTTATTTTAGCGATTGGATTAAATCTCTGCATCAGGTCTTTATGAGTCCTGTAGCAATGGTCTACATCCTTGGCTCACAACGGAAGGACCCAAGTTTAATCCTCAGGCAGGACACACAATTTGGTGTAGTTTCTGTCAGCCAATTCCTCTGTTCATATAGCAATAAATAGGCACCTTGGAGTTAAGCAACTCTTGTGGAATGCATGCTGCGAAAGATTAGTAGTTGGCCTAGGGGAAGGGGAGGTGGACCTCAGTACTGTGTACCTAAGTGCAGGTTTCCTGAATCCAGTTTCAAGAATCCTTTAAAGTTACGAGCTTTACTCATCGATTGTACTGTATAAGGAAAAATTAATTTGCCACCCTTTGCCCATATTGAGATATTATCTGCACAATATAATCACAAGAACAGGATATGTAGATGACAGAATATCGAGGCAGCTTGATGGGATTGAACCCACATCCCTAGACACACTAGGTGGTAGTGCATATGCCCAGGGAGTCCTGGCATGTGGGTTTGATCAAACTGTATGGCCTTAATATTTTCTTATACTATAAGTAGGTACAGTAGTTTTTTTTTTTTTTTTTTTTTTTTTTAGGGATGCAAGTCTTATTTTACTCGGCATCACCTTTTTTTTATTTTTAATTATAGTATTCTACATACAGTACTTGATAATTTCCTCCTGGCTCAACTCAGTCCAATCATTTTTATATAAGAGAGTACATGGTTACATGGTTTGTGTTTGCATTTAAAATGTTTAGGCTTTATAAAGCTTTTAATAATGCTCAGCATTTTGGGCAAGTCTTGTGCCAAAAATAAAACAAACCAGCATCGAATGTAATGAAATGCCATTTTCCGGCCGAGATCCGGAGACTCCCCGAAGCTAACCGGGCTGATATGAATGTATTAGATCCTGACATCAGTCAATGCACTTGAAGTTCTAGGCCTACCGGGGACCACGAGCCAAAGAGGCCCCCTCAGAGAGGCACGAGGAGCAATGGCCTATAAAAACCCCCCCCCATGTGATTGGAATCATCCTATGTCTGCCATCGACTGGGTCAGGCACCAGAAAGGTAAGCACCCCAAAGAAACCCCTATTCTGGTGAAAATATGGCTGCTGAAAGCCGAACTAGTGGACAGAACTCCCCAAATGAAAATGAGCAAACAAGCATGACATCACTACCTCAACGTGCCACTGTCTGCGCAACCCCCCCTTTCCCTTGGAGTAGGAAAGGGGAGCCCCAGACCCCCGTGCCAGCTATCCACCCTACAGTTCTGAGGCTGGATGTCTAAACTGCAAAAAAAATGCCAACCGGAGGGGTGGAAAGGATGCCGGGGAGCCTCCGGGGTCTCACCCAGAAAATGGCGTTTCATTACAATCAACGCTGGTTTTCTGGGGAGTCCCTTTGGCTTCCCGGAGTTAATTACCCAAAGACAAAACAAGAGGGACTTACCCGGGAGGCAGTTGGCCCCTTACTCCTCAACACAAAGTTGAGACAACTGGCTGCAACCACCGACCAGTGTGACAGGCCTGACTAGGCCCAGGATCATTGACAAGGTGGCGAGCAGCCAGGACCTTGTTCGATCTCCAAAAACTCTGTTACCGAAGACGGCAGCCAGCACAGCAAACGTACGAACGTCGTGGGCACAAGGATAGACTGCAGGCTGGCTGGACAGAATAACCCTGTGGACGACCTGGGAGATCTGAACTCTGGAACAGGGAAGAAGAGAAACCGAGTGAACCCAAAGCACGTCTCCTGCCACCGAAGCCATGGCACACAGGTAACGGCGGAGAGCCGCAACTGGACACAACACAAGATGCACCCCTGGCCTGTTCAACTAAGCATCAATAACCCATGGACCCCTTTGGAAAGCAGCAGTCTCATTCTTCGTCAGAAAAGAAGGAGATGTCTGCAAACGACCAAACCTACCACCAGGACCAAAAGAGCAGAAACCCCTGCGCCGGAGGAGAGCATGAAGCTCCCTGACCCGACCCCCAGAGGCCAATGCCAACAAGAAAAGTGTCTTCTCCAAACAATCCTGAACCGAAGGGGCCACAACAAACTGAGGAGAGAAAAAGGAGAGCACCCGGTCCAACGACCAGGACGGCTCAGGCGGCGCATGAGCAGGCTGGAGGTGAAGCAACGCATGAGACAGCTTGCAGAACGGCGCAGAAGTAACATTAACGCCGAATGCAAGCTGAAGTGGCTCTGCCAGTGTCGCACAATACAAGGCGACAGTATTCGGCATAAGATGACGGTCCTGGAACAACCACAAAAGGAAGGACAAGACAGCTCTATCAGAAACAGAAGTAAACCTACAAAGGGATAAGAAATAATGGAAGGACCACCAGGAAACTTCATACTGCCACCGAGACGAAGCACGCAGGTGGGACACCATCAACGAAGCCACCTGTTCACCATACAAGTGGTGATAGACCCGCATCAGAAGACCAGACGCGAAAACTTGAGAAGATCGAACCAGCCATGTAACGGACTGGCCTGATTTGCTGAAAGGGGGTGGAGCTGCAGGAAGACCCCCGGGTTCGGACACCGAGCAAGCAGCGCCTGAAACCAAGGCTGGGGCAGCCACAAAGGAGCCAGAAGAACTACTCTCCCCTGGTAAGTCTCCAAGCAAGCTTGGACCTGGAGCAACAGCGGAACCACGGGGGGGGGGGGGAGGGGGGGGAGGTACAGGTAACCCCACCTCGACCTGTCCTGCCTGAAGGCATTGACCCCGACCTCCTCGCTCTTGAGGAAGGGCTCCACATGAACCGGGAGATGCCTCGACCACGCCGACAAAGAGGTCCACCTCTGGGAGCCCATACGTCTGGCAGAGTGAACTAAACGATTCGGCATTGACCGCCCATTCCGTGGACACGGGAATGAACCAAGACAGGCCGTTTGCCAGGACGTTGGACACCTCCCAAACATGAACGGCCAGGAGAGCCAAACCCCGAGAACTGAGCAGACGAGTCTCCCGAAGCGACCAGCCCCAAAGAGTCAAGGACTGCATTGAACCCCCGCGGTGCGGCCAGTGAACCTCCGTGGAGCAGTCCAAAGGGAGCCAAATCATCGATCCACGAGTGACTTGAACCCTTTTTAATCGACATCCACACCACAGCGAATTCCCGCACCGATCTGTGGGCCCGATGGAAGGACAGACCCCACCATCCCAGACCAGCCTGGTGGTCACTAAGCCCCAGCCAAGAGACGACACATCCATGAACACATTGAGAGAGAAGCTCTGGTAGGCACCATGGCCCTGAACCCTGAAAAACCCGAAGATGAAGCGGGCAACGGAGCAACCGATGCAAGACCCCCGGAGGCCGAACCCAGCGATTGCGAGAGAGGCAGGAGGGACGTCCCCGAAGGAATCAGAACAGCCGATGAAGCCAAACCTGACCCGGCGAGTAGACCATGCAAAGTTCAGGCTCCCACACAAACCTTCGAGCAACCTCCTCGTGACCCGGGATCCCCCCAGAAACGGCAAAGGTGGGACAGCAGCCAAAGCAGAGCCTCCAGAGGGAGAGCCAAGGAAGGGGTCCAAGAGTCCCACAAAAGAAAGACCCAGCCAAGATCGAACCTGAGAGGAAACCAGGTGGGAGTTCCTCCATTTCACCAGGAACCCAAACCCAGCGAGCTGGGAAAGAACCAAATCCCTGCCGAGCAGACATGCGAACCGGCTAGGAGCCCACACCAGCTAGTTGTCGAGGTAGGCTAGAACCCGAATCCCTAAAAGACACAGATGGGCCACACTGCGCTGGTAAGGCGTGTGAAAATACGAGGTGCCAGATTCAAGCCAAATGGAAGGCAACGAAAGAGGTAACCCTGATGCCCCACAACAAAGCCGAGCCAGTCCCTGAGCCCCGGATGAATCTGAAAGGGCCAATAAGCATCCCAGATGTCCAGGGACACCATCCAAGCACCTGGCTCCAAGTGAAGACAGACCTGAGACAGTAGTCATTCGAAAGGAGGAGCAATAAACCCACGGGGTTTGGATGGGACAAGTACAGATTGAACTGAAGGTCCGCGCAGTCCCATTTCGGAACTGGAAACAGGCAGGGAAGCCCACTGGAGGGACGAGGTCATTTTGACCACGCCCAAGCAAACCCACTCCGAATTCAGTGGGTTTGTCACCGCAGGCTGCACGAAATGACCTGAATGGTCCACATATCGTGGGACCAAGCGTGAGCAAACAAAGCGAGCCTCCGCCCCTCCACACCCATCGCCCTGTCAATGAGACGAATCGCAAAAGGGCCAACGCCCCTTTCGAGAAAATGACCTCCGCACAGAGCGATCACCGCGCCAGCCAAATGAAGACGGGTTTGAAGGCTGCGCCGGCTCTGAAACTTTCACCACTGGCCAACCATGATGGGAGGAGCCTTCAGCCCTGGCAAAACCCTTCCGGGAATACCCCCCCCCCACCCCCGGGAGAACCAACATGTCTGACATGGGACAACAACTGGAAGAAGTCGCCTGCAAACACTGCACCACCGCAGAATCTGCAAACAGCAAGAGACAAAAAGGAGAAGACAACCTAAGAGCCAGGGCTCAAACGGATTCCACAAAGCAAGCACCACCTGCCAACGTGCAAGATGGGAAGCAAAAAACTGCGAAACCACATCCCACAGGATCGGCGCAAACAGCTTCAAAAGAGCAGACGACACACGTACAGCCGAGACCAACGCACCCGACTCAAGACCAGCCCCAAGCACCAACACTTCCTCCTCAAGCCAGTCCGAGAACATCTAGAGAAGATAACTTCTCTAAGATAACTAACTAAATTATCTAACTAACTTGCGCACCCCCCGGGACCAACAGGTCCCAGGGGGTTCGCAAGTCCTCAGCAAACAGCACAACCGAGAGGGAGGGAACATTCACACGAAGCTGCACTACACCGACATCCTGAGGAAAGGCAGGGGCAAACAAGCATACATTGAGGTGCTCAAAGTCGCCCCACGCCCAGGAAAACCTGGACCACCGTATGAGCCTTGCGCCACTCAAGCGCATGGGACCAGCAGAGCAAATACAACGTCTCCAACGAGAAGAAAGGGCAGTCAGCAAGCCAGGACGACTCTGGAACCTCATAACAAACCCAGTAAGAACAAGAAGAATTAAACGCAAAAGAAGGATCCATTATGGAGGCATAAATCGGGTCGTGCAGGAGGTTAGCCACGATGACCTCCCGCACCACATGATGCAGGATGCAAGAGGCCGAAAACCTCCGGAAAGACAAGACTGAAGAACCCAAGGGAGCATGGAACCAAACCCGGGAAGGGGTAGACACCAAATCCAACTCATACGAGGAGGAACAAAAAACCTCCTTGCAACAACAAGCCCTGCTTGGAGGGTACAAAAAACCCAAGCGGGGTCCAACGGGCCTCAAGGCCCTTCAAAGTCAACCCTGCCCCAGGAACCTTTCCTTAAGGACCCGGGGCCGAGCCCAGGCAGGGTACTGCTAACTGGCGCCCAAGATTACCAAACAAACTTCTGAAGTTGAACCCCCGGGACGTGTACACTCACAGGGGCCCATAGTGGAGGACCACCGAGATATAAGTGAGGGGTGACCAAAACCAAGGGGCAGACCCCACACCAGGCAGGAAAACAAAAACAAAATAAAAACCCCGCAAGAGGATAACGTGCCCAGGTGAGACAGAGCTGGCCACTATGAAAGGTGACAACTAGCTACACGGTATCTTGCGCCGCAACCAGTGATGAAACTACCCTCTACCCAGAGGAAAACAGTGGTGCATGAAACACCACAGCTGACTCCAAGGGTGGTCAATCACCGAGCAGCAAAAGACCTTGTGGAGGTAGACCCCAAGGTGACTTGTGGAAGTTGTCCCCAAGCCCCAAGGGCAGTACATACAGGGTACCTAGGGAAGAGAACCCTAGACGCATGCAGCCTGAGTACTTGTGAAATTACTCCTGGCTTGCACACTATTTAGTAGACAAGACCACACCACAAGGCACAGGACTGGAAAACACCAGAGCCAGAGGCACACGACTTTGCCAGTTCACATCAGCCACAAAACTGCGAGGTGGATAGCCGCAGTGGTGGTCTGGGGCTCCCCCTTCTCCCTCCCGGGGGATGGGGCATTGCGCAGACAGCTGCATGGTGACATGCTTGTTTTCATTTGGGGAGTTTTGTCGACTAGTTCAACCTTCAGTAGCAATATTTTCACCAGAATAGGGGTTTTGTTTGGGGTGTTTACCTTTCTGGGTGCCTGACCCAGTCGATGGCAGACATAGAATGCTTCCAACCACATAGGGGTTTCTATAGGTCATTGCTCCTCGGGCCCCTCTGAGTGGGCCAGCTTCGGGCTCGTGATCCCCGGTAGGCCCACAGAACTCCATACACATGACTGATGCCAAAGTCTGACATTAGCATATCAGCCTAGTAAGCTCCAGGGAGCCTCCGGGTCTCACCCAGAAAATGGTGTTTCATTACATTCAACGCCGTTTTTTTTCCTTGATGGTTCTTTTGAGTGAGATGACACAAGGTCAGCCATCCCTTGGCATTTTATTTTTTGTATTCATGTCTAGTCTTCATCCACAGCTAACCACTTAACTTCTTTATTTCAAGGAGGTTGCTATGTGGCAGTAGCATGGGACTGCATTGCCTCCTGCAATCACCCGTGGAGTTGCCTGTCATCCAACACTTCCTCATCAGGCATCAGACTTACATCCTTGCCCAAGGACCACAGCCTCAATGTCTACCACACAGCCGAGGAGGCCTCCCACTTCCACATCTTCGGTAGCGGGTCTTATGAGGGAGTGCCACTGTGGGGACGCAAGGCAGCAGACGAGGGCACCGCTGGGATCAGAGGTCGTCTGTATCAGCTAGAAGGTGTCAATGTCTCATGGGACCTACTCATGGCTAATGTCAGGTATGATGATTACTTTTGTTTATGTATGAAGATGCTATACAGTACTTCAATTTTTGTGTGAAGGTACTTATAGTTGCTTTTGCTATGCATAGTTTGTGGCGCAGTGGTCTATGTCTTTGATTCACAATCGAGGAACCCATATTCAAATCCTGGTCAGGAAAGAAATGGTAAAATGCATTTCCTTTCACTTACTGCCACTTAGTTCACCTGGTAATAAATAGGTACCTGGGAGTTAGCCAATCATTGTTTGTTACATCTTAAGGAAGGTCAGTAGTTTGACATAGGAAGGGCTTCGATATAGGCATCCTGTACCCGACAATGGAAATTACTGTATAATTATTATTGTATTTGTTTTTTGTATAAAATGGCTTTTTTTAATTTTCACTCATTGTGCACACAAATTTCCTCAACAGTATGGAGTGTAAGGGAGGCCAGTGGGAGGGAAGCAAATGTGCCGGTGTGTGGACATACTGGGAGTTCTGGATCTTCGCTCTTTTGCTGTTTGTGGGACAAATTGCCTTCAACACAGCCATCTCCATCACCGATGCCATCATTGTTGACACTATTGGTGTGTATGTGCATGTATTATCTGAATTTACATGGGTGGCTTTGATGTGGACAGGAAGCCAACGGCTTTTATGCTTTTATCTGTGTAATTACCCGAGTGTAGTAATAGGACGAGACCTACACCTAGGTGTCCCATCTTCCCAGTACTGAAACTAATGCTTTGAAACTACTGACAGTTTTGGCATCCACTGCCTTCTAACTTTGTTTCAACTCTGCAAAGGAGAACTTTCTACTATTTTTTCAGCACCTTTGTTTCCTTAGTTTCAATCTATGACCTTGTTCTTGAAGATGCAGGTTTCAATAATGCCTCTGTCAATTTTGTAAAGTTGTTACTATTTTGTATGTAGTGATCATATTGCCTCTTGCTTCTTCCTTTTAGGTTTGGCATATTTAACACCTCTAGCCTCTCCTCCTCGTTGCTCTTGATTTTTCAGTTCCGAAAGTTATTTAGTGCATGTCTGTGCACCTTTTCCAGTATATTTATATGCTTCTTGAGATATGGGCATCGTACAATGGCTGCATTATTTAAATTTTGGTCTGAAGTCATGAACAATTTCATAGTTACACTAAGTTACAGTATCCCATGTAAAAGGAAGTCTGAAGTTGTAAAGTGCAACATATGCTCCTCCCACAATGTCCATAATGTGGTCCTCTGGTGACTTATCTACTATCCAAAATCACCCCTAGATCTCTCTCTTTGTCAGTTATTAAATACCTTTCTACATAATTTGTAGGTTGTGTGGCCTATTTCTATACCACATTCCATAGCATGACATTTATTCACATTGAACTCTATTTGCCAAGTGTTGCTCCATACACTTGTTTAAGTCTCTATCTTCTCTAGTAGCGCATCATCATCAGCAAACATGTTCATGTAGTACTGTATTATTTCTGGTCGATTGTTTATATAAAGGATGAACATTTCTGGTGCAAGAACTGAATCCTGTAGTACTCCACTAGTTACACTTCTCTAGTCTGATACATTGCCTCATCTGTTTTGTAAGAAATTTTTTCATCCAAGTCAGCAGTTTGCCTGTCACCCCTCCAGCATGTTCCAGTACCAGAACAACCTCTTGTGTAGGACTGTTAAGTCTTATTTTAGGTCCAGATAAACACAGTCAACCAAACCTTTTCTTTCCTGCAAGATCTCTGTGGCTACAGGTATCATAAGAAACTACTTTCTCTAGTGTTTGACTACCATGATTGTCAGCAATATGGTCTATAATTTAGAGGGTCTTCTCTGCTACCACTTTTGTAGATTGGAACCATGTTTGCCCTTTTCCATGTACTGTATCAGCTAAGATTCCTGTACACAATGATGTCTAAAAAGTAAATTTTCAGTGGAAATGAAATGGAATGGAATGTGAAGTGGAATGCTCAGTTCGGGTACGCCTTCTCTTGGGTGAAACTACATCTGGGTCAACTGCTTTGTTTCTTTCTAGCTACTTGAGTACTGTGATTTTGAGTACTTCATCTCTAGACCTCTGTAAGTGCTCTATGGTGTCTTCTCAAATTGGCAGTGTTTGGTTGTCTCAAAAATCTCATTTTGCACAAACACTTTTTAAGTGTTTATTTAGTGTTTAATACATTTTCTTCTTTTCATTCTCTGTGAATCTATTCCATATTTTCAATCTCCAGAGTTTTTCCTTTACATGCAGCTTGCCTTTAAGAAATTTGTAGCAGCCACATTAGAGATAATGTGGCAGTCGTTTAAATTACCTCCACGTTATTCCACATTCCAAGAAATTCTACTCCAAGCATTAAAAGTTCCCAATAATCCCCATAATTGCTAATACACCTGCAATCATATTCCCTAACCATTAATGACATCTGTTACAAATCCCCAAGATTTCCACTAATCACTTGGGACAGCCAAAAATAACACGAAGCTTCCCATCAGACTAAATGATCGGTCTACCAAATAAGGAAGCAAACAGGGTCCAACACATGGTTAGGTGAATGCAGATACAACACAGTTGAAGACACAGCATTCTCAGCCTAATTCCAACTCACACCAGACTCTACAAGCCTCACTACAGAGCAGTAAGCCAATCTTGCCCCCCCCCCCTCAAGCTCCCCACTCTCGCCTTCCTCCGAGTGCTCCACCCCCAGGCCTCACTCAATATCTCTGCTCTCAGGTCCAGGCCTTGCACAAGCTCTCTGCAGTCAGCCATCTTCAGCCCCATGTTCTATCTGACTCCACCAGCAGCACATAACAAACATGTTAGTCTCATCCTATCTTGACAATCATACCATTTCTAACATCCAACTGCTGTAACCAAACTATATTAATTAAATAAACATAAAAACCATCACACTCTTTGAATATTGACACCCAAAATTGTACATTACAAATTTATAGAAAAGGCCTAGTGCTATTTTACATGTTTTCTCTACCTTATTCTTAAAGTGTCTTTCTGCCTCTCCTCACTGCCCCATAGTAGTTCTTTGCTTGTTTGAATTGCTGATATACTTGAGGGCTGGGTCTTTTCCTATATCATTTAAGTGTTTTTTTCTTTTGTTCTCTGGCCCTCTCGCAATTTCCATTTAATAAATCCTGCTTTCTAGTGTGCACATGTTAATTCTTGTACCTACAAATTAACCAAAGAATTTATGTACCCTAATAAATTCCTATTTTATTCCTGTACCCTAAAAATAATGTACCCTAATAAATTCCTAATTTATTCCTGTACCTAACGATAAATTGTACCTAATTCATGTTACATAGTGTAGGTACAGGATGAGAGCTATGCTTGTGGTGTCCTGTCTTCCCAGCACACTGTCAAGTAACTCTTTAAAACTATTAACAGTTTTGGCCTCCACCACCTTCTCACGTGTTTCCAACCCTCTACCACAGTTTGCAAAAGAAAACATTCTAACATTTTTTTGGGGGCACTTTTGTTTCCTTAGCTTGAATCTATGATTTCTTGTTCTTGAAGTTGCAGGAACTCCTCATTGTCAATTTGGTCGATTCCTGTTATTATTTTGTAAGGGGTGATCATATCACCTCTTTTTCTTCTGTTTTCTAGCTTTGGTATATTTAATGCCTCTAGCTTCTCTTCATAACTTTTTTTTTTTTTTTTTAGTTCAGGAAGACATTTTGTACTATGCCTTTGCACCTTTTCAAGTTTATTAATGTGCCTCTTGAGATATGGGCACTGCAAATTCACAACTGCTGCACATTCACTTTGGTCTCTCAAAACAGTTTTGTATGACAAAAACAGTAACGGTTTCTTTAGTATTTCTCCACCTACGTAATTGAGAGAGATTCTGAAAAGAGACACTTTATGAAAAGCACAACATGTGTTCCTCACACAATGTCCTTTATGTGGTCCTCTAATAACAGTCTACTGTTCAGAACCAACACTAAATCTCTTTCTTTGTTCGAGTTCTTTTATTCCTTTCCATATAATTTGTAGGTTGTATGTAGTTTATTTTCTCCTATTCCACATTCCATGACATGGCATTTATTCATATTGAATTCCATTTGTCAAATGGTGCTTCAAGCACTTAATTTATCTAGGTCAAATTGAAGGGCATGACAATTGTCTAGGCCTCCTGTCTGTCTTAGTAGTAGTAGGCATCCATCAGTCTCAGGAGACTATGGAGTTGTGTTCTGGTTGTCGGTCTGGAGTGGCCTCTCCAGGGCGCAAAGCCAGGGTAGGTTGATACGGAGGAGAGGCTGTTACCCAAGCAACAGGTCCCCCCTCTCCACAGCACCGAAAGTCTCCAATGGAAAGGCAAATTCCAATATAACTGGTTCCAGGGCTGACGCAGGAACTGTGAGCTCCAGAGTTGACTTCGAAATTGGTGAAAGAAGTCACAGGGACTCCAAACCCGGAGACCTCCATGGTCAGGGCCAGAGAAGAACCACTCCATCAAGAGCAAGAATGACCCCAGCTTCCTGAAGCAGAGCCTGGGCTGCACGAGCCCCCAGGAGGTGGACGTCCCAGTCTCGCACTTATGGATTCCAGACAGAGATCGTCATAGCCCTCTTTCACCCGAGGCCAGCTTTCTTCAAGACCAAGCAGAAGGAAGTGATAATTATTAAATACAATAATTATTATTATAATTATTTTTATTATAATAATTATTATAATAATAATATATTTAATTAATAATTATCACTCTTCCTTCTGCTTGTCTTGAAGGAAGCCGGCCTCGGGTGAAAGAGGGCTATGACGATCTCTGTCTGGAACCCATAGGTTCCAGATAGGTTCCATAGTAGACTGGGATGTCCACCTATTAGCTTAGCATCAGCAGCAATCCTGGGGAGTCAGTAGTTTGATCAAGATCAAATCTGTATTCCCTGGAGTTCCCTCCCCAATTTTTAAATCCATTCTCTGCAGCGCAGGCAGCTTGTACTTAATTATCTACACTTGGAAAATATTAGGACTGATTCAAATGTGCAACACAAAAACAAGACCACATGAGACCAGAATGCATGGCAGGATGGGAAAATAGCCCCACTGAAGAGCAGAGGTGCATTAGGCCTGACGAGAGAGAACTTTATCAACATCACACGCCGTAGACTTTTCAACACACTTCTCCTACACACTTGGGCATAACTGGCCGACCTCTCACATTGTTCAAAAGAACTCGACATGCACCTTCAAAGGATACCTAATCAACCAGGATGTGACTCATATGCCAGTTTGTGAACAGCTGCATCAAAAAGAGCCTGGTGGATCAGGCCAGCAACCAAGAGGCCTGGTCAGAGACCAGGCCATGGGAACATTAACCCCCAGAATCTTCAACAAGTAGTCCACAGGTAGAACCTCTTAAATTTAAAATATATATATGCACGGGCTTCCTGTCCAACAAAAATTATGTCAGTCTTTATATGTGTGTGTATATATATGTTAATACAAGTGTTTATGAATATTGTTTATAAACTTATAAAGCCTGTGATGGGTTAAACATCAAAGTGCCAAGTAGCCTCCATTTTTTTTTTTTTTTAGTACTGTATGTAAGTATATAGGTTATGTATGCATGCATATTTGTGGATCCCTGTAGTGGTACAGTCAGGTTCATTCTTAACTCACAATTGGGAATTCCAGATTTGGATCCTGGGTGGGACAGTAATGGTTGTTTTTTTCCTATCACCTAATGTTCCTGTTCACCTAACATTAAAAATGTACCCTGGAGTTAGTCAGCTTGTTGTGGGGTTGCATCCTGGGAAAGGTTAGTAGTTTGACTTTGAGGGGAACCTCAATATAAGCCTATGTATATATACACTGGGGTGCCTGTCTCCTAACAATGAATTATTATATGGATTGCTTCCTGCAGCTGTTTTTTAATTTCTATCATATGCCTCAAATTTCATTCCCTGAAGAATGTTACAGAATATGTGCATCTTTCTTGTCTTCTCTTTTATAATAATTACTCTACAGATGATGTAACTGGTATGGCCTGTCTCTTGCATATGAGGTTGCTATTATTAATATCAGCATCAAAGATTTAAAAGATGAACTAAGTCTACTTGGAACCATAATTTTTTTAACCCTTACATAGCTCCAATTGCCATATGCAATTCTTTTCCCATTTGATTTGCTAACTATTTTTAGTTGTGTGCATTTTCTCTGTTTTGGCTACTGTACCAGGATGGGATAGATACCTTGTGAAGCACAAAAGGAAATTTGAAAAATCATTGCTTTACTGCTAGGGTACTGTAGTACAGTACCTGAATTAAAAAATACTAAGGCTAGGGTCAAGTGTAGAGTGGTGTTTACTTGACCTAACACCACTGTAGAAGAGCATTTACCGTACTTGAATTTACTCAAGGGTCACCATCTCTAGTGGTCTTGATGAGGGACAAGAAATTGACGGCTTGTTAAAAGCATGCATAATGTTGTTGTGCACGTCAAGTATAGAAAGCTGCAAAAGTAACTGCTAACAGATGGGCAGAGGAAGATTGGAAATTGTCACATTTATCTTGTAAACAAAAATTTAAACCATGTACACATTCTAGTTTACCCAGTTCTCTAAAACCTAGAGCTGCTGATACCATACCATATACAAATCCCCAAAAAAGACTAGCATGCCAAATTCAGATGCTTTATTGAGACATTTATTTATAACTGAGTTTACTCTGGTTTACAGCTATTACCCAAGTTAATTTATATTTGAATGTATTAAGTTTATTGTATATTTTTTTAGTCGTTTTACCATTTAAACGTTAACCTAATGTTCCCTAACTCCCCCAGGAAAGACTGGGGATTACGGTATCCAGCGGGCATGGGGCACTGTGGGCTGGGGGCTGATGGGACCTCTTAGTGGGCTGCTTATAGATTGGTGGTCTGGCTCCTCCACCACCAAAAACTATACACCAGCCTTCCTTCTCTGCTTATTTTTGGGATCCTCTGACATAATCATATCTTCCGCAACTATTAAGGTAAGGATTCAAGTTCTCAGTTTTGTATATCTTCATAATTTAAGGATTATTTTACCTGCCGTTTCCACCCATGCCTTGTACCGAGTGGCTGTAGAGTACATCTTTCACATCACTGAGTGATGGCATGTGCTATCTTTTCTGAAAGAAAATTCTATAGTTTGTAAAATTCTTAGTTCTTTCCATAACTTATGCACTGATGTAGCTATGCTTTAACCCTTATACTGCTCTAGTCGCTATCTGTGATTTCCTGTGCTTAAGTCACATGAGCACCTGAATGTAGGTGCTTCTAAATAGCTTAGCAGTTTATGGGTCAAGAAGTGTACTAGGCCTCCAAAACTCATGCTGTTAGTTGTCAGGAATTTATAGTCTCAAGAATCATTGTCAAGGTCATTTTCTCTATTCCACATACTTCCTTTCAAGGCCTGGATATACTGTACACTCTAGGGCAGGGGTTCTCAATTAGAAGGGGATGAGGATTGGGACCAAGTAAATGCTTACATATTGACATAGAAAATATAAAGATGCTTAATAATTAATAGTTTCATATTATTATTATATGAGCTGTCTGTGCAACCCGTCCTCTTAAAAAGAACGTCACTTTTGGCTCGTATGAGCGATATGGCTAAATTTGGACGTAATTTGAAATGAAATCGACTCACAAAAGTGACGTTCTGTTCCGTTTTCTGTTTGAGTCGTCCTGCCTACGCGCAGAGGCTATAAGAGGACACTTTAAATTAACGTTTTTCATAACGTTTTGAAACTTTATAAGAATTTCCTGCCCACCTAACCTATCAGAGGACCCTTAACTTACTGTTGTTGAAAAAAAAAATTCCAAATTTGTTTTCATTTTTTTTTCATTTTCAAATTACGTCCAAATTCGGCCATACGGGCAAACGGCCAAAAGCGACGTTCTTTTTAAGAGGACAGGTTGGTCTGTGTGTGTGTGTTTACCCACACTAACCAGAGGGTGGCCCATTTAGCCGTTTTGGTCTAGGGCCCAAAAACAGTTTGATCTGGCCCCTGCAGCCAGCAACCCATTTTCTCTTACTGGGTGCAGTTGAGGGTGCACTTCTCTGCCGGTGTTCCTGAGGGTTGCTAGTCTTTCAAGTAAGTGGCGTTGCATTACCAGGGACTGTAGTTCCACAGTCGAGTTCAGCTGTGGTTTGTTCCATTTCTGTTTCACAATAGTATTCAGTTCCACACAGTTTTCCTTGTATACTATTTCACTGAACTATGTGCCAGAGTTACTTGCATTTTCCCGTTTCCAAATAGGGAAGAGAAAGGGTAGAGGAATGGGAGGAGGAGGAGGAGGAGGAGGATAATAAAGAAGGGGAAGAGGGAAAAGAAGGAAAGGAGGGAGAGAAGAGAGGGAGAGGGGAGGAAGAAGGGAGATGTGACTAGCCTCTCTCTCTTGTCACACCATTACAATGATGTTAGGGATAGATGTGGGATTTGCTAACATATTTACCTTGTGTTTGGCATGCCTGACTGCCTAACAATCCAAGCATCTAAACACCTTTCATGTATTAGGTAGTCTCAATGGACTGGGAAAGGCTGCTTTCCTTGGCTCCAGGGAAGATTGGAGGGATGTCCATCCCTCCTCTTGTAGCAGGGGGGTGGGTGGGGGTGGATTTCAGGATGTTGACCAAACCACACACTAGAAAGTGAAGGGACGATGACGTTTCTGTCCATCCTGGACCATTCTCAAGTTGTGATTTCAGGATATTTGGGTTCATTTGACAGGAAAAATAAAAAAAAATCAGATCCCATTTCTCCCCCCCACAGCCTTATTATAGTTAGGCCAGAGGGATTCATCTCTTAAGGCTTGTTTTGTCTTCCATTCCATATCCATTTTCGGTATCTGCTTTCCGTGTGCATGTTTCCGAATACCAGATTTGTGGCTTGGTTCTACCCCCTTCACAGTTTCCATCGTCACATCTTCCAAGTCTCAGCTGGCAGAGCTTGCCTTGGATATTGCTGCAAATGGTGTTCATGTGTTTGTCCAAGACCTGAAGTCTTTCTTAGGCTTGACTTGAGGGCCCCTTTTGATTTGTGGTTTGACTTTATTAAGTCCAAGTTTTTATTTTACGTTGGGTCTTGGTTTTTCCCAACATTTGTTTCACAGGAAATGACACTGGCTTCTTGAGTTTAATGTGCCTGGTGCTTCTCCTTTTGCCTATTTTCTATTGCAGAGTAATTTTTTTGTCCTTAGTTTTGGGTACAACCTTTTAGGGGTGGTTGATCTCTAGATTTCTTGTGATAGCTTTGGCTTTATGGTCTACATCCTTGCCTTTGAGATGAGGTATTCCTCTTATCTGGAATGCCTTCTCTGCTGGTGGTGGTTTTGCCGGGTCTTAGCCCTTTGGCAAGTGGTGCTCCATATACTTATTTTGTCCAGGTCTTCTTGAAGGGCATAACAATCATCTAAGTTTCCTATCCTTCCTATTATCTTAGCATCATAAGCAAACATGTTCATATAATTCTGTATTCCATCTGGTAGATAGAATACATTTATGTAGACAGTGATCATCATCAGTGCAAGAACTGAACCCTGTGGTTCTCCACTTTAGACATTTCTCCAGTCTGACACATTGCCTCTGATTATTGCCCTCATTTTTCTATAACTCAGAAAATTTTTCATCCATGTTAGATACTTACCTGTCACCCCTCCAATATTTTCCAGTTTTCAGAACAACCTCTTATGTGGAACTCTGTCGAAAGCCTTTTTTAGGTCCAGATAGATGCAGTCAACCCAACCATCTCTTTCCTGTAAAATCTCTGTGGCTCGATCATAGAAACTGAGTAAATTTGTTACACAGTATCTTCCAGATCGAAAACCATACTGTCTGATATTATATCGTTTTTCTCCAAGTGTTCTACCCATTTAGCTTTAATTATTTTTTCCAATATTTTGACTATTACATTTGTCAATGATATAGGTCTATAATCGAGAGGGTCTTCCCTGCTGCCACTTTTGTACTTGAAACTATGTTAGCCTTTTTCCACATGTCTGCTACGACTCCTGTACACAGGGATGCCTGAAAGATCAGGTGAAGTGGAATGATGAGCTTAGATGCACATTCTCTCAGAACCCATGGTGAAACTCCATCTGGGCCAACTGCTTTGTTCTTACTTAGCTCCAAGAGCATTTGTTTCACTTCGTCTCTGGACACCTCTATGTGCTCTATGCTGTTCTCTAGAATTCTTATTGTGTCTGGTTCTCTGAAGATCTCATTTTGTACACACACACTTTGGACCTTTTCGTTTAACGTTTCACACATTTCCTTTTTATTTTTCGTGTACTGTATCTGTCCCCCATTTTCAACCTCTGAATATTATCCTTTAGCTGCAGCTTGCTTTTAATGAATTTATAGAAAAGGCCTGGATCTGATTTACATTTGTCTGCTATACCGTTCTCAAAGTTCCTCTCTGCCTCTCTTCTTACTGACGTTTAGTTGTTTCTTGCATCTTTGTATCGCTAGTATGTTTGGGGGTTTGTACTTTTTCTATAATGATTCCATGCTTGTGTCTTTTGATCTCTGGCCCTCTCGCAATTTCTGTTAAACCAATCCTGTTTCCTAGGTCTGCATGTCTGTTTTGGTATGAATGTTTGTGTGCCTTTATCGTATATTTTGTAAAATTTGGCATATATCTCATTTACTGCCTTGTCTAGCAATAAGTCTGTCCAATTATACTGTACCCATGAAAAAATGTCTAAGTTAGTGTGTGTGTGTGCACGCGTGTGCGCGCACGCCATCCCTCCAAAGGTTTCCTGCGCTGTTTTAAGCAGTTACCAGGCTGTGTTTTGTTGTGGAAAATTTCACCTTGGAGCCAATCCCTTTGCTTTGGCCCAATGTTTTCCATGACTAGTACCTTTGCAAATTAGTGCTTGGGCTTAAATTGTTTTCCCCTTGCATCTCGGGTTTCCTTGAACACACGGGTTTCATGTCATTTTGCCATTTCCTGGGTTGCAAATTTGAATCCTGTCAAGGCTTTTTGTGCTCTATGTCTTGTACTTCTCTGTTGTCTGTCTGCCCCCCCCCCTCACCCCTTGAATCCCTATTCATAGGTTGCACCTGTGCTGGTTTAGTACTTATAAATATATTACCCAGTTAAGATATACTGTACTGTAATAGTAGCTGTATTTCTGGGGCAGATACTGTATAATAATGACTTACTATGGTAGATGCCTCCTTAATTATCCTGACAGCTGCCATATTGACACCTGCGTTAATTCTTCCAGCTGCCATTTTCATGCCTGCATTGGGCTTCAAGCTGCCATTTTGACACCTGCATTATGCTTCCAGCTGCCATTTTGACACCTGCTTCACTCTGCCATGTTGCCATTTTGACACCTGCTTCACTATGCTATGCTGCCATTTTGACACCTGCTTCATTCTGCCATGTTGCCATTTTGACACCTGCTTCACTCTGCTATGCTGCCATTTTGACACCTGTATGATGCTTCCAGCTGCCATTTTGATACCTGCATGATGCTTCCAGCTGCCATTTTTGACACCAGTATTATGCTTCCAGCTGCCATTTTGACACCTGCTTCACTATGCCAAGCCATTTTGATGTCTGTGTTGTCCCGCCAGCTAAAATTTTGACACTTGCATTACTCCACCAGCTGCCATTTTAATGCCTGCACTACTTTAGCAGGTGTTTTAATAATCGAGTACCTGTTTCTCAAGCAGGTACCATAATAATGTGTGTTTTCATGACAGGTGCCAGAGATGAAGACAGAGCACGATGTATTGAAGAAGGTGTGGCCAATACTACGCCAACCCAGATTCTTCATCTTTTGCTGCTTTGTCCTCCTCAACGGTGCCTTCGATGGCATTGTTGCCAGCTATATCTTTATGTAAGATTACTGGTTCTTGTTAGTATTATGTACTCATATTAGGTTTTTGCCACTAGTTAATGGAGCTGTCTTTGTGTAAGTGTATTTGCCAGCTGCCACTTTATAGTAGTAGGCATCCATCAGTCTCGGGAGACTATGGAGTCGTGCTCTGGTTATCAGTCTGGAGTGGCCTCTCAAGAGCACAAAGCCAGGATAGGTTGATATGGGGGAGAAGCTGTCACCCATACAGCAGGTGCCCCCTCTCCATGGTGCCGAAAGTCTCCAATGGAAAGGCAAACACCAATACGATTGGTTCCAGCGCCATCGCAGGAACTGTCGTAACAAAGTTGAAGGTAACATCGAACTGCCCTAGGGGCTCCAGCTCCGGAGGTTACCTTGAAGTTGGTAAAAGGCACAGGGACTCCAAACCTGAAGACCGCATGGTCGGGGCCAGAGAAGAACCACCCCCAGCAAGGGCAAGAACGACCCCTGACTGGTTCCAGACAGATTGTCACGGCCCTCTTTCACCCGAGGCCGGCTTCCTTCAAGACCAAGCAGAAGGTAGAGTAATAATTATTAAGTACAACATTATTATAATTATTATTATAATTATTATTATATTAATAATTAATAATTATTACTCTTCCTTCTTCTTGGTCTTGAACTTTATATATGCAAGATTATTGACACTTGTTGAATTATTTTCACAATAGGATAGTTTTCTATCATTTTAGTGTTTGAAAGTATTTTGTTGCCAACGTCTTTTGTGAACTAGGTCAAGACTACATTTGTCAAACTCTGAGTGTACTGTTACATTTTGTATATTAACTGTTGGAGTACAGTATTTGATAATTTATTCCTGGCTGTGCCCTCCAAACGTTGGGTAACTGCCTGGTTCATCATATTTCATTAATATGTACAGTACTCTATATAGTATATATTAAAAATTATTGCAGAGCTTTCATTTTGGCATAACACTAAATGGAACGACCAAACATTATTGACCCATGCCTTGTGAAAGGTCCTCAAATGTCCCCCCACAACACTGTCACTATCTTATCGTGAAAGGGCTGACAGGAGAAATCCAGCTGACCCTGATATTTAAGGATGAGAGTAAAATGACAGTTCAACCTACAATGGATGCCAAAGGCTCTCCAGTGTAAACTTCTGCCTCAGCCAGGAGCCCTCAGCCATTCTTTGGTGGATCTCTCCACCTCAGCATGGATCAGTTACATATTTATGTAGCTCCCATTCATGATCACAAAGCGTCCCGGGAAGACGGGACACCACGAGCGTAGCTCTCATCCTGTAACTACACTTAGGTAATTACACACACACACACACACACACACACACACACACACACACACACACACACACACACATGGAGCACCACCTGGCAAATGGAATTTAATGTTAATAAATGTCATGTTATGGAATGTGGAATAGGAGAACATAGACCCCATACAACCTATATATTATGTGAGAAATCTTTAAAGAATTCTGATAAAGAAAGAGATCTAAGGGTGGTTCTAGATAGAAAACTATCACCTGAGGACCACATAAAGAATATTGTGCAAGGAGCCTATGCGATGCTTTCTAACTTCAGAATTGCATTTAAATACATGGATGGCGATATACTAAAGAAATTGTTCATGACTTTTGTTAGGCCAAAGCTAGAATATGCAGTTGTTGTGTGGTGCCCATATCTTAAGAAGCACATCAACAAACTGGAAAAGGTGCAAAGACATGCTACGAAGTGGCTCCCAGAACTGAAGGGCAAGAGCTACGAGGAGAGGTTGGAAGCATTAAACATGCCAAAACTAGAAGACAGAAGAAAAAGAGGTGATATGATCACTACATACAAAATAGTAACAGGAATTGATAAAATCGACAGGGAAGATTTCCTGAGACCTGGCACTTCAAGAACAAGAGGTCATAGATTTAAACTAGCTAAACACAGATGCCGAAGAAATATAAGAAAATTCACCTTCGCAAATAGAGTGGTAGACGGTTGGAACAAGTTAAGTGAGAAGGTGGTGGAGGCCAAGACCGTCAGTAGTTTCAAAGCGTTATATGACAAAGAGTGCTGGGAAGACGGGACACCACGAGTGTAGCTCTCATCCTGTAACTACACTTAGGTAATTACACACACAGAGGTGAAGGTGAAGCTGGAGGAGGCAGAAGTCACACTGCAGCAAGCTCCTGGAAATATCGAATTACCTAAGTATTGGGCACAGGTTGAGGGCTACAGTGGTGTCCCAGGTTACATAAAGGTTCAGGGAAGAGTAAAAGCAAATAAAATACAATAAACAAGTAAAAGTGAGTGAAAATAGCCGAGTGGAAAAGTTTGTTTTGGTCTAGAACAAAATCAAAGATGGCCGCCGCCACCACCCCCACTGAGAAGGTAGACACACCATCAAATGATGGTTTCAAAGGATTCTCACCACAAGATATAAGGAAAGGAGGTGTTCTTGGCAGGTTAGAGATAATTGAGGATATGCAAAAGAAGTATGAAGAAAAAGTGCTTAAATTGGAAGAGGACAATGGAGCTCTTTGGAGTGAGCTTTGCACTCTAAAAGGGAGTATGCTTCAACAAGGTAAGATTATTACTGCATTAACAGACAAGGTAACAAATCAGGAGGAGCAAATCAAGGAACTAGTGAAAGAAAATGAGGCATGGAAAGTGAAGTGTGGTGACTTTGAAGAAATAAACAAGAAAATAGACTCATATGGTGAACAACTCCAAGCAAGCCTAAGGGCTAACATAGTTAGGTAAGGATCTCCAACTGGAAACTTCACTGACAACTCATATAGAGGAGGTGAATGAAGAACTAGAAAAGTATAAAGAAGAAATAAAAGCGACATATGCTGAAGTTGTAAAAGAGAAAGAGACTATCAAAGAAGTGTGTTCGGAAGTCAAAACCAGAAATGACCAACAAGAAGCAGAAATTAGGCAAGCAATTAGGAAAGAACTGGTTACCAACAGTAAACTGGTACAAAACACTGCAGATAGAACTAAGTCCATAATCATTTTTGGATGTTTAGAGAAGGAAATTTCATCTAGGGTGGACCGAGCAGCAGAAGAGATGAAAATCATAGAGAAAATAGTAGGTTTAGGAGAAGGCTCAAAGGAAAATGTCAGTGATTTTAGAAGAATAGGAAAATATGAGAAAGAAAAGAACCGCCCCTTAAGGGTGACGTTTAATGGAGTGAAAAACATGATGGAAGTGCTAAGAAATGCCAGGAAACTGCAGAGTGATGAGGTTGGCAAATCTTGGTCAATAAGACAAGACCTCTCCAAGGAAGACAGAGAAAAGCTGAAAATGAACCTAATTGAGGCAAAATGTCTAAATGGGGATAGAAATGAAGAAGACTGAAATTCTTTTTTTTTACAAAGTGACAGGGACTGGAAAGCTTGTGAAATGGTACATAAAAACAAAGCAACAAGATCAGTAGTGGAAGGGGAAGTAAAGAGCAAAGGAAAAGGGAACATGTTCCTGAAAATTGTATATACCAACATAGATGGAGTGAGGTCAAAAACTTTGGAGTTGCAAGATATAATCCAGCTTAGGGTCCCAGATATTGTTGCATTATCAGAAACGAAACTTGAAGGAAATATAATAAATGAAGTCATATTCCCAAGAGGCTACTCAGTTTGGAGACGTGACAGGAAAACTAGGAAGGGAGGAGGAGTGGCTGTACTGGTGATAAAACACCTGAAGGTAAAAGAGTTAATATTTGAAAACCCTCGAGATATTGACATAATGGCATTGCAGGTCTGGAATCAGGATGATAAGCTGATAATTGTAAATACCTACAGCCCACCAGCAAGCAACACATGGACAAAGGAAGAACTGGATGACAAACGAGAGGGCCTCATAATGGTCATGAGAGATATTATTGTACAAGCAGATAAAGATAAATCACGACTGTTGATACTAGGGGACTTCAACTTTAGAGCAATAGACTGGGAGGCCTATGAAGCAAGAACGGAGGACTTTTGGACATGCAGATTTGTGAACCTCATTCTGGAGACATTCTTGTATCAACACATAAAGCAAGCCACAAGAATGAGGGAAGGAGATGTACCGTCAGTACTGGATCTAGTATTCACCAGGAAAGAAGAAGAGATTTTTGACATCCAGTACCTTCCTCCCTTGGGAAAGAGTGATCACGTCCTGTTAGACATTAAATATGCTTTAAGATATCATCTAGAAGAAAATGGGGACATTGAAACAGTTGATAAACTCGATTTAAGGAGAGGCAACTATGGGGAACTTCAAAGTTTTTTTAATGAGTAATTGGACAGAATTGTTGCTAGGCAGGGAAGTAAATGAAATGTATGCCAAATTTTTAAAACTATACGAGGAAGGCACACAAACATTCATACCAAAACAGAGATGCAGGGCCAGAAAACAGGATTGGTTCGACAGAAATTGTGAGAGGGCAAGAGACCAAAAGACACAAAAATGGAATCAGTATAGGAAGAGGCCAAACCCCCAAACATACCAGCGATACAAAGATGCGAGAAACAACTACACAGCAGTAAGGAGAGAGGCAGAAAGAAATTTTGAAAAAGGGATAGCAGATAAATGTAAAACAGAACCGGGCCTATTCTACAAATTCATAAACAACAAATTGCAGGTAAAGGATAATATCCAGAGGTTGAAAATGGGAAACAGATTCACGGAAAATGAAAAGGAAATGTGTGAAACATTAAATGAAAAGTTCCAAAGTGTGTTTGTACAAAATGAAATCTTCAGAGAACCAGACACAATAAGAATTCCAGAGAACAACATAGAGCGGATAGAGGTGTCTAGAGATGAAGTGGAAAATATGCTAAAGGAGCTCGGGAAGAACAAAGCAGCTGGCCCAGATGGCGTTTCACCATGGGTTCTGAGAGAATGTGCATCTGAACTCAGCATTCCACTTCACCTGATCTTTCAGGCATCCCTGTGTACAGGAATCGTAGCAGACGTGTGGAAACAGGCTAACATAGTTCCAATCTACAAAAGTGGCAGCAGGGAAGACCCCCTCAATTATAGACCTGTATCATTGACAAGTGTAATAGTGAAAGTATTGGAAAAGCTAATCAAAACTAAATGGGTAGAACACCTGGAGAGAAATGATATAATATCAGACAGACAGTATGGTTTTCGATCTGGAAGATCCTGTGTATCGAATTTACTCAGTTTCTATGATCGAGCCACAGAGATATTACAGGAAAGAGATGGTTGGGTTGACTGCATCTATCTGGACCTAAAAAAGGCTTTCGACAGAGTTCCACATAAGAGGTTGTTCTGGAAACTGGAAAATATTGGAGGGGTGACAGGTAAGCTTCTATCATGGATGAAAAATTTTCTGACTGATAGAAAAATGAGGGCAGTAATCAGAGGCAATGTATCGGAATGGAGAAATGTCACAAGTGGAGTACCACAGGGTTCAGTTCTTGCACCAGTGATGTTTATTGTGTACATAAATGATCTACCAGTTGGTATACAGAATTATATGAACATGTTTGCTGGAATGGAATGGAATTTCTTATGGATAACTTATGTGGAATAAAATTTGGAGCAATTATATTATGCTTAATATAATTGCTACACCCTCTACCTTTCTTCCTCACTCCAGCATGCAGGAGGACATGGCTAAGGGTACAGATGCGATGAGTTACATGAAGTTCCTCCAAGGACTGACGATCTTCGTCCAGTGCTCTTTGGAGGCACCCTTCATGTTTATAAACAGTAAGTATCCCGTGTCACCTTGCTCCTCTGTAATTACCTATGTGTAGTTACAGGACCAGAGCTATGCTCCTGGTGTCCCATCTTACTGTCACTGTCATATAATGCTTTGAAACTACTGATGGTTTTGGCCTCCACCATCTCGCTTAACTTGTTCCAACTGTCTACCACTGTTTGCAAAAGAAAACTTTCTAGTATTTTCTGTGGGGAGCCCCTACAGCTCCCTGGAGCTTATTGGGCTAATGTATGTTATATTAGACTGGGACATTAGCTATGGAGTTCAGACCTACCAGGGACCAGCGCCAGAACCTGGCCCCTTCAGAAAGGTTGCAGGGAGCATTGGCCCTGTAAAACCCTCCTGTAGTTGGGTTTTTCTCTTATCTGCCCCGGGGTTAGGCACCCAGAAAGGTAGGCATAACAAAAGAAACCCCATATGGAAGAAACTAACAACAAAAACCGAATAGTAGGGTAGAACTCCCTACAATTCCAAGGAAACAAGCAAACTTAACACACTATTGCCGCGCCGCTTGTCCGCGCAGCTCTCCCCTCCCCGAGAAGGGGAGGGGGAAACCCCGGACCTCACCATGCCGGCTGCATAGCACTCCAGTTCGTAAGCTAATGTCAACTGGGACAGACGCTATTCTGGCCTCAGTTTCCTAGGCGGTGTTTGCCTTCGTGGTGCTCACTGCTGTGTTTTTGTGTTGTACGGTGGCCAGGTGTTCCTCATCAGTACTGGGGCTGCATACACTTAGGGGCTTCCTTCCCTAAGTGCCCTGCGAGTACTGCCCCTGTGTGACAGGGTTATCTTCCCTGGGGCGTTCAGGAACCATTCCCGTAGAGGTTCTTGCTGCTTGGCATTTGCCTCACCCTTGGGGCCAGCTGGGGCTTAGGGCCCTTGTCTGGCCTTGGGTAGGGATTGGTATTGTGCTGGTTAGGGTGTCAAGGTGTTGCGCGACCCACTACCTATGCAGCAACTGGTTCCTGTTGCCTCTGGGGGCTGTATTTTTTTTTTTTTTATTGCTTGGTGGGGGTTTGCCTAGTGTGGCTATAGTTACACTGGTAGTGTTTGTTGGCCCTCTGCTAGGCCCCCTTCCCCCTGTGATTGTACATGTCTCAGGGGTTTTCAGTGTAGGCATCTACCCCCTTGTTAGTTTTGAGTATTAACCAGTTAGCAACACCTGGCCCGGGCTTTTCGTAGCAGTCAGCCTACGGGCCCTGGAAAACCCTATCGGGGCTCGGTGGACCACTGGATGTGTCTTCCGGGTTCCATCCCGTCTTGTGCGGGTTCGTTGGTTGCTGTGCCCTTGTCTCCTGGTGACAGTCGCCACTTTTACCTCCGTCATGTTGCCTGTTGGGTCACTGACACCTTGACCCAGAGTCTTGCGAGTTGTGTTCTCTGCTTGTTCTCCAGTACTCTCCTGATGTCCTTACTGTTCAGAGTACAGGCGACATCCGCGTTGCAAGCTCGGTTCAGGTTGCTGCAACGCGCTAGGTTGGTTTCCCACTTGGATGCCCCAGAGCCGCCTCGTTTTGGTTAAGTGCTGCTCACCCCTTTCCCTCTCTGTTCCCGGCTCCTGACCTTCTGCGGGTTACGGGGTCGGGGCAGGTTTAGTTGGGGACGAGACTCGGCCAGCTTCGTGGGCTGCCCCTTTCGGGTTCGGGACGGAGGTTTTCGAGCCTGTTCCTCCTGCTAAGGCTTCTGGGTCTTACCAGCGGCCCTGTCTTTGCTGCCTTTCCCTTGGACTCTTCCTTTTCTTTAGGAGCATAGGGTGTGGAGGACGGCTCTGCCCCAGGGGCCTCTGTTGCGGGTTCCCGGGGCTGTGGGGGATCCCCACTAGCAGTTCTGGGGCCGTTTGCCCCCTGCCTGGGTTTTCTGCTTCAGGGCGGAGTTTTTTGTCCTTGTCTGCTTCCTTCCCACATTTGCTGGTGTGTTTTCGGATTTATTGCTTTGGTCACGGCTCCTTGTTCGGGTGGCCATTTTCTTCTGCGGTTTACTTCTCCGCTTGGCCACCGGCGGTGCTGCGGTTTGTTTACCGGTGCCTGGGTGTGCGAGCTAGCGTTTTGGGAGAGATTTTCCACCTCCTTCAGGGGTTTTATCTTCCTGTAGGGTCATTTAAAAATGCCTGGCTCAAACTTGCTAATAACAACCTTGAAAACCACAATAGAATGTTCCAACTCCTCTTTCTCGTCTGTTTAACTCTTACACTGCTCCATTCATTATCTGCAATTGCCTCCAGTGTCCCATGTGCCATATGCAATTTTTCTCCATTTGATTTGTTAAATATTATTAGACACACTCACTTTAATGTAGCTGTGTAAAGCTATTTATAGTTTAAATAGCTGTGTAGTTTATGGGTTGACTAATAATCTGCTTCCATTTATCTCTGCCCCAATCAGCTTCATTCAATTTGTAACTAATGAACTGTCAAATTTTGAGTCCAATAACAATGCTCCTCAATCCCTCCTGGATTCTCTCTTCCAGACTGGTTCATGAGGAAACTTGGAGCCAACTACGTCACATCACTGGTTTTCTTCCTGTACATCTTCCGTCTACTGGGCCTGTCTATCGTAGGTGCATATGGTCCAGTGTGGGCGACACTAGTGGTTGAGCTGCTTAATGGGCCTTGCTATGGTCTGGGCTACACAGCTATAGTGGTCTACTCTGCCAAGATTTCCCCACCAGGCACCAGCACCACTGTACAGAGCATTGTCAACCTTTTCTATGAAAGCATTGGTGAGTATTTTGCTGCAGAGATGCTGATGCTAGGAGCAAAATATATATTAGTGTTAAAGATGCTTGAATTTAAGAAAATGCATATATCACCTCTCAGGGGATTCATAGTAAATTTCATTGTTGTGACAATACAATAGTGAAAAAAGGTATACCGTAATTAGGAGTTGAAGGCTGTGAAACATAATATAATTAAACATTTTTTTATACTAGACAGAAATGCAGCACAGTGTAATACACGATTTAATCACTATTACTGTTCCCTAGTGATCATTATATTCAACCTCCCCTCATTTATTAAGGACGAGTAGAAAGTAGTCCGTGCCCTTACACTAGCAGTAAATGGGTTACTGAGAGTTAGGCAACTGTTGTGGGTTATATCCTGGGAAAGGTCAGCAGTTGACCCCAAGAGGACCTCAGTGAGTCTATTCAATGGCTTTCTATCCATGATGACAGGAATTAGACCATAATCCATTTTCTTATAGCTGGAGCAAACATAATTTTGCTTTTACAGGATATGCGGTAGCATCATTTGTGGGAGGCCTGCTCTACTCCAGTCTGGGCGGCCCGGGTACTTACTTGGTGGCTGGTATAACGGCCACCGTCACTTTCGTCCTGCATTTTATCTCTCTCAAGCTATTACCACCACCTCAAGGTAAGTTGCATTTCACTTTCAATGAGAGTATGAGCCACTTCATAAGGCCCTAAGGAAGACCATAAAAATTATTTTAAATAGATGGATAAATTACAATATAAATGTTAATTTGTTGAGTGGAGAGGTACATAAATGAATCTTAATTCTCAAGTGGCACTTGACACTCTCCTACCTATTTGGCCATTGTCACCCACAGGCGCATAAAAAAAAATGTATTTTTCTTCTAAACCTGTTAATTTGTGTTCTCTGATCATGGGAAAAATAATAATAAAAATCGTAAGTGGCATATTTTTCCCGCTATAAGGTGGGGAAGTCTGGCAAAAAACAGGCTCCTCTGACTCATCATGCGTCCCTGGTGGTTTGCTCTGCCCCAGCTGTCAGGCAGGAGTGGCCACAAAGAGATAATTACCTAATTATTTCAATATCTCTGGTCAATTTTTCTTCGTTTTTTGCTGTAATATTTTTCAATAGTGTGTAGTGTGATATATTTATATAATAAAATGTGTGAATCATCCCTGTACTCAAAATTATGGTGTGCATATTGTTGATTCAATTATTATGTTCATCAAACAGTTAACAAATACTTTGTCAGTTATTACTCTATATATACAGGTTATATATAAGTATCTGCATGTTTTGTTCACCATAATGAACCACTAAGTTGGTATTATGAGTCAAAAAGCAACGAGGAGTGACAACAACACACCAGCCAGTCACTCGCTGCCACTCATTCCCTCAATACTGTACCTCACTCACCACCATTCTCCTCCCACCATACCGGTTTTGCTTTTATTCACTATATACAGACGTTATATATAAGTATCTACACGTTTTGTTCACCACAACTGTACAACTAAGCTGATATAGTTAGTTCAGGCACTAAGAGTCGTCGCTACACACAGTCAGCTAGTGGCTGCCTCCCTCACACATTCAAGGTCAGACGCACTAAAATTTCTCCCCCAACAATACTGTTTGTGGTGTTATTACCCTATATACACACATTATATAAAAGTATTTACATGTTTTGTTCACCATAACTGTTCAACTAAGCCGGTATAGTGCCCAAAGAGCATAGTGGCCATCCCTACCCAGCATGATAAATCATCCAGATGTTGCTACCTCCCTCACCAAAATGGCTTCTTCCCCACACTCCTTTTGCTGTTATTATACTATATATACATGTTATATATAAGTATCTACATTTGTGTTCACCATAACGAACCACTAAGATGGTATGCTGAGTGGCAGTGGCAGGAAGTGGCAGCCTGCCACGAGCTGTCGCTCGCTCCCTCCATCACCTCACCTGACTCACCACCATTCTCCTCCCACCATACTGTTTTTGCTTTTATTCACTATATACAGACATTATATATAAGTATCTGCATGTTTTGTTCACCATAGCAAACAACTAAGCTGGTATAGTGAGTCCAGACAGTAAAAGGTGGTCACACACAGTCAGCAGATAACGCTACCTCTCTCCCCACCAAGATTACTCCTCCCACTACAGCGCTAATTATCACAACAATCCTGCTATTATCAGAATCCTGGTCATTTTTACCACAATCAGGGGTCTTCTGTAATACTATCATCGCTAAATAATAGCTTGTACATATATATTAGGGCATTTTTAGGCAATGCTGTGGTCACAAGCTGGTCAGCAGTGCTGTGAGCTCATGCTACGTGCGCCAGGCATGGTGGCTCACTCACTACTGAGGCCCTCACACCCGGGAATGTGGCCCATGATTTTTTTTTTTAAATGGCGTCTGTTTACAAGAGCTCTGATGAAGGTGAGGTGAACCCCCCGTGTATCCGCGGGCCGTTTAAATCTTGCATTGCACCCAATCACGTCATATGACGCGATGCGCAATTTATTGCAAGTTACTCAACCCTGCATATGATGTGTTGCACAGTTTAAGGGTTAATGTGCATAGCACTGTATATTGGGAGGCATTTTGTTGTGTTAGGTGCCATCAGTAACTGACCAATGTGGTGCAATGCTGTGCTTGGACTACAAGATTACCACACCCACCAGAACTGCTTAGTGGTTCATTATTGTGCATAAAAATGTAGATAGTTATATATAAGTCACCATCCACACCATACGTGTAAGAGGGCCTGGATGCAATCACCAATGAGAAATTGAATGCCACAGGATCCTCAGTCTGTATGGTGCAACATACTAGCTCAAGAAGGTAACAAACTGGCAGTGGGAGTATGCAACAGGGCTGACACAGCAGTAGCAGAGGACGTTGCTGATCTGCATAATGTGATCATTGTGGCATCAAAAACTGAAACCCTTATAATGAGAGACTTTAACCATGAGACCATAGACTGGGTAAATCTAATATCACAAGCAGAAGGAGAAAATTTTCTTTACCTGGTACAGGACTCCTTTCTCGTACAGCATGTGGCAGCGCCCACACAACGTAACAGCATTCTCTCGTCAGAAGAGGGCTTTATTGATCAAATTCAGTTACTGTATAGGAAAAGCTCACCTCCTTGTGTGATCACTATATTATAAGATTATAGAAACCTACATGAAGATTCCGATGGTTAATTTCTAGATTACCCTCGAGGAGACTATCAAGTAATGAGAGAAGAACTGCAAAACAACACCTGGAGAGAGCTGATAGGTGAACATGGCATGGAAGCATCATGGAGAAATTTCAAGGTCATGATGAACTCTCAAGAATGTGCCAAAAAGGATAAAGAAAAATAAGGGAATTAGACGGATGACAGATAGTACAAACAGCATTGATAACTAAGCAGACCCTTTGGAGAAGATATAAATCAACATTGAACATTATTGATTATGACATAGAAAAGGGGCACTAAACTCAGCCACCTAGGAAATCAAATCAGTCAAAAACAAAAAAATTAAACTTGCCCAAAAAGAAAGAAATATCTTAAGTCATTCTTTGCGGATGTAAGTAAAACCAAAACAAAGGACTCGATAGGATCCTTAAAAGATGAGACAAACCAAGTTATAATGGACAATAAAAAGGGTAGCAAACACACTGAATGAATATTTTACATCAGTATTCACGCTAGAAAAATTAGACGACATCCCACACAAATGTTTGAAGGTGGTGAAGAGAATGAATTAAGGGATATACCCATAATGTGGGACACATTAGGAAGAGCACTGACAAATTAAAAGACTCAAGAGCCCCAGTCTTTTGGGGCTTTTGTGGATGCCCCAAAAAGATGGGATGGAATTCAATCCAAAGTCATAAAGGAACTAGCAGAGGAACTATGCCTGCTGCTAAAACTGCTTTTCAGAAAATCTCTGGACTAAAGGATAGTTCCCATAGATTGGAAATATGCAAATGTCATCCCTATTTTCAGGAAATGGGAGAAAGAGCTCAGCAGAAAACTACCATTTGATCAGCTTGACATCACACATGTGCAAGCTCGTGGAGAGACTCCTAAGGGAGGAATCATTCACCATCTCATAGCGAACAACCTTGCAAAATCGATGCAGCATGTGCGTGTTAAAAATAGATCCTGACTAACAAACATGCTCACATTTTTGGAAACTGTAACTAGCTACTCAAAGTCTTTTGGTGGACGTAGTATACATAGATTTTGCTAACTTTTGATAAGGTACCACATGAAATATTAGCAAGGAAATTACAGGCACATGGAATAAATGGTAGAATACTAGAATGGACAAAACAATGGTTAAAACAAAGAAAGCAAAGTCTGCTAAATGGGAATGAATCTGACTGGAGAAATGTGGTGAGTAGGGTGCCACTGGGGTCCATTTTGAGGCCAACCCTTTTTGTCACATACATCAATGACATGGATGAGAATATTACAAACCACATCTTCAAATTTCCAGATGACGCACAGATATATCATGAGTTGGAAAATCAAATGATATTGAGTCCTTACAAAGAGATCTAGGGTATATAAACTCCACAAATGGTCAGAAGACTGGCAAATGCTTTTTAATATTGAAAACTGCAAGACTTTGCATGTGGGGCATAACAACTCATGTTACAACTACCAAATTAGTAACATTATCTTGCAGCAGATTGATAAAAAGAAAAGGACCTTGGAGTCAAAATCCACCACTCACTGAAAGTTGCACAACAGGTAGGTTCATTGTACAAGTTTCTGGTGCGCCCCCACTTGGATTGTTGAATTCAAGCATGGAGACCATCTTCAGAAGGACATGGCTGCTTTAGAGCAAGTCCAACACCGGGCAACAAAAATCATTTCAGACGTTAACTTAACTTCCTATGAGGAACAGTTGAGGGTAACAGGGTTAACAACACTGCAAAGCAGGCATGACGGCAGATCTCATCGAAACCTTTAACATTCTGAACAATTTGGATGATGATGATCCAGACAATTTCTTCAAAAGGTCAGACGTAACACAAACAAGAAGCAACGGTTTCAAGCTCAAGCCACATTGCAGGATTGAGAACAGGAGATACTTTTTCACCCACAGGGTTATAAACCCATTGAACCACCTACCTGCCAAAGTCTTAATTGCCAAAACTGTTAAATTTTAAAATCTAGCTGGAAAACATCATCAGCGCAAATGGGTGGTGACCTTTGATAAACTACCAACTTCCTGTGCTCGTCAGAGCCACTAAGGTTAGTGGCCCCACAGGCAAATTCAAGTAAATTCAGAATGTATTCTGCCTGACTGTTCTTGATTCTTGTCCTTAGGAGTAACCAAATGGCACAAACCACATGAAGGTTTGTATTTACAGGCAGAATTATAAAAGCAACTGTCACCCTACATTTTTCTTGGAACGTCTTTATTTCAATCTGCCATATTGTAATCAAGAATTCCAGGGGGGACAGAAATGGTTGGGTATGTTTTCTTTCACCTGAGACCTTTGTTCACCTAGCAATAAATAGGTACCTGGGAGTTGTGGGTTACATGCTGGGAAAGGTTAGTAGTTCAACCCACGGGGACATTGATTCTCGAGTACAGGCTTCTTGTGCCTGAGAATGAGACATATTTTTACATTTGTCCTACTGAGCACAAATTTTTAATTGGGTAATTTTGCATTTGCTGAAGGCTTTTATAAAACAATATCTCTCACTTGGGATATGTAAAGTCTAACTTGGTTTCAGTGCTATTGGAGTTTTATCTTCAGACAGTAACTTTCTTTGTACTATTAGTATAAGAATTACACAACATTGTGAGGTTTAAGAAAATTAGTGACAATTGACTTAATTGCATGATATTCACATTAATGAATATTAATTTGATAAAGTGATTTTTGTTCAATTCCAGTCACTTCATTTCCACCCCCTCATGTCTCATTTTATCACTCTTCCATCATCCTCCCTCTCCCATTCCACCTATCAATCTATCTTCGCTTGCAAGCTTTCTATCAAATTACTCATATACAGATGTTTCCATGAGCTATATTGTCTTTGCAGACACTGGCACAGAGAAAGGACTACCTAACGGGCAAGTGGAGGAGAGCTTGGAGAAGTTAGCATTAAATATAGACAATGCAACGGAGAACCGAGACGAAGAGACTTCGGTGTCAGGAAAGGATGAGGAGTCGGTGGAACTGCAACCAGAGGATGATGGCAATAGATCAACAGCATCATGCAAAGAGCTTTATAGCCATCATTCTGCGTAGTTTATCATTATAGATATACCGTATTTGCTGGCGTAAAAGACGCACCTTCCCATAGGACGCACCCTATTTTACTAGGATAGTTTGTGGAAAAAACTATTTTAGTATGTTTTATCATACATTTTTTGAAAGGTATTTTAAAGTGAATTTTGTACCCCAACTCTTACCTCCTCTAAGATCAGTTGTATAGTTGTTTATATTTTGGGCAAGAGAATTGGCAAACAGGATGTTAAACTTGTATTTCTGGATGTGGTGATATGTTGCCGCATCAGGCCACCAGGACAGCGCACCCGGCTGTGGCGCACCATCACAGCGCTCTGGTGGTGGTGTCATTCACTCATTGCAAATAGCTGACAAGGTGGATGAAAGTTGAATATTCCTTTCAAATTTCTAGGAGCATTTTTAATTTAGATAATGAATAAATGTGTCTTAAAGGTTAAACAGTCGTTAAATAATGTATGACATCAGGTGTGGGTTATGTATGCCGAGTAAGGTGGGGAGATGATGTGAGCTTCCTTTATAACTGTCGACGTACCGTAAGCAATTTTTTGTAAGTTTATGATAACAGACTGTTATAACTCTGCTTTCAATATTTTATTATTAGTAAAACAATTTATGTACTCTAATAATTTGGCTTGTTTTCAATATTTTATTATTAGCAACGATTTGTGCCTAGTGAACTTACCCAGTATGCTCGTCGGGATCCCTAGCCTATGGGCTCTGTCTCACATCCATAATATGGCCGCATTAGATTCACGACACTTTTTTGATACATTTAAAAATAAAAAAAGCGCCGGCAAATTACGGTATATTAATGAAATGAATGTTATAGTAATTCTATGGATGTTATATTAATGTCATAATTTATCCACACAACTAATGTCACTCTACAGCTGTACTGGCTTAACATATTCTGATAATTACAATGATTACTAAGCATCATGGGGGGAAAAATTACTGAATTAGTATAACCATGTAAGGAACAATACCATATTGTTACATTACTGAAAAAAATCCGTAGTTGAACATCCTAGAAGAATGCACATTGAAATCATATAGTCCAGTCGGTAATGCGTGTGCCTGGAGGGGGGTTCATAAATGAGTGTGTGATTCCACTATATGACCACAATATTGATTCATCTTGAAAGAATTGTTACCATCAATCATGGTCTTATGTCATCTGGTCGCATCCCAGGGTTCAATTCCCACAATAGGACCATGGTGGCTGGGCATGTTTCCTTGCCCAGGAAATGCCTCTGTTCACCTAGCAGTACACAGCAGTCAGGCAGTTGATGGGGAGAGGGGGGGGGGTTAACCTAGGGAAGGTCAGTAGTTGACCTATGGGAACCTTACATCTAATACTTCTGTTTACCTAGAAGTTAGACAACATGTGAATAGCATTCTGGGGAAAGTCAGTAGTTGGTCGAGGGGAACTTTGTACCTAATGCCATGGTTCAACAAGCACATCACCATGTAGGACTTTCAATTAACCGAGCCATTTATGGGTTCACTCTTATCAAAATTTGACAGAGTTGACTTAGATACTATGTTTCATGTAACTGATTTTATTGTGCATGTATTTTGCAGTTTATGGAAAAAAAGTTGTGAGCAATATATTTCATTAAATTTTAAGTGCTGCAAAATTACATACAGATGGATATACTGTATACTGTACTGGTAAATAGTACTATTCAATATTTAAATGGATACATAATGAATTCTAATTTTAATGAAGTTTAATAGAATTTATAAAAATTCAAATAGTGGGTAGATCCATAATCATTAAAACTATAATTTGTTATATATAATTACAAAGTATATATAGCATATTGTATATACCAGTATACAGTATATACATAAAATGGGGTGGGGGGAAGTTGTAAAACTACATATTGGTGATTAAGTGGTACAGTCTTTACTTAGCCACTAATATGCATAGCATTTTGGGTATTTATTACATTATTGAGAATATCTAGTTAACAGTTCATCAAATAATTAGACATGGAACCTATAATTGAGTTTAAATACTAAAAGTACAAAGGTAAGCAAGTTGCATGAGAAAAAGAGGGGCCAAAGTGCGAGAAAGGACGTTACTGTATCTACAAGTAGAGACCACACATTCGTCTTTGTGTTTCTCTCTACGTCATTGTCTTAACTTGGTACATGTACTCTCTTCAACCAAAAAATTATAGTTGGAGGATGATCATAACAATGAATGTGAGAGATTAAGAAGACAAATAGAAGTACCCCATAAATAGACAAAAAATTCAAATGATAGGCTAAAAAGCAGAAAAAGTTCTAAAAGAAATGCAGCACATTAAGTAGTCTCAATATAAATGGGAGAGTGAGATGAAGCCAGGAAGGGGGGGGGGGTGAGGCATCTAGAGGCAGAACTAAACGAGAGTAAGAGGGCAAATGATATGATTTACATGCCATAGAGATGGTTAGAAACCAGAAATAGCTTGAAAAAAATATGAGAAATGCAACTCTGATTGAAAATAAAAATAAAAAACAGTGAAATGCCAGGTATGAGGCAATGCAGTATAGCTTTAATATTACATCTAAAATGTTGACGACGATATAAGAGGATAATTAAAATACAAAAGTAATGACACTGATGATACATAATAATGATCTACAATGTAGCGCTATGCCAAAGTTACATCCTAACCACTGTACCGTGGGTGTGGCATGTTACACAGTACAGTTGTGAGCGATAAAGCATTAATCCTAGACATTCACAACATTTATTATACTGTATTTAACTTGCTTGCTCTCGCCTCCAGTGCCAAAGTCAAAATTAATATCTGTGATAAACTGGAGTAAATATAAAAAATGTGTACTCTATGTGTGTGTAGTATATATATATGTGTATATATATGTATAATTATATACCATTCATTCCAGCCAGTATTGTGCATATACATATATGCATACATATATACACAAAACCAGTATCCTGTCTCATGGTAAATAATAAAAAAAATTAATTCACACAATATCAAAACTACTGTATCTACTTCCCTTCTCTTTACCTCTACCTACCCCCTCTTCCCCCCCCCCCACCCCTTCCTCCCCCCCTCCTCCTCTTCCTCCTCCTCCTCTCCTATGCTCTTTCTCTACCTCTCTTTACCCCTACTCTCTCTCTCACAACCTCTCTCTCTCTCTCTCTAAAGGTCACAGTAATTAGTACACCAATACAGTAGTACTGTACTCCAGTGAAACCATTAAGTGTCCAACCAAAACATTCCATACCAAATAAAGGTGAATAATAAATCTGCTTTCTTTATCCATTAAACATTATCATTTTTATTTTTTAAATTGTATGTAGGATAATTTTACAGAGTTGATAAGGTTGTAAACTAGAGAGAGTAATATTTGGAGCCCCTTAGGTGTAACCTGACAGAAGAATGGCAGTAAAGGACTGCCATTCTTTATTGTATTCCATCAACACCTGGGGCTTTTGAGTCTCTTAGTTTGTCAATCTTCTTCCTGATTATGTCGCGTGTAATGGGTATATCCCAGAATTCATTCTTTTTGCCTCCTTCAAACATGTGTGTGTGTGATGGTATGTCATCTAAGCTTTCTACTGTGAACACTGATGTAAAATATTCAGAGTGTTTGTTGCCCATTTATCGTTCATTATAGTTTGGTTAGTCTCATCTTTTAAGGGTCCAACCGAGTTCTTTGTTTTAGTTTTACTTCTTATATATAGGCATAGAACGATTTTGTATTTTTCTTTATGTTTTGGGAATGTTTTCTTTCATAGTTTCTCTTGGCTGATTGATTTCCTGAGTGGCCGAGTCCAGTGCCCTTTTGTATATATTTTTGTTTTTGTTTTTTGAGATATATACAAGAGTTGTTACATTCTTGTACCTCGATCATTCTTGATATCTCTATCAATGTTGTCCGTTGTGGATTTATACGGTCTCCAGAGGTTCCTCTTGGTGACCTTTGCTAGTTTTACCACCTGTCACTCATTTAGTTTCCTTTCTTTTCTTTCTCCTTTTCGGTACATATTTTTGAACATGTTCCGTGATGACCCTGAAATTTTGCCATGATGCTTCCATGCCATGTTCGCCCGTCAGCTACCTCCAGATGTTGTTTTGCAGTTCCTTTCTCATTCTTTGATTGTCTCTTCAATGGTAATATAGACATTCATCGTCTCTGACCTTCACGAGGGTATTTATGCTCGTCGTCCATATTAAGTTATGGTGATCACATGCGGGGAGATTAAGAGAAGAGATGTCTCCATCATTCTGTCGCACCTCACACAGGTGTTGCAGGGGTAGGAAGTGCCAGTCTGTGCGGATATCTGCAACTTTTTATAATTGGCGTCTTAACACTATGATTTTAACGTCTTCAAACTAGACCACTTTCGACATATGTCAGTACGCCTACAGCACGAGGACCTGCGTCAGGGGCGACGCAGAAGGTCGCTCTCGCAGGAGACACCCGGAGACCAGCCTGCCCGTCTTCCAAAGGTGTCCCAACGTCAAGAAACTGTCGTACTAAATTGCCCTTATCCTAACATACCAGTGGACCCAAAACAGAAAACGGCACAGTATGTCAATTTTGCAAGCCGCTACCATTTTCTAGTATGACAATTTTTGGCCTTAGGTAAAGTATACATCAAAATATGATGTTCTATTGGGAAGACGGGTTGACCTGCAGGTCCACGTGCCATAGGCGACGGGAAGTACCGCATATCAAGTTGGATTTCAGTGCCATTTTAACACTGGTGCAGCTGCACCCTGGTGGCCCTGGCGGCCCTGGCGGCCCTGGCGGCCCTGGCGGCCCTGGCGGCCCTGGCGGCCCTGGTAGCCCTGGCAGCCCTGGCGGCCAGCTTTGGCCTGGCGGCCAGCTTTGGCAGCCCTGGTAGCCCTGGTAGCCCTGGCAGCCCTGGTAGCCCTGGCAGCCCTGGTAGCCCTGGCGGCCCTGGCGGCCAGCTTTGGCCTGGCGTTTGAGGGCTCCGCCGGACCCCACATCCGGCAATACAATATTAACCTTATACAATGTTGCTGTATTACATTGTTATTTTACCCAAGGTAACACTTTCACCAATGTTGGTCCCCATTGTTGGACTTACTTTCTGGAAGTTACCCTCTCTGGGAGGGTCTTGGACAAGACCCCTCCCTTACACGACCCTCCCTAATACACATTATTCAATTTACCCTTGTTACACTTACTAACTTTAATATGCAAGGTTAATCTCACCATGTTAAACTTCGTCCTTTTAATTCAACAAGTACAGTGTATTGTTAACTTATAACCTTAATGATTACAAGTTATTTACCCAGGGTAAAACCTTCACCTATGTTTATCACCCTTATAAATTATAGAATTTTGAATGTAATAAGTTATCAATAATTACATTTATTAACAAACTTTTATCGGCACAGTGTTTGAAGCACCGAGGCGCGCGAGAGACCTTCTGGGGGGGGGGGGGGGGGGGGGAGAGGACAAGGTGGGGGCGTGCTTCAAGTGCACCATATATGTGCTGCTTGCAGGCACACTACTTAACACCGATGTTATTCAGTAATGGTAATTAATGTCGTCTCACAGACATAATAACCTAGGATAAAAAACTAACTTGTGTATTTTCGTGTGAAGGTTTACACCAAGTCCTTCGCACTCAGGCTTTGTCAAGGTCTAAGTGATTGGGACGAGACTTGTATCACAACGACTGATTGTTTATATTCGTTGTATGTGTGCCTGAAGTGGAGCCACTACACTGTTACTGCTAGCATTGTAAATGTGTGGCCACGTCTGTGTTAAAAAAAAAAAAAAAAAAAAAAAAACTGCTGTCGGTTTCATTCACTGCACTGTGAGGTGGCGAGGGTGCACCATACGCTGTGACCACCAGTGGTCACAGGACCACCAGTGGTCACAGGACCACCAGTGGTCACAGGACCACCAGTGGTCACAGGACCACCAGTGGTCACAGGACCACCAGTGGTCACAGGACCACCAGTGGTCACAGGACCACCAGTGGTCACAGGACCACCAGTGGTCACAGGACCACCAGTGGTCCTGTGGAGTGGATGAGATTTCACTGATGAAATCTTTGACTTAACAAGGAATAGAAGTAGAGTCCTGTAAACTTCTAGAATTTTGTTGTAGCAATTTAAATACCGCCATTCCATCCAAACTCACCGTCAACCACAACCAGCCTTTCTACCCCTCTCCTTCTACCCATTGAAGTAGTTATTAACGTCTTACTTTCAATTTCCACCAACGTTTTCTTCTCGTGGATCTATACACAAATATAACAGAACATGACACCTTGATAAAAGCTTACCAAGAAAGTTTCCACAGCAGCTTTGGTCTTATAATAATTTTAATTTATGCCCGATGACACCCTCTCCCCCCCCCCACCCCCCACCTTTATTCAATACGAATTAGATCACCGGAGGCAGATGAACTTATTAATTTCATAGGACAGTCCTGTATAATCCATTCAGAATACTGTTACAACTAACTATAATATCATCTTACCTTTCACATGGCGTGTTGAGTCTCCCGCGATGAGCTAATACACAACACTTACCTGCAATAATGAACAGTTGTTAGTATTCTGATCTGAATTGTTCATATAAGCAACTCTTAAATAATTTTTTTATACAAAATAGTATGATTTGTTCAAGTAATTCACATGTTTACTAAAGTTGTGGAAACTTTTTTGTGGTCGGTCTCGAGCCCATTGTTAATGTGACGATGTGTATTGAATTTTGTAACTAGCTCATCAAGGCTGTAACTTGCTTAGCTAAATGAATTGTGGGATTCAGTCCCTGAGCCCATTAAGTGCCTCTAACTCTTTGAACTACCGCCCACAGGATGGGTATGAAGTGCATAAAAAATTAACAAAAACTAATACAAGAACAAGACTTGAGAATGAGAATTGATAAGTGTTACGACCCTGGGTTCTTTAGTGGAAACCAGAGGTCAAAATTGAGTTATTAAACTTAACTATAGTATAGCTGAACGCAACCCTATGCGTCATTGTATCTTCCCTGCCAGACGTAAGACTATTATTGTTTCTCAAAGAGCATTTAAAGACTGAGCTGGGGGTTGATTATTAAATAATAACATAGGCACCAACTTTGCTTACTAATACTTTCTATTCATTTGTAAAGTAACAATACGTTGCATAGGGGAAGATCTTTAATGTGCTTAGCTGCACGATCAATTAGGCTCCTTCCGGCACCACGACATGCGGGAGGCCTAGCTGGTCGCTAGGAGCGTTCTTCTCTGGCTGGCGTTCGTGGGGACGAGACCTACTCTGTGGCTGCACCCCTACTCTCCTCCCTTCCCCTCTTCCTTATTTCCCTTACCTGAAGTTCCTGTACCATTAAGTTAAGTACGGGGCGTTTTAAGTGTACCTACTCTGGTAGTAAATATTGGTGAGACCTGGGGGTAGTATTTGCCAGTGTTTTGGGTACCCCTAAGTGTTGTGTTTTGTATTAGGGTACCACGTGGTGTCTCTACCCTAAGCTGCATCCAGCTTCAGTGCTTATCCAGTAGTACTTTACCCTAGCTTGTTTTTAGTGTAAACCTTGTATCCTGCCTAAGTGGACCAAGGCTTTTTAACGTAAGGTAGTGTGGTAAAGTTATTATTATTATTGTTATTGGTGTGAGTGTATATGGGGGGTTGTTAAGGGGTTAATAAATAAGTACATGAATTATAGAGTATCCCTTCTTCCTGTGTGGGAGTGCATTGATCAACCCTTAGACTGACATATATGGTCTAGTAACAAGGTATTATTACTGTGGATAGTTTATTTTGGGGGCCGGGCCTTTTAGCTCTCCAATATTTGATACTCTGCCTTCTGACTACCCTTACCCCTTAATAGTACCAGTTTCCCCATAGAAGCCCACCACACACAATATTATTTATAACAATAAGACAATCGATTTGAGAATGGTACAGGACGGACCGAAACGTCGTCGTCCCTTCACCTTCTAGTGTGTGGTCTGGTCAACATACAAGAACAACTCCACGCTAAATTGGTTGGAAGTGAATCAGTCGCCATGCAGTGACAGACAGATGAGAATACGCAGCTGCACTCAGCGACGACTGCTGCTAAACAATCACTACTTGAGGTGGGTAGTAACTTGGACAAGACCGTCCCTTACACGAGCGGCCAAGAAGCAAGCATTAACACTCTTACATTACCATCACTATCTGCGATGTCCCACTGTTATATCACCATGTGACCGTTTTCCTTTTTTTAACATTTGTTGACATGTGCACCATGCTGCTAAAGGACCAACACAAGGTGTTGGTCCAACACAAGGTCAGGTGGACGCAGATATGACAGTCGAGGACACAGCATCGTCCATTACGGGCTATTCATGCCCGTGCCACCTCTGGCTGGCTTAATCTTCACCAATCAATAAATCAGAGTCACTTTTTAGGAGAAAAGCACCTGCACTTAGTGACTCGTTGCACTTGACACGTAACTACAGCCATACATTGCGTGTCAAAACATGTGCGTGTCAGGAAAATCAGAACGACGAGAGTCGGCTATACTTGTACATACATGCTGTTGATAACATTCTCTGGAATCCTAATGACCCGGAGGTATAGTGGGGTCTCGACTCACCATCAGGAATCTCGAGTTCGAATCCCAGACGGGACAGGAATAGATATGGCCACTGCTTTTGCAGAAAAACGGTGCTGTTTCTGACGAACTGAGTGATTGTAACCTATCCACCGCTGCCCACTGGATGGGGGGCGGTGTGCAGGACAAACATAAATTGTGACACTAGCTCTCCACATATGTCAGTTGCTTAATTTAGAACCTGTACTTGTGGTCGATCTCGAACCCATTGTTGATGTGACGACTTATATTGAATTTTGTAACTAGCTCATCAAGATTGTAACTTGCTTAGCTAAATGAATTGTGGGGTTCAGTCCTTGAGACCATTATGTGCCTCTGTAACCCTTTCCACTACCGCCCACAAGATGGGTATGGGGTGCATAATAATTGAACTAAACTGTTTCTGACGGGGAAAAGAGAGAATTGCACAGCGCGGACGGTACAGGGTGCCATATAAATCGCCGGGGGAAGAAGGGTTCTACCACGGGAGACATCTCCCGTCACGCAGGGTGCAGTCGCACCTCCACAGATCTCCAGTATCATCTATTGATACTGGTAATGGCTCAAAAGGGCCACCACTTACGGGCTATTCATGCCCGTGCCACCTTTTGGGTGGCTTAATCTTCATCAATCGGGGTTCTACCCTCACTTTGCTCCTGCTTCTGACCGCTACACTCGAGACAAGGTTAGTCCTTCATTAGACAAGGAAGGTTAGACCAAGAGACAACAACGTCTCTTTCCAGGCGATTAAAAATACATAAACAATAGGGCGCCATCAAGGAACACAATCTCCTCTCACAACCAGACCATCACCAGAGAAATCTTAAACGCAAAAATCATCGATAGATACAGCGATAGCAAGCGGCTCGACATCTACGAGGCACTACACATCAAGAAGTCAACACCAGCAATCAACAGCCAATTAATGCACATCTATATTCTACCCACTTCAAGACCCCAAACCAATATAGAAGCATCAAGAGGAAGTATGGGCCAATAGGCCCTCTGCAGTTACTTAAATTCTTATGTTATCATATCCTATTAATACCCATAGTTTTCGTGTTTTGTTTTGCGTTTGTTAAGTTTGTTCACCTCACCCAAAACTATTGTACCATATCACCTCACCCAAATGGGAGTATAAGTATGACGGATTAGCGTGTTTACAGGTTACAGTTGTGTATGTAAACTAACATCCGGACACCTCAACAAGCGAGATGTGACAATAGTTAAATGCAGGACGAACTGTACACTCTGTCACGGGCTCGCTATAGCCCGTGCTACTTGGAACTTTTTGTTCCCAGTAGCTGAATCTAAAACAACAACTGCTCACCCTGGCATGGCGGAGGGCGATGTGTGGCCGAGGACACTGGTCTACTCCCTCACTTCTGGCGGGACCAGACTCGTCACCAACACTGAAAAGATAATTCACATTAATATTTTTGTTTAGTATTTTAATTTTCATTGCACAATTTGCAGTAACCGAGGCACTGGCCGCGTCAGTGAACCCGGTACTGCCGTCGAGAATACAAATGAGGAAAATTATGACAAAGAGAAGAATTGTCAAAATAAAAACTACAAGAGGGTCACAGAAGGAATTGAATTAAATTAATAGACTTTCAAAAATCGATAAAAAAAGAATCGTGCGGGTATCCGCGGTTAACCTGGAGAACCCGAAGGATACTCAAGGTTATCAGGGAAGACACTGGGAAAGCGGCAGTTTTGAGTTAGTTTAGTTCATTTATTATGCACCCCATACCCATCTTGTGGGTGGTAGTGAAAAGGGTTACAGAGGCACATAATGGGCTCAAGGCAAATAGTTCGGTCTGAAGGGTAGAGGCCCAGTTGTTTATACGGACTCCCCACTCAAAGTACAAGCCATCGCCCATTGTCAGAACAACTGCACTTCCAGCTGCACCCGTGGTGCGGTGTAGGGAACCATCAGTGTATATGATTTGAGGGAGAGAATGCTCTGTGGACAGAGCATCACTATGGCTTAAGGCGTTGAGCTTTGCCTTAAGACGAAGCTTGGGCTGATCTCTAATTTGCTTCTTGAGGAAAGGGTTTTAGAAGCTCTGCTGAAAAATTCGGAAACTTTGGATAGAGAAAGCCGAAAAAATTGCCCCATAAGAAACTTTGCAAAAGTATAGGGTAATAGTGCTCAGCGAAAATGGAAGAAATGACAAAATTTGATAAGAAAAGAGCAGCTAAGCATTTCCCAGGTAGGGAGGCTAGGTAAACCAGAAGGTAATTTGGCAAGTATACCCATGACGAGTGTTGAGTACAGAGCGGGAAGACCTGTGGGGCGGGTGTGCCAACCTTGACGTAAATAGTTAGAAACAATATTGGCACAATGGTGTCACCTTCTCCAAAATTATTGTAATAATTTTTATGCAACACTTAAATCTTCATTAAGTAATAATTGACAAAAATGTTAAATCTGGGTAATTGAAGTGATGAATCAGTAAACTATATGGGACTTAAAGTTAATCTTAGTGGAGAAATGTGGTGAGTGGGTACCGCAGCGTCGCATTCTAGGGCCAACCCTTTTTGTCATGTACATCTATTTATGTACATCTTGTTACATAGATGAGAATATTACAGTCATCAAATTTGCAGATGACAGATTTATGGTAAAGTGGGAACTGAAAATTATATTGAGGGCCTCACAGAGGGATCTACATGAACATCACAAATGGTCAAAAGACTGGCAAATGCTCTTTATAATAAAAAAGTGCAAGACCTTACTTGTGGGGCATAACAACCCACATTACAACTACAAGATTAATAATCTGCTGCAATATTTTCTTGCAGCAGATTGATGAATGAATTGAATTGCAGCAGATTGACCTTGGAGTCAAAATCCCGCACTCGCCGAAAGTTGCATAACGGAGCAGCAGTAAAAAAACACCTGGAGAAAATTCAACACTGAGCAAGGAAAATCCTTCCCGAATTATGTCAACACTTATCAGGAACGGCTGAGGGCCAGAGGGGTAACAACACTACAAACCAGGCATGAAAGGGGTGGATCTCATAGAAACTTAAAATACTGAACAATTTGGAGAATGTTGATCTAGACAGGTCAGATTTAACCTTTTGAAGATCAAAAGGTCAGATGTTAAACAAGGAGCAACGATTTCATCCTCAACAAGCCACAATGTACAACTGAGAAAAGGAGATGCTTTTTCGCCCACAGGTTCACCCATGGAACTTCCTACCCGCCGAAGCCGTAAATGTCAAAACGGTTAACTTTTAAAATCCATCTGGAAAAACCATCAGGGCATATGGGGGGGACCTTTGACAAGCGCCTACTTCCTGTCCTCCTCGAGGACACTAGTGTGTTAATAGCCCCTCAGGTAAATTCAGGCAAACGACAATGTCCTTGCATTTTTGTAGTAAAAAACGGCATATGATACAAGCTGGAGTCGGCCCGGACAACACCAAAATATGTGATGGGGCGTAAGTCACCATCTAAGCGTTCAATACGACCAGATTCCCACTAAGTTGCCAAAATAAATATTGACATTCTGAAGGGTGAAGCACCATGACCAACACGTGCTGCAAGGGCTCTATAAGGGGACTTACTCCTGGGCGAAAGATCGGTTAGGTTACGTTAGGTTTAATACTACTAATTTTGTCCGTTGTAACAACTCTTGAGGACGGGCGGGGTTGAAGTGGTTTCTCTGTATGAATGAGGCGGAATAGTCTGGCGAGTTTATATTTTATTATTCACATTCTTTGCGCTTTTAAAATTAACGTAACGCGCGCACCTCCACCTTTGTTTGAGCTCCAGAGAGTAAACAGTAGAGTCAGTGGAGCTCACTGGAGCTCAACATTGTATCTGGTAGAAAGTTTAATAAAAATTAGTGCGTGGTAACGTAAATTAATTTAAATAAATTGAAGAATATATAGACTGTTGTATCATTAACTTTCCCCTTTTCACGGGAAATAATATTTTTGGGAAACGGAGAAGTTATTATAATTATATTTGTTTAGAAGAGGCTTGTGAATGTATCAGGAAGAGGAGGGGGGGGACATTTTATATTTCTAAATATATTCACTAGATAATTCCTTGTTGTAAGGTTCATTATATTGATAATTTGCAATTTCTTATATTTTTGGGGGTATATAGTTAACACATTTTCCTTGTATTATGTTATACAGTATGTAATACAGTAAACAGAGCTTACCGAAGTTTAATTGTAGTATTCAATTGTCTCAATCAATTCTGACTAGCTTAAATAAATAAATAAATAAATAAATATGTTTATTCAGGTAAGGTACATACATACAAGTGATGTTACATTAATGGATTGATATATAGATAGAGCTAGTACATACAATGCCTAAAGCCACTATTACGCAATGCGTTTCGGGCAATAAAAACATTAATATCTAGAACTTAATACTAATTGAGCATAAAGAATAAAAAGTGTTGAAAACAAATACAAATAAAGATAAAAAAAAGGGGGAACATGACTGAAAAAGCAGCACAAATACAATAGGTTGACAAACAGTGTTGAATAAAAAAAAAATAATAATAATAAAATAAAATAACAGACATGGGTTGACAATAAAGGAGTGAGGTGGGTTACAGGGAATTTATTAGGTAGTGTTTAGTTTTTATCTTAAACTGGTTGAGAGAGGTACAGTCTTTAACATGGTTGGGAAGGTCATTCCACATTCTGGGCCCCTTGATTTGTAGAGCATTTCTAGTTTGATTAATTCGTACTCTAGGAATATCAAAACTGTATTTATTCCTGGTGTGGTGCTCATGGGTTCTGTTACAACCTTCCATGAAGCTTTTGAGGTCAGGATTGGCATTACAGTTCAGCGTTTTATATATGTATAATACACAAGAGAGAATGTGCAGTGACTTAATGTCTAACATATTCAGAGATTTGAGTAAGGGTACCGAGTGATGTCTGGGGCCAGAGTTGGTTATTGTCCTAATAGCAGCTTTGTGTTGGGTAATGAGAGGACGTAAATGATTTTGGGTAGTAGAACCCCAAGCACAAATACCATAGTTGAGGTATGGATAGATAAGGGAGTAATAGAGAGTAACCAGGGCAGGGCGGGGTACATAATATCTGATCTTAGAAAGAATGCCAACAGTTTTTGAAACTTTTTTTGATATATTTAGAATGTGACCCTGGAAATTCAGCTTGTGGTCGATGAGAACGCCAAGGAATTTGCCATCTAATTTGTTACAAATTTGGGTATTGTTTATTTTGAGATTTATCTGATTAGAGGATTTATTGCCAAACAGAATATAAAACGTTTTGTCAATGTTAAGGGTGAGTTTGTTGGCAGTTAGCCAAAGATGGACTTTCTCTAGCTCAGTATTTACTGTGGCATTTAGAGCAAGGGGGTCAGGACTGGAGTAAATGAAGGTTGTGTCGTCAGCAAATAGAATTGGTTTGAGGTGTTGGGAGGCATATAGCATATAGCATGTTGGGAGGCATATTAATTTATAAAGCTGCGTCGTGTCACGATAAGCTACTAAGGCCCAGTCGTCTGAGTATTGATCCTAACTCGCCTTCAGCAGCCAAGAGTGACAATGTAACAAACTAGGCTGGTTGTAAGAATTATTCCAGAAGGTTCCAGAAATTTCGTGTAGGTACCTGACCTCAACAACGCACATTCCCCTGGGGATTAGCAGGTCTGAGTCACAAATGGCGGGCGTCTCTGTTCATAGCTGGGTATAATGAATCATCCTATAGTATTCAGTAATTTAGAGAAATTAGCCTTTATTCATTTTGTATTAAAATTGTATTGTATAATATTCCTGGTTATAGTACCAAGAGTATTCTAATTATTAGGAGATTTGAGTTAAGTCACCATCAGTGACGTCACGAATCAGATCTAAGTTGTAAGGCGCGAGTGACCGGCGGTCATAGGTCAACAGAGTTGACATGTCCACTATTTCTCAAAGTTCAAATAACCATTTTGGTGATCGGGAACAGCTCTGCCGTTAGATGCTTGTGTAATTTAACTTCAGTAAAATAATTCAACCAGTCTGGATCAATTAAGTACAACAGAGGTTAATTGTTATAACTTAAACCTGGCTAAGTAACTTGGTAAGCGATGCGGAACAATACAATGCTCTAGTCTGGGGAAGACCAGAGAGAGGGAGATCAGTGTGGACTCGAGATTAACTGGGAGAGGTCAACCATCTTACCTCTCCCCCAAGACCAGCCCCAACATCTGAGCTGGTCAACAGAGGTATAGTTGCTATTGTTATTTATAGGGATAGTCAACTCATTGCCGTTCAGGTCAAGTAGGGAGTGAACATCTTTAGATTTTGTTTTAGTTTTCTTTTAATAAATTAATTAGTTAATATTCTGCATTTTCATTATTTCCATGTGTATGTTCAATTTATATGAATTTGTCCTGGTCACGTGGTCCCTACGAGGCAGAGTTGAATTGGGCGCCGATTCTAACACCAAATCGGAAGTCATCTCTACCGTGTAATTAATTCCACACTCAAGGTCATCGGTTATAGTGGGGATCAAGCCCCAAGGTTGATTAATTAGCATGATCGATCCAGACCTCGATCATTGCTCTGTGTTACTGGTCTGGTGGTGGCGGCGGAGGCGACTCTAGGGTTTTGCTCAAAGTCTATGTCACGTCATACTGGTTGTAGAATCCTAAGTCGGTCAATCGTCTTAAGACCACGTGGCGTGGAGTCGGCTTTAGTAAAAGTTTTGGAGTCCCTTGTAGAGAATAAAAAGTAAGAATACGGGTAGAGGGGGGAAAAGGAGGAAAGATAATTCGAGAACACCCTCCCCGTGTTACAACAACACCCAAGTGTGGGGGAAAATGTTCCTGACACACTGAGAACTCTGGAGAAGAGTGCATCCCATACGGTGTGTGACTTGAGTGTACAACCTTTGAAAATGTCATATCAACGTTACTGTGTGTATATGAACACTTCCAGCGAGAGATTTGCTGTTTTTTCCAAGAAATGTCTGGTTGGGAGTTTTTTACCAAGAAATGTCTGGCTGGGAGTTTTCTCCACAGGAAATGTCTGGCTGGGAGTTTTCTCCCCAGGAAATGTCTGGCTGGGAGTTTTCTCCCCAGGAAATGTCTGGCTGGGAGTTTTCTCCCCAGGAAATGTCTGGCTGGGAGTTTTCTCCCCAGGAAATGTCTGGCTGGGAGTTTTCTCCCCAGGAAATGTCTGGCTGGGAGTTTTCTCCCCAGGAAATGTCTGGCTGGGAGTTTTCTCCCCAGGAAATGTCTGGCTGGGAGTTTTCTCCCCAGGAAATGTCTGGCTGGGAGTTTTCTCCCCAGGAAATGTCTGGCTGGGAGTTTTCTCCCCAGGAAATGTCTGGCTGGGAGTTTTCTCCCCAGGAAATGTCTGGCTGGGAGTTTTCTCCCCAGGAAATGTCTGGCTGGGAGTTTTCTCCCCAGGAAATGTCTGGCTGGGAGTTTTCTCCCCAGGAAATGTCTGGCTGGGAGTTTTCTCCCCAGGAAATGTCTGGCTGGGAGTTTTCTCCCCAGGAAATGTCTGGCTGGGAGTTTTCTCCCCAGGAAATGTCTGGCTGGGAGTTTTCTCCCCAGGAAATGTCTGGCTGGGAGTTTTCTCCCCAGGAAATGTCTGGCTGGGAGTTTTCTCCCCAGGAAATGTCTGGCTGGGAGTTTTCTCCCCAGGAAATGTCTGGCTGGGAGTTTTCTCCCCAGGAAATGTCTGGCTGGGAGTTTTCTCCCCAGGAAATGTCTGGCTGGGAGTTTTCTCCCCAGGAAATGTCTGGCTGGGAGTTTTCTCCCCAGGAAATGTCTGGCTGGGAGTTTTCTCCCCAGGAAATGTCTGGCTGGGAGTTTTCTCCCCAGGAAATGTCTGGCTGGGAGTTTTCTCCCCAGGAAATGTCTGGCTGGGAGTTTTCTCCCCAGGAAATGTCTGGCTGGGAGTTTTCTCCCCAGGAAATGTCTGGCTGGGAGTTTTCTCCCCAGGAAATGTCTGGCTGGGAGTTTTCTCCCCAGGAAATGTCTGGCTGGGAGTTTTCTCCCCAGGAAATGTCTGGCTGGGAGTTTTCTCCCCAGGAAATGTCTGGCTGGGAGTTTTCCCAGCCAGTCTCCAGAGTCAATCTAAATCTGTGCAAACACTCCATGCAAATAAAAGGACCCAGTCTATGGAACTTACTCCCTAATGAATAAAAAAAATGGACAGCTTCCCCAAACAAGTCCGAAATGAAGCAAGAGAGAAGGAATTATGTTGGTTCCCAGGTCTATAAACTATGTATATTCCACGTACCAGGTATATGCATAGTTTAGTACTTGTATGCAAAGTATATCAGCTGGTTGTTCAGTAAACTATTGTGGTGGATTTAATAACCCCCAAAGGTTAATATAGGCCTTGAGCCGAACACCAAACCTAAAAATTACATACCCCGTTGAAGGGCCTGCAGGCGGCGCCGAAGAGGAGGGTGGAGGTGGTTATCACCTCCCTCCCTGGGCCCAGACGTCAACACGCCCAGGCTGCTGCTGCTCAGAATCCTCAAACTTATAATTTTCTTTTACCCGATATCAGCACAGAACAAATCTCACTCCTGCTATACGTTGTGCAACTGAACATCAGCCACGTATAATATTGTAGAAATATCACGACGGATTTTGTTAAAAATTTCCAGAACACCAAGAGTGTGTACCGCCACGACGACGACTCTCCGGCAACTGAAAGTTCTGAAGGGATAGACCAGCTTCGGTTCGAAACGTCGAGACAGCTAACTGAGACCAATTCGAAACCTCGACACAGTTGTCTGGTCGTTGGGTGGGCTAAACTAACTAACAAAGCTAAACAGCTAAAGTGAGCTAAACAACTAACTGTCACAGAGCATTTAGTGTTCTTGAATGTGTTTATGACAGTCCATTTCTCACAACAAAGGGCCGTCAGGTTCACAACATTCTTGTCAAATAGTGATGTGTTAAAATCCACACAAGTCAGCAGTATACCAAACCCTTCAACGGTTCATAGAATTACCCAAAGCCTCCTTAATTAAATTAAGTAAACAAAGAAGAAATCTAACATATTTGCTTATTGTAGTATTGAAGCTGAAAATAGAATGTGATAAGGCTTAATTTTACCCGGAAATATAAAACGGAAAATATTGATGTGTAACGCGGATGTAAAGTTGGTTCCTCTCCTAGAGCAGCGATGTCGTCACACTGAATGATGTCCCTAGCCACCCTCTGCTTGACCTCTATCAAATGAGTCTCTCACAAGGTATCTTGCCAAAGAAATGGACACAAAGTCTCATAATACCAATTCCTAAACCTAACTCTCAAAAATTCAGACCCATTTCCCTTACATCTTGCATGTGTAAAGTCTTGGAGAGAATTGTTCTCAATCGTGTCATGTTGCAGGTCAAAGAAAAACTGGCCCCAAACCTATATGGGTTTAAGCCCAAGTGTAGCACACAAACATGCTTTGCTGAATATTTTGTAAACTCCCAGGATGGGACACAGGCAGCCTTTATTGACCTAAAGTCAGCTTTCGATGTAGCGAATGGCGAAATAATATTAGAGCAACTTGCTGAATTTGGAATCAAAGGTAATCTTCTGAGTTGGATAAAGAGCTACCTATCCAACAGGCGTGCTAGTGTCCTATTTAAAGGAGTTAAAAGTACAAGAACAGATGCATTCGAACTAGGCACACCTCAAGGTGGTGTCCTAAGCCCTATGCTCTTCAATATACTTATGCACAAACTTATCCATGACATACCTGTACAACCTACGGAAACTGTTATATGTTATGCTGATGATATTTGTATTATGGCACACAGTAAACCAAGGCTACAAATGTTACTTGATGCATTCTCCAAGAAAGTCTGGAACCCCCCCAAGCATCACAGAGAACACCCCCAAGCTTCACAGAGAACTCCCCCCCAAGCTTCACAGAGAACACCCCCAAGCATCACAGAGAACATCCCCAAGCTTCACAGAGAACACCCCCAAGCATCACAGAGAACACCCCCAAGCTTCACAGAGAACACCCCCCAAGCTTCACAGAGAACACCCCCCAAGCATCACAGAGAACACCCCCCCCAAGCTTCACAGAGAACACCCCCAAGCTTCACAGAGAACACCCCCTAAGCTTCACAGAGAACACCTCCCAAGCTTCACAGAGAACACCCCCAAGCATCACAGAGAACACCCCCCCAAGCTTCACAGAGAACACCCCCCAAGCATCACAGAGAACATCCCCAAGCTTCACAGAGAACACCCCCAAGCATCACAGAGAACACCCCAAGCTTCACAGAGAACACCCCCCAAGCTTCACAGAGAACACCCCCCAAGCATCACAGAGAACACCCCCCCCCCAAGCTTCACAGAGAACACCCCCCAAGCTTCACAGAGAACACCCCCCAAGCATCACAGAGAACATCCCCAAGCATCACAGAGAACATCCCCAAGCATCACAGAGAACAACCCCCAAGCATCACAGAGAACACCCCCAAGCATCACAGAGAACACCTCCAAGCTTCACAGAGAACACCCCCAAGCTTCACAGAGAACACCCCCCCAAGCTTCACAGAGAACACCCCTCAAGCATCACAGAGAACACCCCCCAAGCTTCACAGAGAACACCCCCAAGCTTCACAGAGAACACCCCCCAAGCTTCACAGAGAACACCCCCAAGCTTCACAGAGAACACCCCCCAAGCTTCACAGAGAACACCCCCCAAGCATCACAGAGAACACCCCCCCCAAGCTTCACAGAGAACACCCCCAAGCTTCACAGAGAACACCCCCCAAGCTTCACAGAGAACACCCCCCAAGCTTCACAGAGAACACCCCCCAAGCTTCACAGAGAACACCCCCAAGCATCACAGAGAACACCCCCCAAGCATCACAGAGAACACCCCCAAGCTTCACAGAGAACACCCCCAAGCTTCACAGAGAACACCCCCAAGCTTCACAGAGAACACCCCCCAAGCATCACAGAGAACACCCCCAAGCTTCACAGAGAACACCCCCCAAGCATCACAGAGAACACCCCCCAAGCATCACAGAGAACACCCCCCAAGCTTCACAGAGAACACCCCCCAAGCATCACAGAGAACACCCCCCAAGCATCACAGAGAACACCCCCAAGCATCACAGAGAACACCCCAAAGCTTCACAGAGAACACCCCAAGCTTCACAGAGAACACCCCCAAGCATCACAGAGAACATCCCCAAGCTTCACATAGAACACCCCAAGCTTCACAGAGAACACCCCCCAAGCTTCACAGAGAACACCCCTCAAGCATCACAGAGAACACCCCCCAAGCTTCACAGAGAACACCCCCCCCCAAGATTCACAGAGAACACCCCCAAGCTTCACAGAGAACACCCCCAAGCATCACAGAGAACACCCCCCCCAAGCTTCACAGAGAACACCCCCCCAAGCTTCACAGAGAACATCCCCCAAGCTTCACAGAGATCACCCCAAGCTTCACAGAGAACACCCCCCAAGTTTCACAGAGAACACCCCCCCCCCAAGCGTCACAGAGAACACCCCCAAGCTTCACAGAGAACACCCCCAAGCTTCACAGAGAACACCCCCAAGCATCACAGAGAACACCCCAAGCTTCACAGAGAACACCCCAAGCTTCACAGAGAACACCCCCCCAAGCTTCACAGAGAACACCCCCAAGCTTCACAGAGAACACCCCCCAAGCTTCACAGAGAACACCCCCCCAAGCATCACAGAGAACACCCCCCAAGCTTCACTGAGAACTCCCCCCCAAGCTTCACAGAGAACACCCCCCAAGCATCACAGAGAACACCCCCAAGCTTCACAGAGAACACCCCCCAAGCTTCACAGAGAACACCCCCCCAAGCTTCACAGAGAACACCCCCCAAGCTTCACAGAGAACACCCCCAAGCTTCACAGAGAACACCCCCAAGCTTCACAGAGAACGCCCCCAAGCTTCACAGAGAACACCCCCAAGCTTCACAGAGAACACCCCCCAAGCTTCACAGAGAACACCCCCCAAGCTTCACAGAGAACACCCCCCAAGCTTCACAGAGAACACCCCCCAAGCTTCACAGAGAACACCCCCCAAGCTTCACAGAGAACACCCCCCAAGCCTCACAGAGAACACCCCCTAAGCTTCACAGAGAACACCCCCAAGCTTCACAGAGAACACCCCCCAAACTTCACAGAGAACACCCCCAAGCTTCACAGAGAACACTCCCCCCAAGCGTCACAGAGAACACCCCCAAGCTTCACAGAGAACACCCCCAAGCTTCACAGAGAACACCCCCCAAGCTTCACAGAGAACACCCCCCAAGCATCACAGAGAACACCCCCCCCCCAAGCTTCACAGAGAACACCCCCAAGCTTCACAGAGAACACCCCCTAAGCTTCACAGAGAACACCTCCCAAGCTTCACAGAGAACACCCCCAAGCATCACAGAGAACACCCCCCCCAAGCTTCACAGAGAACACCCCCCAAGCATCACAGAGAACATCCCCAAGCTTCACAGAGAACACCCCCAAGCATCACAGAGAACACCCCCAAGCTTCACAGAGAACACCCCCCAAGCTTCACAGAGAACACCCCCCAAGCATCACAGAGAACACCCCCCCCAAGCTTCACAGAGAACACCCCCCAAGCTTCACAGAGAACACCCCCCAAGCATCACAGAGAACATCCCCAAGCATCACAGAGAACATCCCCAAGCATCACAGAGAACAACCCCCAAGCATCACAGAGAACACCCCCAAGCATCACAGAGAACACCTCCAAGCTTCACAGAGAACACCCCCAAGCTTCACAGAGAACACCCCCCCAAGCTTCACAGAGAACACCCCTCAAGCATCACAGAGAACACCCCCCAAGCTTCACAGAGAACACCCCCAAGCTTCACAGAGAACACCCCCAAGCTTCACAGAGAACACCCCAAGCTTCACAGAGAACACCCCCCAAGCTTCACAGAGAACACCCCCCAAGCATCACAGAGAACACCCCCCCAAGCTTCACAGAGAACACCCCCAAGCTTCACAGAGAACACCCCCCAAGCTTCACAGAGAACACCCCCCAAGCTTCACAGAGAACACCCCCCAAGCTTCACAGAGAACACCCCCCAAGCATCACAGAGAACACCCCCCAAGCATCACAGAGAACATCCCCAAGCTTCACAGAGAACACCCCCAAGCTTCACAGAGAACACCCCCAAGCTTCACAGAGAACACCCCCCAAGCATCACAGAGAACACCCCCAAGCTTCACAGAGAACACCCCCCAAGCATCACAGAGAACACCCCCCAAGCATCACAGAGAACACCCCCAAGCTTCACAGAGAACACCCCCCAAGCATCACAGAGAACACCCCCCAAGCATCACAGAGAACACCCCCAAGCATCACAGAGAACACCCCAAAGCTTCACAGAGAACACCCCCAAGCTTCACAGAGAACACCCCCAAGCATCACAGAGAACATCCCCAAGCTTCACATAGAACACCCCAAGCTTCACAGAGAACACCCCCCAAGCTTCACAGAGAACACCCCTCAAGCATCACAGAGAACACCCCCCAAGCTTCACAGAGAACACCCCCCCCCAAGATTCACAGAGAACACCCCCCAAGCTTCACAGAGAACACCCCCAAGCATCACAGAGAACACCCCCCCCCAAGCTTCACAGAGAACACCCCCCCAAGCTTCACAGAGAACATCCCCCAAGCTTCACAGAGATCACCCCCAAGCTTCACAGAGAACACCCCCAAGTTTCACAGAGAACACCCCCCCCCAAGCGTCACAGAGAACACCCCCAAGCTTCACAGAGAACACCCCCAAGCTTCACAGAGAACACCCCCCAAGCATCACAGAGAACACCCCAAGCTTCACAGAGAACACCCCAAGCTTCACAGAGAACACCCCCCCCAAGCTTCACAGAGAACACCCCCAAGCTTCACAGAGAACACCCCCCAAGCTTCACAGAGAACACCCCCAAGCATCACAGAGAACACCCCCAAGCTTCACTGAGAACTCCCCCCCAAGCTTCACAGAGAACACCCCCCAAGCATCACAGAGAACACCCCCAAGCTTCACAGAGAACACCCCCCAAGCTTCACAGAGAACACCCCCTAAGCTTCACAGAGAACACCCCCCAAGCTTCACAGAGAACACCCCCCCAAGCTTCACAGAGAACACCCCCCAAGCTTCACAGAGAACACCCCCAAGCTTCACAGAGAACACCCCCAAGCTTCACAGAGAACGCCCCCAAGCTTCACAGAGAACACCCCCAAGCTTCACAGAGAACACCCCCCAAGCTTCACAGAGAACACCCCCCAAGCTTCACAGAGAACACCCCCCAAGCTTCACAGAGAACACCCCCCAAGCTTCACAGAGAACACCCCCCAAGCTTCACAGAGAACACCCCCCAAGCCTCACAGAGAACACCCCCTAAGCTTCACAGAGAACACCCCCAAGCTTCACAGAGAACACCCCCCAAGCTTCACAGAGAACACCCCCAAGCTTCACAGAGAACACTCCCCCCCAAGCTTCACAGAGAACACCCCCAAGCTTCACAGAAAACACCCCCAAGCTTCACAGAGAACACCCCCAAGCGTCACAGAGAACACCCCCAAGCTTCACAGAGAACACCCCCAAGCTTCACAGAGAACACCCCCCAAGCTTCACAGAGAACACCCCCAAGCTTCACAGAGAACACCCCCCAAGCTTCACAGAGAACACCCCTAAGCTTCACAGAGAACACCCCCCAAGCGTCACAGAGAACACCCCCCAAGCGTCACAGAGAACACCCCCCAAGCTTCACAGAGAACACCCCTAAGCTTCACAGAGAACACCCCCAAGCGTCACAGAGAACACCCCCCAAGCTTCACAGAGAACACCCCCAAGCTTCACAGAGAACACCCCCCACGCTTCACAGAGAACACCCCCAAGCTTCACAGAGAACACCCCCCAAGCTTCACAGAGAAACACCCCCCAAGCTTCACAGAGAACACCCCAAGCTTCACAGAGAACACCCCCCAAGCTTCACAGAGAACACCCCCCCAAGCTTCCCAGAAAACACCCCCCAAGCTTCACAGAGAACACCCCCCAAGCTTCACAGAGAACACCCCCAAGCTTCACAGAGAACACCCCCCAAGCTTCACAGAGAACACCCCCCAAGCTTCACAGAAAACACCCCCTAAGCTTCACAGCGAACACCCCCAAGCTTCACAGAGACACACACCACCACGTGCAATAAATTTAAGGTTCCACACCTGTCATCAGCTGGCTCAGACTGGATATCAGAAATTAACACATGTGCCGGTCTGGGGGTTGAGCTCTCTCACACACATGACACGTCAGCCACTCTCACCTGGTGTTTACCTCATCCCCAGATACTCTCACCTGGTGTCTACCTCATCCCCAGATACTCTCACCTGGTGTCTACCTCATCCCCAGATACTCTCACCTGGTGTCTACCTCATCCCAGATACTCTCACCTGGTGTCTACTTCATCCCCAGATACTCTCACCTGGTGTCTACCTCATCCCCAGATACTCTCACCTTGGTGTCTACCTCATCCCCAGATACTCTCACCTGGTGTCTACCTCATCCCCAGATACTCTCACCTGGTGTCTACTTCATCCCCAGATACTCTCACCTGGTGTCTACCTCATCCCCAGATACTCTCACCTGGTGTCTACCTCATCCCCAGATACTCTCACCTGGTGTCTACCTCATCCCCAGATACTCTCACCTGGTGTCTACTTCATCCCCAGATACTCTCACCTGGTGTCTACCTCATCCCCAGATACTCTCACCTGGTGTCTACCTCATCCCCAGATACTCTCACCTGGTGTCTACTTCATCCCCAGATACTCTCACCTGGTGTCTACCTCATCCCCAGATACTCTCACCTGGTGTCTACCTCATCCGCAGATACTCTCACCTGATATTTACCTCATCCCCAGATACTCTCACCTGATATCTACCTCATCCCCAGATACTCTCACCTGGTGTCTACCTCATCCCCAGATGTCAGATCACGTTTGTTAAGAAAGTTGGAGCATTTGAGTATATACTGTGAAAGGGAAGAGTCAACATCAACAGAGCCAGGACTAAGGTTCATGTTGGATAGGTTGGGTATCAGAGCACAAGTCAATAAGACGGCGTCTGCTTGGTGTGTAGTGCTTCAGCAATGTCCTGTCCTCTATTGTGGCTCTGTCTGGCGGTGATGTACAAGAATTGAGAGATTCAACGACCATAGAAAAGTTAATATTAGCGAGGCGCAGCATGTGCATTTACAATTTGTATTTACTATTTACTATTTGTGTCTGCAGAAACGAGCTATTAGCTCTTGGGCCCCGCCTTTCTAGTCAATTTATTTTCCTTCTATTATATATACTACATCACACGCGCACATCCGCAGAAAGCAGCCCGTAACAGTTGTCTAACTCCCAGGTACCTGTTTACTGTTAGGTGAACAAGGACATCAGGGTGAAAGAATCTCTGCCCATTTGTTTCCGCCTCGGCCGGGGATCGAACCGGGCCTTTAGGACAACGACCCCCGAGCGTTGTCCACTCAGCCGCGAAGCCCTCTAGGCCACACACCTAATTCCACACACACACACATAGGTGTGTGTGTGTGTCCATATTCACCTATTTGTATTCACCTATTTGTTCTTGCGGGGGTTGAGCTCTGTTCTTTCGGCCCGCCTCTCAACTGTCAATCAACTGTTACTAACTACTAACTTATTTTTTTTATTTTACACACACACACACAACACACACACACACACACACACACACACACACACACACACACACACACACACACACCTACATCTCTCCCCTACATCTCTCTCTCTCTCTCTCTCTCTCTCTCTCTCTCTCTCTCCTCTCTCTCTCTCTCTCTCTCTCTCTCTCTCTCTCTCTCTCTCTATCTCTCTCTCTCTCTCTCGGGAAAACATGGAAGGGACACGAACTCGGGCTTACGCACGCAGGATGTCAGGATGGATGAGGGAGACAGTTGCCAACCTGCAGGATGAACTAAGGGCAGCAAAGGAGGAGATAAGATGCCTGAAGGAGACTTCTCCACAATACCAGACACAAACCGTGCCTCAGGGAGACAGGAATGCTACTGTGGAGGGGACCTCTACACCTCAGCTCTCATTTGCTGAAATACTTAAAATGAGCCCTGAAGCTAGGTCTGCAGTTAAGGAAGTTGCCATGGAAGTGGCTTCCTCTCAGGAAGCGACTAGATGTACTAGCCGGCTGATAGAGAGAAATAGAGCAGTAGTAGTAGCAGGCATTAAAGAGCAAACAGGGACCAGACCAAAGGAGCGGAGAGACAAGGACAAAAACATGATTAAAGAGATCCTTATAGAGGTAAGGATGGAGGGAGCTGAGCAAAATATTGAAAAGGTTTTCAGGCTTGGAAAGTACAACAAGGACAGAGACCGAATGATAAAGGTGGTTTTCATGAGCGAAATCGCGAAAGAGGAACTGTTACAAAGGAAGTGCTGTCTAGCAGGTGTAGAGAAGTTCAAAAGAGTATTCTTGCAGAGGGATATGACAAGGAAGAGAGAATGCAGGCAGCAGACGCGAGGAAGGAGCGCAGGGAGAGAGAAAGGAATCAGGGAGCCACACCCCCGATCCTTACAATCCCAGAGGTGAATGGGGAACCCTCCTCAAACAGTGCATTAGCCACAGGGAGTGCGGCACCACCCCCACATTCTACCCAACAGACACCCTACCTGCCCCAACCCCTGTCAGCCCCCCACTAAGTACCCACCTAAGGCACCCTCCCACCCACCCACCCCTCTCCTCCCACTCACCCCCCCTCCTCCCACTCCCCCCTCCCCCCAGGACCTCCCTTCTCCCCCATCCCCCAAGCCCTCCCTTCTCCCACATGCCCTTCCGTCCCTCCCACCCACAAGCCCTCCATTCTCCCCCACCCCCCTAAGCTCCCCACTCTCCCCCACCCCACCTAAGCCTTCCCCTCTCCACCACTCCCCAAAACCCTCCCCTCTTCCTCACCCACCTCAGCCTTCCCTTTCCCCCCAAGCCCTCCCCACTTTATTGCCCCCCCCAAACCCCCCTTTCTCCCCCATCCCCCCACCCTCCCCCTCTCACCCACCCCCCAACCCTCCCCCCCCCCTCACCCACTCCCCCTACCCTCCCCCTCCCCCCCTCACCCACTCCCCCTACCCTCCCCCTCCCCCCTACCCCCCCAAGCCCTTCCTCTTCCACCAGTCTCCCCGTACCAGATCCTCCCAGCTCCCGCTCACCCCAGACCCCACAGGTCCCCCCCCCCAGAGGAGAAGCAGAAGAGAGTTAGTTTCAGGGCACTGTACTCGAACATAGATGGGATCACAAGCAAGGCAAGTGAACTAAGGGAAAGAGCACAAGAAGTGAACCCAGATGTAATTGGACTCACTGAAACAAAACTCTCTGGAATCATAACGAATGCTGTGTTTCCCCAGGAGTACACAATAATAAGGAAAGAGAGGGAAGGTAGGGGAGGAGGCGGAGTGGCCCTACTCATGAGAAAGGAATGGAATTTTAAGGAGATGGCCATCCCGGGCTGTGAGGGTTTCAGAGACTACATAGCAGGCACCATGACAATGGGAGGACCAAGAATAGTAGTAGCAGTAATATATAATCCTCCACCAAATGACAGAAGACCCAGTCAAGAGTACGAAAGACACAACATGGCAGTTAACACTATAATTGAGAGGGCAGCCTCTGCTGCCTGTAGAAATAGATCCCACCTGCTCATCATGGGGGACTTCAATCACGGCAGGATTTTTTGGGAGAACAAGGAACCGCATGGATACGTGGAGAGCCAAACTACTGCAGGTGGCGACTAGAAACTTCTTAACCCAGCATGTCAGATAACCCACAAGGATGAGAGGAAATGACGAACCAGCGAGACTCGACCTGGTTTTCACCCTGGACGACTCTGACATAAGAGAAATCAGTTTTGAGGCCCCAGTAGGAATGAGCGACCACAGTGTATTGGTGTTTGAGTACCTGATTGAAGAAGGGTTATTGAACTCGAGGAGGGATACCGAAACCAAATGGTTAGCATACCGAGAGGGAAACTACGAGGAGATAAGAAAATGCCTAGCAGATATAGCATGGGAAACAGAGCTAAGGGAAAAGACGGCCCAAGATATGATGGAATACATCACGCAAAAATGCAAGGACGCAGCAAACAAGTTTGTCCCAGTCCAAAAGGAAAACAGTGAAATGAAGATGAGAAACCCATGGTTTAATCAGAGATGTAGGCTAGCTAAGCAGCAAAGTAAAGGGCACGGAGAAACTATAGGAATAACAGGACACTGGAGAGCAGAGAAAGATACCAGAATGCCAGGAATGAATATGTTAGGATGAGAAGAGAGGCAGAAAGACAATACGAAAATGACATCGCAAGCAAGGCAAAGACTCAGCCTAAATTGCTGCATAGCCACATCAGGAGAAAAACAACAGTAAAGGAACAGGTTATGAAATTTAGGATAGGGGCAGAAGGATTCACTACAAACGACAAGGAAGTGTGTGAGGAACTGAATAAGAAATTCCAAGAGGTCTTCACCTTAGAGCAAGGAGAAATCCCAGAGATAAGAGAGGGAATAGCTAACCAGGAACCACTGGAAGAGTTTGAGATTACCAGCGGGGAAGTAAGGAAGTGTTTACTAGAATTGGATGTGACAATGGCTATAGGCCCAGATGGAATCTCCCCTTGGATACTAAAGGAAGGAGCAGAAGAACTGTGCCTCCCACTCTCCATGGTGTATAACAAATCACTGGCAACAGGGGAACTGCCAGAAATTTGGAAAGCAGCTAACGTAGTCCCGATATACAAGAAAAGGGATAGACAGGAGGCACTGAATTACAGACCAGTGTCCCTAACCTGCATACCATGCAAGATGATGGAGAAGATTGTGCGAAGAAAGCTAGTGGAGCACCTGGAGCGAAAGAACTTTGTAACACAGCATCAACATGGATTCAGGGATGGCAGGTCCTGCCTCACAGGGTTACTTGAATTCTACGACCAGGCAAGAAAGAGAAGGGTGGGCAGACTGCATATTTTTGGATTGTCAGAAAGCCTTTGATACAGTGCCACACAAGAGGCTAGTGAAAAAACTGGAGATGCAGGCTGGAGTGAAAGGGAAGGTACTCCGTTGGATACAGGAGTACCTAAGTAACAGGAGACAACGAGTCAGTGTGAGGGGTGAGGTCTCAGATTGGCGAGACCCTGCGAGTGGAGTACCGCAGGGGTCAGTCCTTGGACCTATACTGTTTCTGATATATGTAAATGATCTTCCAGAGGTATAGAATCGTTTCTCTCAATGTTTGCCGATGATACAAAAATTATGAGGAGGATTGAAACTGAGGACGATAGTAGGAGGCTACAAGATGACCTAGACAGACTGAGTGAATGGTCCAACAAATGGCTGTTGAAGTTCAACCCGAGTAAATGTAAAGTAATGAAACTAGGCAGTGGAAATAGGAGGCCAAGCACAGGATATAGAATAGGAGATGAAGTACTTAATGAAACGAACAGAGAGAAAGATCTAGGAGTTGATATCACACCAAACCTGTCTCCTGAAGCCCACATAAAAATAATAACGTCTGCGGCATATGCGAGGCTGGCTAACATCAGAACAGCGTTCAAGAACCTGTGTAAGGAATCATTCAGAATCTTGTACACCACATATGTAAGACCAATCCTGGAGTATGCGGCCCCAGCATGGAGCCCGTACGTACCTTGTCAAGCACAAGACGAAGCTGGAAAAAGTCCAAAGGTATGCCACTAGACTAGTCCCAGAACTAAGAGGCATGAGTTACGAGGAAAGGATGCGGGAAATGCACCTTACGACACTGGAAGACAGAAGAGTAAGGGGAGACATGATCACAACCTACAAAATCCTCAGAGGAATCGACCGGGTAAACAAGGATAAACTATTCAACACTGGTGGGACGCGAACAAGGGGACACAGGTGGAAACTGAGTACCCACATGAGCCACAGAGACGTTAGAAGGAACTTTTCAGTGTCAGAGTAGTTAACGGATGGAATGCATTAGGCAGTGATGTGGTGGAGGCTGATTCCATACACAGTTTTTAAATGTAGATATGATAGAGCCCAGTAGGCTCAGGAATCTGTACACCAGTTGATTGACAGTTGAGAGGCGGGACCAAAGAGCCAAAGCTCAACCCCCGCAAGCACAAATAGGTGAGTACAAATAGGTGAGTACACACACACCACACACACACACACACACACACACACCACACACACACACACACACACACACACACACACACACTCCATTCACAGTTTCAAATGTAGATATGATAGAGCCCAATAGGCTCAGGAATCTGTACACCAGTTGATTGACGGTTGAGAGGCGGGACCAAAGAGCCAGAGCTCAACCCCCGCAAGCACAATTAGGTGAGTACACACCCAGGAAGCAACTCTGTAACAGCTGACCAACTCCCAGGTACCTAATTTACTGCTAGGTAATAGGGGTATCAGGGTAAAAGAAACTTTGCCCATTTGTTTCTGCCTGGTCTGGGACTCGAACCCGGGCCACAGAATTACGAGTCCTGCGCGTTGTCTGCTCAGGTACCAGACCCCCTTATGTGTGTGTGTGTGTGTGTGTGTGTGTGTGTGTGTGTGTGTGTGTGTGTGTGTGTGTGTACTTACCTAATTGTGCTTGCGGGGGTTGAGCTCTGGCTCTTTGGTCCCGCCTCTCAACCGTCAATCAACTGGTATACAGGGTGGCAAAATAATATCTTTCGCTCCAGTACGTTGTTATTTTGCTCTGCATATTAGGAACCTGACACACACAGGTTAGGAACCATTAGGAACCTGTGTGTGTGTGTGTGAGTGAGGTGATGGTGTACCCTGCGGTGCCCAGATCTTGCTCTTCCTTATCCCCCTCCTCTCTGTTGTCTCTCCCAATCTCCCCTCCCTTCTCCCTCTTTTTTTCTATCTCCTCTCCTCTCCCACAATCTCCTACAATTTCCCTTCCTATTCACCCCTCTCTCTTTCTTCCCTTTCCCCCCAACATCCCTCCTCTCCAGCTGTCTCTCCCAAGATCTACCTTCCCACCCTCTCTACCTTTCTTCCATCTTCCACACCTCTCAACCCGCTCTCCCACTGTGACAATGTCGACGCCAGCTGTTGAGCGCACCCGACCCCCATTTTCTGTTCCTCGATGGAAGGCTGTGATCTTACTGACACCTGCATAGTTTCCTTCTTACTGTCTTTTACTCCTCAGAAGTGATGTGGGGTGGTACCTTAGTCGACAGGAAATCAGTTCACTCAGGGCGGTCCTCAACTCACTCAGGGCGGTCCTCAACTCACTCAGGGCGGTCCTCAACTCAACACGTCTTCCAATGGCAACAGTTTTTACATTTTGCTTTAATTTAAATTAAGTTTTTTTAATTTATTTATATATAATAATTTTTTTAATTTTTTTTAGTTTAATTTAATTTAAGTTTTTACCTTTTGCTTTAATTTAAATGAAGTTTTTTTTAATTTATTTATATATAATAATTTTTTAAATTTTTTTTAGTTTAATTTAATTTAAGTTTTACCTTTTGCTTTAATTTAATTTCTAAATTGCACTGTATCTATTGCTACCACAATCTCCCAATCTTAATGTACCCAATCGGAACAGTCTTTACCATTGTGATCATTGCTGTCTTCCTATATGTGCTATCAATCTGCTGTATGGTGTCTTTTAATCTTGTTTTATATTACCAATCAAGCTGTCAATGTAATCAATTACAGCTTTAATATACCAATGTGCTTTAAGTATACTTACTAATCTCTCTCATCTCATTTTTTCTTGCAATGTATCTGTTATCAATTTATTAAATCTGTTAGAATTTACCTACTTAAAATTATCTGTTAGGTTAAGGACCTGCCCGAAACGCTGCGCGTACTAGTGGCTTTACAAGATTGTAAATACTGTGCTATGTATTCTCACAAACCCAATGTACCTTCTTGTATATAAAATAATAAATAAATACATAAATAAATAAAATAAATAAATAAATAAATAAATAAGTGGCCGGTCAGTGTAGACTGTGATTTGTCTGTAAGTATTGGTGATTGGACGCGACGCATCCCGGGAAGGCCAAGTTGAGTTTACGAGATGGAATCAATGTCCGTCTGTTTAAGGCTTGTTATACTGAAGCCCTGTGTGGAAGCCTACCAGCGTGCTGTTGGAGAGTGGAAGTGGTGTTTTTGGCGCCGTGACGATACTGTAGAGGACTGGCCAATGATTTACTGAGAAAGGTGGACTCGCAGGTGTGAGGACCATGGAAGAGAGACTCAGGGAGGAATCCTTGAGTGGTGTACGATAGAGGTGGACTCGCTGGGAAAGAAGATTGCAGAAGTTCCTTGAGTGTCCTGTGTGACGATGACACTTGATGTGTTATGTGCTGCAGATATGTGTATATATAGTTAAAAAGTATACATGGTGATGGTTCTGTTTAGTGTTGTGTACCCCCTTCCCTTAATGTTGGACTATTAGGCCACTCCTGAATAACTTGCCTATATGACTCGGGGTTGGAGCTGATAAGAAGAGGCACTAAGGCCCCATAGAAAGTTTGAAATGAAGAGAACTCGGTTACTGGTTCAGTGAGGCCGTAACACCCCACTCTTTCCCCACTATCTCACCTCTCCTCGTGTCTGTGTGTGTGTCTCTCTGTCTCTCTGTCTCTCTCTGTCACTCTCTCTCTCTCTCTCTCTCTCTCTCTCTCTCTCTCTCTCTCTCTCTCTCTCTCTCTCTCTCTCTCTCTCTCTCTCTTTTATCGATATTTTGTGCATGTGGGGGACTCACTATTTGGTCAGACCTTCTCTTAATAGGTCCAATTAACCCAATACAGACTAGCCAGTGTCTGTTCCGTATCCCAGATTGTTCACACTGCAAAGTTGAATGAGGTTAGCCACAAACATTTGGCTTCCAACCTTTGACAGACAAACAAACATTCTCTCTTATATACATTCAAACATTATATCCCACGTCAATATATTTATTCCAAATATCAACAAAATCACGAAGATATGTGTACAAAATATCAACAAATTAGATGAACCAACTTAAGTGTTCCAGTTTGATATTCAGAGGTTAACGACCCGAGTCACGAAGAGGACTTCGTGGTCTCATGTCTTCGTAGCCCGCCCTGTTCTTCTGGTTAGTGCGACGCGGGCGGCCAGAAGGGACGGACGCACGCCTCTCTCTCTCTGGTCGACCACACACACCCACCTGAATGGTACGGTATGTTAGTGGTGGGCGGAAGTTGTGGTTGCTGTGTGTGTGTGGTAATGGTGGTAGTGGGGTGTGTGTTAGCCCTTTTGTGCTGGTGGTTAGTGAGAGTGGGGGCAAGGTGGTGGTTGGGAGTTATTGGTGGTAACAGGTGGGGTAGTGGTGGTGGAAAGTAAGTTGACGGTGGTGGTGGGGTAGTGGTGGTAGTGGTAGGGGGCTTTAGTGATGGTGGTAGAGACTTAGTGGAGGTGGAAAGTTGGCTAGTGGTTGTGTTAGATGATTTAGTGGTGGTGGTAGGTGGGTTAGTAGTAATAGTGGTGGTAGAGGGTTAATGCTTGTGGTAGGGGGATTAAAGGGGGGGGGGGGTGGTTGGTACTCGCCTAGTTGTACTTGCGCTTCGAAGTGTACTCACCGAAGTTGAGCTTCCGGTCCTTGGTCCTGCCTCTCAACTGTCACTCAACTGGTGTACAGATTCCTGAGCCTACTGGACTCTATCATATTTACACTTGAAACTGTGTATGGAGTCAGCTTCCACCACATCACTGCCTAATGCATTCCATTTGTTAACTACTCTGACGCTGACAAAGTTTTTTCTGATGTCCCTGTGGCTCATTTGGGTACTCAGCTTCCACCTGTGTCCCCTCGTGTGTGGAGCACCCGTGTTAAATAATCCATCCTTGTCTACCCTGTCAATTCTCATGAGAATTTTGTATGTGCTGAGCATGTCTCCCCGGGCTCTTCTGTCTTCCAGCGACGTGAGATGCAGTTCACACAGCTTTTCCTCGTAACTTATACCTCTTAGTTCTGGGACTAGCCTGGTGGCATACCTCGGAACTTTTTATTCCAGCTTTGTCTTGTGCTTGACAAGGTACGGGCTCCATGCTGGGGCCGCATACTCCAGGATTAGTCTTACGTATGTGGTATACAAGGTTCTGAAGGATTCCTTACACAGGTTTCTGAAAGCAGTTCTGATGCTAGCCAGCCACGCATACGCCGCAGATATTATTCTTTTAAATGTGGGCTTCAGGAGACAGGTTTGGTGTGATATCAATTCCTATATCTTTCTCCCTGTCCGATTCATGAAGGACTTCATCTCCCATTCGGTATCCAAAGTCTGGCCTCCTATTTTCTCCACCTAGTTTCATTACCTTACATTTACTTCAGTACTTAGGTTGAACTTTAGTAGTCTTGGACCATTCCTTCAGTTTGTCTATGAAATCTTGTAGAGTCACATCTATCTTCCTCTGTCCTGATCCTCCTCATAATTTTTGCATCATCAGCAAACATTGAGAGGAGACTTTAGCCATCATAGCATAAAACATAATGATCCTTCCACAGGTTCAAAGGCTCTCTCCAGCCCAGCCTTTGTCTTCAAGCACATGCATAACTATTCTCTCTTTTTCTTTTAATTTCGTACCACTAAGCTCCTCCCACCAGCGGACCATCCTGCTTCCAATGGTAGACTATTATATCAGATTCAGATTCAGATTCAGATGTTTATTCAGGTAAGGTATATACATACAAGTGATGTTACATTAATGGATTGATATATAGATAGAGCTAGTACATACAATGCCTAAAGCCACTATTACGCAATGCGTTTCGGGCAAGAAAAACATTAATATCTAGAACTTAATACTAATTGAGCATAAAGAATAAAAAGTGTTGAGAACAAATACAAATAAAGATAAAAAAAAAAAGGGGGAACATGACTGAAAAAGCAGCACAAATACAATAGGTTGACAAACAGTATTGATTAAAAAAAAAGAAAATAACAGACATGGGTTGACAATAGAGGAGTGAGGTAGATTACAGGGAATTTATTAGGTAGTGTTTAGTTTTTATCTTAAACTGGTTGAGAGAGGTACAGTCTTTAACATGGTTGGGAAGGTCATTCCACATTCTGGGCCCCTTGATTTGCAGAGCATTTCTAGTTTGATTAAGTCGTACTCTAGGAATATCAAAACTGTATTTATTTCTGGTGTGGTGCTCATGGGTTCTGTTACAACCTTCTATGAAGCTTTTGAGATCAGGATTGGCATTATAGTTTAGCGTTTTATATATGTATAATACACATGAGAGAATGTGCAGTGACTTAATATCTAACATATTCAGAGATTTGAGTAGGGTACCGAGTGATGTCTGGGGCCAGAGTTGGATATAGTTCTAATAGCAGCTTTGTGTTGGGTAATTAGAGGAAGTAAGTGATTTTGGGTAGTAGAACCCCAAGCACAAATACCATAGTTGAGATAAGGATAGATAAGGGAGTAATAGAGAGTCACCAGGGCAGGGCGTGGTACATAATATCTGATCTTAGAAAGAATGCCCACAGTTTTTGAAACTTTTTTTTATATATTTAGAATGTGTCCCTGGAAATTCAGCTTGTGGTCAATGAGAATGCCAAGGAATTTGCCATCTAATTTGTTACAAATTTGGGTATTGTTTATTTTGAGATTTATTTGACTAGAGGATTTATTGCCAAACAGAATATAGAAAGTTTTGTCAATGTTAAGGGTGAGTTTGTTGGCAGTTAGCCAAAGATGGACTTTATTTAGCTCAGTATTTACTGTGGCATTTAGAGCAAGAGGGTCAGGACTGGAGTAAATGAAGGTTGTGTCGTCAGCAAATAGAATTGGTTTGAGGTGTTGGGAGGCATTTGGAAGGTCATTAATGTAGATGAGAAAGAGGAGAGGGCCAAGTATGCTGCCCTGAGGAACACCAATGTTGATGGGTAGGGTGGGAGAAATTGTATTATTCACAGAAACATATTGGAGCCTGTCAGTAAGGTAGGACTCGAGGTATTGTAGGGAGTGTCCTCTGACTCCATAATGATGTAATTTAAGAAGAAGGTTATGGTGGTTGACAGTATCAAAAGCTTTACGCAGGTCCACAAATAACCCAACAGGGAACTCATTTTTATCAAGAGCTGTATGAATCGAGTTAAGCATACTAATAAGTGCATCGTTAGTGCTTTTTTGGGTCTGAAGCCATATTGGCAAGGGCTAAGTATATTGAGTTTGGCTAGATATGAGTAAAGCTGCTTATATATTAGTTTTTCAAAATTTTTGACAAGTTTGGCAGGATTGATATAGGTCTGTAGTTGTTAACATCTGTGAGATCACCACATTTGTGGACAGGCGTTACTCTCGCTTTTTTTAGAATATCTGGAAAGGTTTGGAGTTCAAGTGACTTGTTGAAGAGCAAAGCAATAGCAGGGGCTAAAGATCTGGAGGCTTTTTTGTAAATTAAAGTTGGTATCTCCTCAAGGGCACCAGACTTGGTTTTAAGGGAAAGGATTATCTCATTGACGTCAGTGGAGTTAATAGGCTTTAGGTACAGAGACTGTGGATAGTTACCTGTAAGATAGTCCTTAATGTCAGTACTGGAAGATGGAATATCATTTGCAAGGGATGAACCAATGGAAGAGAAGAACCTATTGAACTCAATAGCAGAATCAGAGGCTGAAAGCTGACCATCGTTATTAGACAGGAGAGTCGGTTTATTATTTAAAGATTTCTTTGATCCCAATATTTGTGAAATTGTGCTCCAAGTTTGTTTAATGTTGCTCTTTATTTGGGTAAATTTATCTTCGTAGTATTTAGTTTTGGCTCGTCTAATTATCTTAGATAGCAAAAATGAGTAATTCTTTGAGAATTCTTTGGAGACAATTCCTAACCTATACTTCTTCTCAAGGTCGTGTTTTTTGTTAATGGATTTCAGTATTCCCTTTGTAAGCCAAGGATTTTTAAGCCTTTTGCTTGTGACTTGTTTTGTAAGCCTAGGACAGTGGGTGTTATAAAGGCTAAGAGTTGTTTGTAGAAAAGATTGCACTGCTAGGTTGATGTCCCCTATGTTACCTAACTCGGACTCCCAGTTGACATTATCAGCAGCAGTTATAAAATTGTTTATAGCAGTTTCATTGTGCAGCCTAAAGCTTAACTCCCTTGTTTCTAGAGGTGGTTTGCTAATGTTAGTTAAGAGAAATGTGGGGTAATGGTCTGTAGTGCTATCGGTGATTATACCTGAAGTATGCGGAGAGGTTATGTTGGTCCAGATGTGATCTAGAGTCGTGGCAGTGCTATCAGTGATTCTAGTAGGTCTAGTGATTAAGGGTATGAGGAAGCAGGAATTCATACAGTTGAGGAAGCTAACAGCAGTAGGGTGTTCTGGCTCGCAGAGGTCAATATTAAAGTCCCCTGCGATAATTAGGTGGTTTTTGTTCAGTCTGTTATCAAGTATTAGATTTCTAAGGTTTGAGTTGAATTCAGACACATCAGTGTTGGGAATTCTATAGACTGCACCCACAGACAGGACAGACTCGGCACCCTTGACCCTGAAGCTGGCGAAGATATACTCCCCATAGCAGTCTCTAGTTCTAATTTCTTTTAAGCATGTTAGTTCTTGGTGGTAGTAAAGAGCAGTGCCACCACCTCTCTGAAGTTGACGACAGTTGTGAATTGCTGAGTAGTTAGGCATGTTAAAGAGTTGAGTAGTATCCTCTTTCAACCATGTTTCAGTAAGTATAATAAAAGAGAATTTGTTGCCAATAGTTTCAATAAAGGCACTAACATCATCGAAGTGTTTACCTAGGGATCTAACGTTCAAATTGATTACAGAGATATTGTGATTATGAGTTAATACATTGTTTACATTATGTGCTGCAAAATATCTGCAATTTAGATCATTAAAGTGATTATTGTCATAGATAGTGGATAAGAGGTTAAGTTCTGGGTCTATACTTGTCTGCATAAAAAAAGCTGATTGCAGAATCAGAAATAAGTAGAAATAAGCTATAAAATAGGGAAAAATATATACACAATACTGTACAAAACAAACACAAAAGGGGCTTACAGGGGTACAATGGAGTAAGGGAGTATGGCTAGGCTAGGCAACCTAGGCAATAAATGAGATTAAAGAATAAACATATAAACATGGACTATACAAAACACAAGATATAGAAATACAAAACAAAAAAATATGAGCAAGACTAAGCAATACAAAAAACAAATTGAGCAAAAATGAAAAAAAATGAGGTAGATTGCTTACGAGTACTCTCAGGTACACTGTAAGTAACAATTTGCAATTTGAGATGCAGGCAAAGCCAGGGGTACAATGGAGTAAGGGAGCATGGCGAGGCTAGGCAACCTAGGTAATAAATGAAATCAAAGAAAAGTTGAATAATAAACATAGGCAAATTTAAGCTAATGATTAATAACTATAGATAGTTCAGTAATGACTGTATAATTAAAAAGACCTGAAGAACTACTTAATGCACTCAATTAAATAATTTCGGTAAATGACTAGGTAAGAGTAAGTTAAAAATTAAGTCAGAAAATGAACCAAGGAGACTTAGGATACCTAGCCCCACTAGTTGACAGGGGGTTAATTAAGTTAATTCATTGGGAGTGATAAGGCGAGACAGACCACATTGGGAGAGGAAAGTGTTGAGGTTTCTTCTTTAGTAATTGTGAACATTTTGCCCTCTGCGGTTTTTCTCACCTTTATCAGACCATCTCTAACGAAGCACTGATGAATCGCATCTGGGTTTTGTTGACGGATTTGACGCAGGCGGTAGAGGAGGTGCTGTCTGTTCCTGGTCAAGCACTCGTTGATGTATAATCCCTTCCGTTGGGATGCAGCTGTCCGGACTAGATGGGATTTCGTGAACTGGGAAGACAGCTTCAGGCGAATTTTCCGTTGGTTTAGACCTGATGGATTCTTTTTGCCTACTCTGTAGGCAGCAATAACGTCAGTTTTGTTTAGACTGAGCTGCAATTTGTTTTTTAAGAGATCCTGAGCTATTTCGACACAATTTTCACCTTCATGTTCCACAGGTATATCTTGGGACGACACGATTTATTTTTATAAGAATATTTTTTATTTTTATAAGAGAGATAAATTGGTAGATAGGTAGAGAGAGATTAATAAATAGATAAATAGATATATAGGTAAACAGATAAACACACATAGATATAAAGAGAGAGATATAAATACAATGATAAAGATACAGAGATAGAGAGACAGAGAAAGAGGGAGGGGGAATACAAGTATACATTCAGACAGACCCAGACAATGTCGGGTACCTCCTCCTCCTCCCCCACTCATCTCACACTTCTCGCCCCTCTCTTCACTCTCAAACTGTCACCGCTTCCCCCTTCTCTTTTCAACCCTCTCCACCTGTCTCCCTCCCTCTCTCCTCCCCCTCTTCAAATATCCACTTCTTCTTACTTCTCTTCAAAAATCCCCTTCTTCCTGTCTATCTCTGTACTCACGTACCTGTGCTTGCGGGGGTTGAGCTCTGGTTCTTTGGGCCCGCCTCTCAACTGTCAATCAATCGGCAGTTTTTTCCACTCACTCACACACACATACCCACAGGAGGCAGCCCGTAGCAGCTGTCTAACTCCCAGGTAAATATTTACTGCTAGGTGAACAGACCAGCAGGGTGAAAGAAATTCTGCCCCATTTGTTTCCGCCATCGCCGGGATCGATCCCCCGGACCATAGGATTACGAATCCCGGGCGCTGTCAACTCAGTTGTCAGTCTATTTCTCCGTCTGCTGCTATCTGTCTCTCTGTTGTTGTTTGTCTGTCATTGTTTTCCTGTTTGTCTTCCTGCTTCTTTGCTCTGGTCGACCTGGTCTCTTTGTTAGCCTCTCTATCTCTGTATTTGTCTGTATGTTTATCTCTTTCTGTCTGTCTCTGTTTCTGTTTGTTCACTATCTCGCTGTCTCTAGCTCTCTCTTATAAAAATAATATGTCTCCAATTGGCATGTAGGTGGTCTGCCGGTCGGAGGCGCCCTGTTATACACACACACTTTGCAATACTATTAAATTACAAATAAATTAGAAATTTATATAACTTTATGCAGGCGATGAGTCACAATAACGTGGCTAAAGTATGATGACCAGACCACACACTAGAAGGTGAAGGGACGACGACGTTTCGGTCCGTCCTGGACCATTCTCAAGTCGATTGTGATGAGGAATGATGATGATGATGATGAAGGTTAAACCACCCAAAAGGTGGCACGGGCATGAATAGCCCGTAAGTGGTGGCCCTTTTGAGCCATTACCAGTATCAATACTGGAGATCTGTGGAGGTGCGGCTGCACCCTGCGTGACCGGAGATGTCTCCCGAGTGATGAGGAAGTAAATGCAGGCAATAAATAGGCTAGAGAAAGGTGAGGAGCAAAGTGTAGTAGAGGGGATAGTAGTAAGGAAAATAATCTTTCCTGCCTCTACACAGACGTCGTCTTGTAGAATCGGCTCTTATACACAATGTACCCAACATGAACTTGAGTCCTGGCTTTGTTGCTGTTGACTCTTCCCTTTGATAGTATATACTTAGATGCTCTAATCTTTCTAACAAACGGGACCTAACATAAGCTTACCCTTCCATTTATCTTTCTTTCTCTTTCCTTTTTATTCTCTCTTTTCTGTTCATTGTTGTCTTTACGTTCCCTTACTATCCTCTTCTTATTCCTATTACTATCTCCGTCTCATTCGGTGGTTATAATAGGAGCTGCCTCGTATGGGCCAATAGGCCCTCTGCAGTTCTTACTACTCTCCCCTCTACTACACTTTGCTCCTCACCTCTCTCTAGCCTATTTATTGCCTGCATTTACTTTTTCATCCCTTACGGGCTATTCATGCCCGTGCCACCTCTTGGGTGGCTTAATCTTTATCAATCAATCTTTCTCATCCGGGGGCTAAGAAGCTCACACAGCACATTCAGCCCCGCTCCTGTGCCAGGTAAGTCCACTACGGGCTCACCATAGCCCGTGCTACTTGCCCCGCTCCTGTGCCAGGTAAGTCCACTACGGGCTCACCATAGCCCGTGCTACTTGCCCCGCTCCTGTGCCAGGTAAGTCCACTACGGGCTCACCATAGCCCGTGCTACTTGCCCCGCTCCTGTGCCAGGTAAGTCCACTACGGGCTCACCATAGCCCGTGCTACTTGCCCCGCTCCTGTGCCAGGTAAGTCCACTACGGGCTCACCATAGCCCGTGCTACTTGCCCCGCTCCTGTGCCAGGTAAGTCCACTACGGCTCACCATAGCCCGTGCTACT
>NC_091171.1:29792801-30005464 GCF_040958095.1 Procambarus clarkii | reverse complement strand
TATAATTAGTTTGGTGAAGTAATGACGGAAACTGTCAAGAAGGCGAAAACATTTCCTAAGAACTTTCATAATCGCTTCATGAATCTGGCTCTAGACGAACAGGTAACAAAAAGGTTTATCTACCTAGTCTCAGTTCCCCAATATCACCCTTACACCCGCGAGTGCGAAGGTTAAGAACAATCTGGGGACACCCAACAGTTAATGAGGTCGGACTGGAAATTGGTAGTTGTGCTAACCATTCGTGTTCTAATTGCAGGGATTTCCATACAACTGTGAGAATGGGTTAGGTTCGGGGTAACGCTCACAATCTATACAACCTTTCAGATGTTGGCGGCAATGTGGTGTTGGGCGGCGAGGCTGCTGCTGGTGCTGTTGCCGATGGCTCCACCTCTGCTGCGTGCTGATGACCATCTCCTACTGCGTTACTACGCCGCCAGTCATGAGAGTGGTGCGTCCAGTTCTTGTGCACGTCTTACACCTCTTAACTAAGAAGAAGAATCTCAAGCAACTCCTCTTTGACCTTCCAGGATACTCTATGACAAAATACAGAAAGGACTTCCAGATTAAACAAAGGCAGCAGCTGGACGGCAATGTCTCAAGTGAGAACTATGACATAACGCTACTGTTCACTTTGCTCCAGAAGGTAGGTGGTTTAGCAGAAGAAAACAATGCCAAATGGTCGACGCCGGGGACATTGGAGAACAGATTAAAACAGCTTAAAAATCATCGAAATATCTTAGCTCATGAAGAACTATCATTAACTCATGAGGAACTGCAGAACATTGTATCCAACATTGAAGAGCTTTGCCGTGAGGTGCTTGTGTTAGCTGGCCTACAGATGCCGAAGCCCTTGTGACGTGAGAATGTAAGGTTATGAGGAGGGTCTGAGTGAGGTACTAACAGGAGGTGTTGACCTGTGGGAACCATACAAGGAGGCACTCCACAACCTGCAACAAGAGCAGTGCAACATCTTAGTAAGGAAGGGAAGAAAGAGATCAAGGAACTAGCTAAGAAACTTCGCATTCTTAACCCATTTGTGTGGTTGATGGAAGATAACTTTGTTCACTTGGATGTGAGCCAAATATTTACAGATTTATATATTGTAGGTTATTGGCAGGTAGACACCAAAGATTTTTTTACCACTCCTCTTCCTACTGGGACAGTATCCGGATGTTCTGATAACTCACGGATCACCTGGGATTGGGAAAAACGAGTTTGATAAGATATTTTATCCATGATTGGCTCTCAATCTCTCCTTCCATTAATGGGATTGATGAGTTTGACATAGTGTTGCCAATAGAGTTAAGACATGTAACAAGTGAAGACGCCCGAGCGTTGCTCTGTGACGAAGTCCTGTGTAAAGCTTGTCATCACCTGAAGTCCAGTGACATCATCCCGACACTGAGGGAGGTGTCTACTCTCTGGTTGCTGGATGGTTATGACGAGGCTACTAAGAAAACAAAAGGGCTAGTTAAGGAAATACTAAAGAAATTCCCTAATTCAAAATTCATTATTACAACTCGTACTGATTGTGTTCATGAACTTCAGATGTTAGTTAGTGAATCTTCATCGTAGTCAAGGAGTGTACCAATTAAGAGGCTTGACCCCAGACAAGTGGATTTCTTATGCCAAAAAATTGTTTTCCGTGACAGTTCAAGATGATATTGATAGTCGCAGGGACTCTTGCAGGAGATTTTTACAGTTCATGAAAGAGAAAGAGAAAGATATGTGGGAGATCTTTAGTGTACCATTGTTTGTGGTTGTTCTTGTGGTGCTGTGGCTGGAGAAGCCTTCTGACGTCACCGAGGCTACCACAGTCACCAGACTCTACAACATCCTCATTAACCACATAATCAACAGGATGACCAGACGCCTCAAATGTCAATCATTAAGTCTCAGTGAAAGCCAACTTCGAGACAAGATAAAATGTTTTCTTAATTTACTTGGTAATATATTCTGGGAAAACTCTCAAAGGTATATAATACGTCCTTCTTGATTATCAAATTAAAGAATTAGAGAAACTATGTGAGAAGTCTGGGCTGCCGTTCATGGAATGCATGTCACCGTTCTTCCTGGTGATAGTGAAGTCATCAATCACCGGGACACAAGAAGAGTATCACCCTCTCCACAGGACGGTGCAAGAGTTCCTCGCTGCTCGAGCATTCTGCGACGCCATGATAACCCAGACTTCTGACGTCCTCACCATCGCTGCTCACTGGATGGTAGAGCACAGGGAAAATTTTACTAAATATTTTCATAATGAAAAAGTTCATGGGAAAAGATAATAATAAGAGAAATTTTGTTATGAATACGCTCTGTGAGGGAAGCGATAATGTGTTTGATAATTATGACTTTGTGGGAGAAAAGTATATTTTCTGTAAATTGCTTTTGTCCTATATATGTAACGGGGTTAAGCGTAGATTTTGATGATCCTGTTGAGAGAGAGAGACATTTTTGTCGCCAGTATTTCACATTTTGCGAAATAGGAAGCTTGATGATACCATTTATTTGTGGCATCCTCAAATTAAAACAATGAAATAACACAAAAAAGGGCGGAACAAATAATTTATGTTGTTATATGTGGTGAAGATAAGATTAGAAACTATGCTCTTTGGTTACGTCTTTTGGATGAAACTGATAAAGACTCTGTGTTCCTTAAGGAGTTAACATCCCAAATCTCTCCTCATCAATGGAATTCCAAACCAACAGAGCTGCCAGAGGTAGGACAACTTTTACAGTTCGTAACCCCGGAGTCGCTGTTGGTTCATCATTGTGAAGTATCTCGATGCACTGATTATAATTTTATTGAAGGACTTCGTATACTTACCAGGTTTCCAATTAAGATCTCCCTTGATTTAAGAAAAGAAATACACATGCCGAGAAGACAGTCCCTCATTTTTACTCAAGTCTGCTTGTCACTCCTGCTGTCATCAGACACTTCATGTCAACTAATTGCTCTCAGTGGTCCCCTCAACAAGCAAAGTTTAAGTATGCTGTGTCATGCTCGACACCTTGAAGATCTGTGTGTAAAAGTCAACACTCTGGAAGATTTGCAAACATTAGCTCAAATTACAAACAATTTACAAAGCCTTACAAACCTGAGTGTCTTCATAAATTTTGTTTTCTCAAATATTAGTTACAAATTACTCCCAACATTTAGCATTAAACAACATACAGGAGCAAATCTTAGTTTTGCACAAGTTCCCAATCATCCATTCATGGGATATAGTTATTTCTTCGATGTTGAATTATATTTTAAGCCTCACAAATGCTCCCCGCCCAAGGTTACAAGCCATAAACAAATACATAGATTTGTTAATGTCCGCAGAGGAGGAAGAATGAGTTACCTGTGCAAACCTACATTACCAGCGCTTCCTTATCCCGTCCACCTTGAGGGACTGAAAACAAGTGGGATTTATGGGTTCTGTCGAACGATGTGGAACTTGCCGTCTGTACACTGCCATTCTCGATGTGGTGAACGATGCAGTGATCCAGTCCTGTGTCAAGACAAGTGCAGGCACACATCCATCAGAGCGCCACAACCAACGAAACACCAGTGGTTCCAATGCCACAGAGCAATTAGATATCATCAGTCATGCTTTAAGAGGTTAAGATCGTTTTACAACATTTTGTGGATGATAATTGTTGAAAACTTTAAGCCAGGCAAACTAACATACACAAAATCATATGATCCAATCATCAAAGTGTTCTGTTATAATATTCAGGATCAGCAATTATTGAACAATGTGTGGATTAAGTTAAATATTTTCTCGCTTAAAGTGTGTGAACTTCTGATGTATGAACACAAGATTTGTATCCAACAGCATAGCAAACTTCTGACACACGTGAGAGAACCTTCAACTCCTGTCTCCTCGGTTCAACTTGCATTCATTGATCCATTCACTATAGACGCAACAACATTCAGATCTATGGTGCAGAAGCTCTGTCCAACTCCCTTTATGATTTATGCATTGAACATGTCAAGGAATTCGAGTGATACAGACGTCGCTCATCGTGTATTACATCTTTGTCAGTCATTCCCAAGTATTAAGAGTGTAGCAATTAAATATTGTATTCCTATGGATCATTCGATTCATAAAATTGGGGATATAATTGAAAAATGTGCACCACATTTTATATATAGTATTTTTAATAACTTCTATATACAATCTTAAATAAGCGGATCCTTTTATGTGATCTACTCCCAGAATTTCATGTGTAATATATTTCATTACAATAACATAATTATGTCGCCTTCACGGATGCCAGAAATTGATTAGCAGTCATCAAGCCCAACACACAAATGACAATAGAATAACGTTGCGTCGACCCATCATCAACGTTACTTTGACGTCATTTAAATGCACATACTTAACAGTCAGTGGGCAAAACATGCTCTAGTTCGTTGAATGAACTTCGTTTGTTTAACATGTGCCCAGAGTTAGACTACCCAGAAGACACGAGACATAGGCACAACGTTTTTTTGAATACATTTACGTCAATTCAAAGTTGTAAAAACGTAATAATCTAAAAAACGTTGTATTTAAGTTATGTGTTTGTTAGGGTGATCTTTAAGGAGCGTAGTATTGTCACTACAACAGGCAGCCGATCCATATATTGTCTTCGCAGTAAAGATCTAAATTGATATTTAAACCTTCATGAAGAAAGACGACAGAGGAAACGAAAGAGGGACTGAAGAAACGTGTGTGTGGTAAAAAAATGAAAGAAATACCTTAGAAAACGGAGCGTAGAAGAAGTAAGTAAAGAAGAGGAAGAAGAAAAAGAGAGAAATATTTACACCTTCCCGTTAACTTTCCCCTCTGGTCCTCCCGAGGATATAGGAGCCATTGTGACCTGAAATGTCTACAACAGGGAAAACCTTACCCAGTAACTGCTATCTAAAGTTAGTTGGCAATTATTTTAAGTCTGGAGAGAATTTACAATACTGCAAGGAACCACTGACCAAGTTTCCTCTCCTGCAGTGGGTTTGTTTACAAATATATTCTTATACAAATACACGTGTTTAAAGATTTATATATATATTTGGTTAAAAAAATACTTATTATATATTTATAATTTTAAGGTAAAACTTTAAATTTGATCTGATTGTATTGGTTCCAAATAATATGCTTCCAAGCTTTATTTAACTTTATTATTCATTTATATGAGAACAGCTTGAGAAATCATCTAGGGATTAATCGGGTTTACAGCTGACCCATCTTGCCGATCGATATTCTTACTGTGCTTTAGATTAAATATACAAATAGGAAGTAGAAAGGCCGCCTCCCTGCTGGGAAAGATCAAGTTAATTCTGTACATTCTGTACCAAAGTTCAATTGTGTTTGCTTTTGTTTTGAAATTATTAAATTAATTTGCTTTCTTTCCTTTTATACCATGAATATACAGTATGCTAATTTGTCAGCATTCATTAACTATCACATTGAGTTTGATTATTGATTTATATATTCAATTTAAGTCATGTAACGCGTTGCGGGCTGTAGTGTTGACAACAATGTATTATAATTATTGAGGGTTTGTTAAGAGAATAATTGATTCAAATTAAGTAGGTGAAAACTAGAATGTGTTTGAACCGTTTTTCTTTATCTTGTATATTGTAATAAACTCTTTATGCCTACCTTTGCCATTTTTCCTCCATGTGAAGATAAAATTAAAACAAAATTATACTTATATAAGCGTATAATTATACTTATAGTAAGGGAGGCGAAGTTCAGCTTGTTTGGGGCGCCAGCACCCATAGAGCTGGCCCCAATTTATTCATATGGGACCTCATACCCATCCTGTAAGTTGAAGTGGACCCCATACCCATCATGTGAGTTGTAGTGGACCCCATACCCATCCTGTAAGTTGTAGTGGACCCCCATACCCATCATGTGAGTTGTAGTGGACCCCATACCCATCATGTGAGTTGTAGTGGACCCCATACCCATCATGTGAGTTGTATTGGAACCCATACCCGTCATGTGAGTTGTAGTGGACCCCATACCCATCCTGTGAAATATAATGGACCCCATACCCATTCTGTGAGTTGTAGTGGATCCCATACCCATCCTGTGAAATATAATGGACCCCATACCCATTCTGTGAGTTGTAGTGGACCCAATACCCATCATGTGAGTTGTAGTGGACCCTATACCCATCCTGTAAGTTGGAGTGGACCCCCATACCCATCATGTGAGTTGTAGTGGACCCCCATACCCATCATGTGAGTTGTTGTGGACCCCATACCCATCATGTGAGTTGTATTGGAACCCATACCCGTCATGTGAGTTGTAGTGGATCCCATACCCATCCTGTGAAATATAATGGACCCCATACCCATTCTGTGAGTTGTAGTGGACCCCATACCCATCCTGTAAGTTGTAGTAGACCCCCATACCCATCATGTGAGTTGTAGTGGACCCCATACCCATCATGTGAGTTTTATGGACCCCATACCCATCATGTGAGTTGTAGTGGACCCCATACCTATCATGTGAGTTGTAGTGGACCCCATACCCATCATGTGAGTTGTATTGGACCCCCATACCCATCCTGTGAGTTATAGTAGACCCCATACCCATCGTGTGAATTAAAGTAGACCCCATAACCATCGTAAGAATGTTAGTGGACCCATGGGCATCCTGTGAGTAGTAACAGACACAAACCCATTGTGTAGGTGGATCTAGAAAGGGTTATCAAAGTACATAATGGGCTCGGGAACATTTAGCTAAGGAAGTTAGTGTTGATAAACTAGTTACAAAGTGTAAGGTAAATAACAATAATGGGTTTAAGAACTGGGCCACGATAGCCTCCTAGCTATGAGGTCAATTTTTTTTTATTGGAGTTAAAATTAACGTAGATATATGACCGAACCTAACCAACCCTACCTAACCTAACCTAACCTATCTTTATAGGTTAGGTTTGGTTAGGTAGCCGAAAAAATTAGGTTAGGTTAGGTTAGGTAGGTTAGGTAGTCGAAAAACAATTAATTCATGAAAACTTGGCTTATTAGGCAAATCGGGCCTTGCATAGTAGGCTGAGAAGTGCGTTCTGGCTACTAGGTACGACATATATATATATATATATATATATATATATATATATATATATATATATATATATATATATATATATATTTATATATATATATATATATATACATATATATATATATATATATATATATATATATATATATATACATATACATATATATATACATATATATATATATATATATATATATATATATATATATTTATATATATATATATATATATATACATATATATATATATATATATATATATATATATATATATATACATATACATATATATATACATATATATATATATATATATATATATATATATATATATATATATATATATATATATATATATATATATATATATATATATGCGAACATGCCTGAATAGTCCCCAGGACTATATGCAACTGAAAACTCACACCCCAGAAGTGACTCGAACCCAAATGGTTAAGTGGATTAAGGCGTCCTGTACATACCAGTTGTGTTGCTCCTGGCAGTATGGGTTCGAGTCACTTCTGGGGTGTGAGTTTTCAGTTGCATATAGTCCTGGGGACTATTCAGGCTTGTTCGCATTGATGTTCCTCACGTGTGCCCCAAAGAATGATGTGATTTGATAAAATGCTATGCCCAAGATTACCATCCGGGTGCCGGGGGGGGGGGGATGGAAATAGCCTAATCTGATCCTCCACGTTACCGAAAATGGTATGATAACAATAACCTACTCATGGACCGAGTTCACGAGTAGTTCTTTCTAACGTCCCTGTGGCTCATATGGATACAGGGACGTTAGAAAGAACTTTTTCAGTGTCAGAGTAGTTATCAGATGGAATGTATTAGGCAGTAATGTGTGGAGGCTGACTCCATACACAGTTTTAAATGTAAATATGATAGAGCCCAGTAGGCTCACGATCTGTACACCAGCTGATTGACGGTTGACCAGGCGGGACCAAAGAGCCAAAGCTCAACCCCCGCAAGCACAACCAGGTGAGTACCAAAGTTTTAGTGTATTGTGGTATAGTGTTATCAGGACATTGCAAACGTCACGTGGCTGGCAGATAAGCCTTATCACTGCTTCACTCCAGGGCAGACACACAGCCACCTACACTTGTGTTACCTTGTGGCTGGCGTGGAGGTCTTCTTTTGGCAGGATCACTTGTGTCTTGACCTGTGCAGGGTCTTGCAAGGTGAGCATTATAGACTACATTGTTTGCAAGAAGATATATGTCATTTTCTATGCTTTATATATCGTTATTTGGAGCAGTTTTGCAAACGCTCCGTTGCTGGGGATATAGAGAAGTGGGGTACACCCTGGGGTTATATATATCACTGGGGGAGCATTTTGTAAATATTAGTAACGTCGTGTCACTCTACGTTGTGTCACTCTACGTCGTGTCACTCTACGTCGTGTCACTCTACGTCGTGTCACCTTACGTCGTGTCACTCTACGTCGTGTCACTCTACGTCGTGTCACTCTACGTCGTGTCACCTTACGTCATGTCACTCTACGTCGTGTCACCCTACGTCGTGTCACTCTACGTTGTGTCACTTTACGTCGTGTCACTCTACGTCGTGTCACTACGTCGTGTCACTCTACGTCGTGTCACCTTACGTCATGGCACTCTACGTCGTGTCAATCTACGTCGTGTCACTCTACGTTGTGTCACCTTACGTCGTGTCACTCTACGTCGTGTCACTCTACGTCGTGTCACCTTACGTCGTGTCACTCTACGTCGTGTCACCTTACGTCGTGTCACTCTACGTCGTGTCACTCTACGTTGTGTCACCTTACGTCGTGTCACCTTACGTCGTGTCACTCTACGTCGTGTCACTCTACGTTGTGTCACCTTACGTCGAGTCACTCTACGTCGTGTCACTCTACGTCGTGTCCCCTTACGTCATGTCACTCTACGTCGTGTCACTCTACGTCATGTCACTCTACGTCGTGTCACTCTACGTTGTGTCACTCTACGTCGTGTCACTCTACGTCGTGTCACTCTACGTTGTGTCACTCTACGTCGTGTCACTCTACGTCGTGTCCCCTTACGTCGTGTCACTCTACGTTGTGTCGCTCTACGTCGTGTCACTCTACGTCGCGTCAATCTACGTCGAATTAATGTACACAACAGCTGCTACAATATTGGAACATAATGTGATGAGAATTATAACACATGGGTTACAATGTAAAAATCATACTAAATAATTAGCCTCCATTATGTAAAGTATGCGGGTATATAGTAATATACACATATACAGACACATACACATTGATCTATGAGTGGCTCCGGGGACCTGTCCTCGGACCTACTATGTCGCTTTTATGGATTCGACTAATCCGTTAAAAATGCGACGTGTTAGTAAAAATTAGGGCTTCGTAAACCTGCCGTTTTCTATGCATTGGCCTCGAACGTCTCTGGTTACGTAAAACAGTTGCATTTTTTACGTTGTTGCAAATCAAGAGAACAGCTGGGTGATCTCAGATGTCCAAGCTGAGATCTTGGACACTGGGAGTCCTAGATCAATTGTATATTATAAACATTTGCCAAAAGACTGGCAGTGTTACATTAGGCTTCGTTACATTTGAAAAACGTCATCAAACGCTGAATTTGGCCTTATCTTATCCAGCTTTTTCATGTTATAAGATATTTTTAAGTACAATTAACTTGTAACAGTAACCCCAACACTGTGACACAGGTAGGCATTTTCTGAGATAAATGTGTTCACATTTTGGTTCTCATTACCGGGACTCAGGCAGTCTCTTCATTTTATCGAGGTCCTCCTAAGCCAACTACTGACCTTCCACAGGACTCAACCAGCGACGGTTGTCTAACTCCCGGGTTGCTATTTACTTCTAGGTGAACAGAGGCATAAGATGTAAAGTTCTCCTAACATTATTGAGCTTCCACGGGATGCAACCCACAATAATTACCTATCTCCTATGCACCCTTACACTGTAAAGAAACGTGCCCAAAGTCTCCTCCTGTGCAGGAATCGAACTTGGAACCTTCAGGTTAAGAGGTGACTGCATAGACCAATGCGCTACGGGTCACCCATTACGGACACCTTGCCAGATGCCATATTCAAAATCTGTTCCATGGAAATCTCAATAATGGTCCAAAACGGATCGAATCGTGGTCGTTTCTTAATTTTCTGATGCGTGGTTGGAGGCGATGAGTCACAATAACGTGGCTAAAGTAAGTTGACCAGACCGCACACTAGAAGGTGAAGGGACGACGACGTTTCGGTCCGTCCTGGACCAAGTATCGACTTGAGAATGGTCCAGGACGGACCGAAACGTCGTCGTCCCTTCACCTTCTAGTGTGTGGTCTGGTCAACTGATGCGTGGTTGGTCATCACGACCGACTTCTACACGAACAGATGTGGCAATGCTGGCAAGGCATCCTATCTGGCCGGGTCAGGCGAGGTAGCATCAAGGTGGCTTTCCTAGTGGCTTCTTAGTGGCTTCTCAAGGTGGCTTCTTAGTGGCTTTCGTGCCGTTGGAGGTTCAAATTTCATGAGGGTGACCGCATAGAACAAGGGACAAATCATCTTTGTCTTGGCGGTCTGTGACAGAGTTTGAGGCACTACACTTCTCATTCATCATACACAGCCCTTCTTAACCTCTCTACCGTCTCACTCTGGAAAGGTATTCTCTCTCCAGATCATGTCTTCAGAGGCTTGGATTTAGGTTCACTAAGCTATGCCTTCTTAAAAGATTGTGAACATCCAGGGTATAAAAACACGCAAATTCAACAAAGTTCACTTTATAGATGGTCTCTTTCATGAGGCAAATGCAGTGTTTGCAGCCCTAACAGAAACCCACACAAAGGACTACCATGATGGTGAAATATGGATCTCAGAGTACAATCTTTTCAGATGTGATAGGAAACACCGGCTTCAGGGTGGGGTCAGCCTCTACATCAAAGACACACTCATCTGTACTGAGCTGCTAAACACCTCAAATGATATGGTGGAAGTGCTGATAATCAAAATAGAGATTCTAAATGTAGTTATTGTCCTTGTATATAAGTCACCGGAGGCAAACCCTCAGCAGTTTAAAGAGCAACTAATGAAAATAGAACTACTGCTTGGAAAACCTCACAAATCCGGCTCCGAACATCATCCTGCTTGGGGACTTCAACCTACGGCACCTGAAATGGAAGCACCTGGCTAATACAGTAATATCAGAAAAAATACCAGGAAGTAGCCTAAATGAACAGGCACATGCAAATGACCTGCTACGGATGTGCGACAGGTTTGCTTTAAACCAGCAAATAGTAGAACCAACTTGGAAGGAGAACACGCTGGACCTCATTTTCACTAATAATGATGAATTGATCAGGAACATAATGATTACAAATACCTGTTACTCAGATCACAACTTAATTGAAGTTATGACAACCATGGGGAGTAGACCTTCAAAACCAGTCCAGATTCCCGGTGGAGGAGATTTCAGCAAATTCAACTTCAATAATAAACAGATAAACTGGGAGCAAATAAACCAGGACTTCACAGAAATAAACTGGGAAGAACAGCTAGAAAATGCAAACCTGAACCAGTGCCTGGAAAAAATAGGCTCAGTAGCACTAGAAATATGTTCAAACCGCATACCCCTAAGAAAAAAGAGGAAGAGATGCAGATTGGAACGGGAACGTCGTTCCCTATATAGGCGAAGAAAACGAATCGCGGAACAACTTGAGAGTCGCACCCTATCTCAAGAACGGTGAAGAAGGTTAGGTAGAGAAATAGAAACAATTGAACGCAAGCTACAAGAATCATACAAAACCCAGGAGAGGCAAAGAGAGCAAAAGGCCAACAGTGAAATAGAGAGAAATCCGAAATATTTTTTCTCCTATGCAAAATCAAGATAAAAAACCACATCTAGTATAGGGCCCCTGCGAAAGGGAGATGGAACTTTCACCGATGACAACAAAGAAATGAGCGAGCTACTGAGGAAGCAGTACGACTCTGTTTTCAGCGAGCCATTAAACACACTAAAGATTGATAACCCAAATGAATTTTTCATGGATATGATACCAACAGCAATTCATATATCAGACGTCACACTATCCCCACTGGATTTTGAAGAAGCCTTAAACAGTATGCCTATGCACTCTGCACCAGGCCCGGATTCTTGGAACTCCATATTCATAAAGAACTGCAAAAAAACCACTATCGCAGGCCCTCCACATTCTGTGGAGACAAAGCCTAGATACTGGCGTTATTCCTGATATACTAAAAACAGCAGAGATAGCACCACTTCATAAAGGAGGAAATAAGGCAGAGGCAAAAAATTACAGACCGATAGCACTAACATCGCACATCATAAAAATTTTTGAGTGCTAAGAAGTAAGATCACAAAATACATGGAATCACAGCATCTCCATAACCCCGGACAACATGGTTTCAGAAGAGGGTGCTCTTGCCTGTCGCAGTTGCTGGACCACTATGATATGGCATTAGATGCCATGGAAGACAAACAAAACGCTGATGTAATTTACACAGATTTCGCAAAAGCTTTTGATAAATGTGACCATGGTGTTATTGCACATAAAATGCGTTCAAAAGGAATTACCGGAAAAATAGGCAGATGGATCTACAATTTCCTGACCAACAGAACCCAATGTGTAATAGTCAACAAAATAAAATCCAGCCCATCAACCGGGAAGAGCTCAGTCCCCCAGGGTACTGTGCTTGCCCCAGTACTTTTTCTCATCCTCATATCGGACATAGACAAGAACACAACCTATAGCACTGTATCATCCTTTGCAGATGACACTAGGATCTTCATGAGAGTAGGCAACATAGAGGACACGGCAAACCTCCAGTCAGATGTAGATCAGGTCTTTCGATGGGCTACAGAAAATAATATGGTGTTTAACGAAGATAAGTTCCAGCTCATGCGCTATGGAAAAAATGAAAATATAAAAACGGAAACCACGTACAAAACTCAGGCAAATAATAACATAGAACGAAAAGGCAATGTAAAGGATCTGGGTGTACTCATGTCGGAAGACCTTACCTTTAAAGAACACAATAAAGTAGCCGTCACAACTGCAAGAAAAATGGCAGGTTGGATAACAAGAACTTTTCACACTAGAGATGCTATACCGATGATGATACTTTTCAAAACGCTTGTGCTCTCTAGAGTGGAGTACTGCTGCACAATGACAGCCCCTTTCAAAGCTGCAGAAATTGCTGACCTGGAGAGCGTGCAGAGTTCCTTTATTGCTAGAATCCACTCAGTAAAACATCTAAACTATTGGGACCGACTAAAGAGCCTAAATCTGTACTCCCTTGAGCGCAGGCGAGAGAGGTACATAATAATTTACACGTGGAAAATATTAGAGGGGCTGGTCCCAAACCTGCACACAGAAATAACATCACATGAGACCAGAAGACATGGCAGGATGTGCAGAATACCCCCGTTGAAAAGCAGAGGTGCAACAGGTACTCTGAGAGAGAATTCTATCAACATCAGAGGCCCGAGACTGTTCAACACGCTTCCACTACACATAAGGGGCATAACTGGCCGGCCCTCTCACAGTGTTCAAAAGAGAACTGGATAAGCACCTCCAAAGGAAACCTGATCAACCAAGCTGTGACTCATACGTCAGGCTGCGAGCAGCCGCATCCAACAGCCTGGTTGATCAGTCTGGCAACCAGGAGGCCTGGTCGACGACCGGGCCGCGGGGACGCTAAGCCCCGGAAGCACCTCAAGGTAACCTCAAGGTAAGGTAAGGCTCTAGAAGACCACTGCAAGATTCAGTAAAGTGTTCTTACACAGTCATTAGCAATTTTGATCTGGATCTCGATAGCTGCCACTAGTGTTTTTGGTTTACCCCCATCAAAGAAAAGATAACGTTGGTCATCTTATCGTTTAGCCAATTACGTTGCCGGATCAGATGGAGAACTGACCAATCACATGCATTTGTCTGGAGACCGGTGTTGTTATGGTAGCCTCGAAGTGTCCAGACACCGGCGATGCGTAGCTTTGTCTTTCCTCAACGATTATGTGATCACAATGACATTTATATCTGTTTATATCTCTGTTTTGTAAATGGCATTCAAAAGGTTAAACATTATTAACAAAACTAATTACAGAATTTATCGGAGTATGTGTGGAGTTCAGCACTTGGTGGGCAGGGGACAGGTAGCATCATCCGCCACATAGTTTCGTTCTATTTCATTATAAAATGAGTTATTTTCGAAGTAAAATTATGATTATTCACGTTCCACATTCAGTACCAACATTATAGTAAACAAATATGTTATATTTCTTCTTTACTTACGTAATTCTAAGAGGCTTTGAGTAGCTTTGAATATGCACCACAAGGCACCCTCATTAAAACCTCTATATCATTGCTCTCAGGTAAGTTATATTTCCCTATAATGGATTCATTATAACTCGGTCTTCCTGATGGTATATGATTCTTTAATCATTTTTAGCGTATTTCTGTCAATAACAGATTAATCAATGTATGTGTCGCGTTCGGCGCTCGGAGGGCGTAGAGACTGGTTGCTGGTTGAAAATATTGCATATATCCGTATATATATACTTCACCTAAGGTATATATAGCCTTATATATATACCCTAAGTGAAGGTCTTATAAATTTTTTTATATATTTGTTTTTGCTTTAACTCTGTATATTTTATCAGTAAAGGATTTAAAATGTAGCTTGTATTTCCGTTTTTCTTGAGACATAAAACATACAAGTTTTTAACGTATTTGGAACATAAAACGCAATTATAACTACAATGAATATTTAATGATTATGTATTAAGCTTTATAACTTCTTTAGTGGCATATACAATATAAAACTTATGTACCTACTAATTAACCACTGTAACATGTTCTAATGTTTATTGTACTGTAGAAATAATAATAATAATAGTTATTATTGATGACTAAACCACACACATGAACATGAGGAGACGACGACTTTTTGGTCCATCCGGGACCATTATGAAGTCGATTGTGAACAAGGGACAAAATAATGGTCCAATTTGATAATGGTCCAGGACGGACCATAGCGTCGTCGTCTCATCTTCTGGTGTGTGATTTAGTCATCATATATTCAACCACGTTATTGTGACTCATCGTCTGCAATAGTTATTATTATTATTATTATTATTATTATTATTATTATTATTATATATTATTATTATTATTATTATTATTATTACCTTTACAAATATTATCCTTAATAAATTAATAATTCAGGCTTCCCAGTCTTTATAATAGTGTCAAGGTATAAATATTATTGGCAAATGCAGGATCTATGAAATGCATTAATTACTTTAATGCATTTTAAGTCAATTACTACAAGTATTATATCACATTAAAAATCTGCACTTTACTCCAATTTATTGGCCTAGGTGAGGTGAGGTAAGGATTAACTCATTATTATTTAGTATTTTATATTTTTAAACATATTTTATAGGTGAGCGATTTCAAAGTATGAATGTAACAAATATTTAATAAGTTCGGTTAGACTTGTTTTCCTGCATAGAACTCAATGGCTAGACTTCAAAATTTGATTTGACATGAATTATTTAATATTTAGGCCTATAATTTCTAAAATAATTGACAACCTCATGAGTGAACTACCTTGTGTAGTAAAAATTAATGTTAATAAAAACACATGTTTAGTAGTTTCTACTTAGTTAAAAGTTTGTCATATATCATACTGTACAAGTTATTTATTTCTTTTTAAAAATACAAATTAAGGACACAAGTACACAAACAACATTAGAGATTGAGGAAGGATTATTCTGGGCGCCGACGGAATACGCAATCATTAGCTACTTTAACATTTAATGTTCACTAGTGTTTATTTACTTAATTGCTGCTGCCATAATATCTTGTTTTGCTAATTTTTATTTTTATTTTCATAAAATACCTGTTAATTTATAGTTACAGACACACAAGGAATTTATAATTAGCATAACAAACTTGCAGGATTTTAGTGGAGAAATAGATCGAGTTGAGGATAAAACACAACTAATGAACGTTAAGCAATTAACGTTAAGCCGAGAGGGCTCCCCTCAAATAATGTTTTTAGGAAGAAATGTGTTCATAATTAGTTTGGTGAATAATGACGGAAACTGTCAAGAAGGCGAAACGTTTCCTAAGAACTTTCATAATCGCTTCATGAATCTGTCTCTTGACGAAAAGGTAACAAAAAGGTTTATCTACCTAGTCTCAGTTCCCCAATATCACCTGTACACCCGCGAGTGCGAAGGTTAAGAGCAATCTGGGGACACCCAACATTAATGAGGTCGGACTGGAAATGGTAGTTGTGCTGATCATTCGTGTTCTAATTGCAGGGATTTCCATACAACTGTGAGAATGGGTTAGGTTCGGGTTAACGCTCACAATCTATACAACCTTTCCAGATGTTGGCGACAATGTGGTGTTGGGTGGCGAGGCTGCTGCTGGTGCTGTTGCCGATGGCTCCACCTCTGCTGCGTCCTGATGACCATCTCCTACTGCGTTACTACGCCGCCGTCATGAGAGTGGTGCGTCCAGTTCTTGTGCATCTCTTACAACTCTTAACTAAAAAGAAGAATCTCAAGCAGCTTCTCTTTGATCTTCCAGGATACTCTATGACAAAATACAAAAATGACTTCAATCGCGAACAAAGGCAGCAGCTGGACGACAATGTCTCAAGTGAGAACTATGACATAACGCTACTGTTCACTTTGCTCCAGAAGGTAGGTGGTTTGGCAGAAAAAAACAATAACAAATGGTCGACGCCGGGGACATTGGAGAACAGATTAAAACAGCTTAAAAAACATCGAAATATCTTAGCTCATGAAGAACTATCATTAACTCCTGAGAAACTGCAGAACATTTTCTCCAACATTGAAGAGCTTTGCCGTGAGGTGCTTGTGTTAGCTGGCCTCAGATGCCGAAGCCTTGTGAGTGAGAATGTTAAGGTTATGGAGGAGGGTCTGAGTGAGGTACTAACAGGAGGTGTTGACCTGTGGGAACCATACAAGGAGGCACTCCACAACCTGCAACAAGAGCAGTGCAACATCTTAGTAAGGGAAGGGAAGAAAGAGATCAAGGAACTAGCTAAGAACCTTCGCATTCTTAACCCGTTTGTGTGGTTGATGGAAGATAACTTTGCTCACTTGGATGTGAGCCAAATATTTACAGATTTATATATTGAAGGTCAAGGACAGGTAGACACCAAAGATTTTTTTACCACTTCTCTTCCTACTGGGACAGTATCCGGATGTTCTGATAACTCACGGATCACCTGGGATTGGGAAGACGAGTTTGATAAGATATTTTATCCATGATTGGCTCTCAGTCTCTCCTTCCATTAATGGGATTGATGAGTTTGACATAGTGTTGCCAGTAGAGTTAAGACATGTAACAAGTGAAGACACCCAAGCGTTGCTCCGTGACGAAGTCCTTCGTAACGCTTGTCGTCACCTGAAGTCCAGTGACATCATCCCGACACTGAGTGAGGTGTCTACTCTCTGGTTGCTGGATGGTTATGACGAGGCTACTGAGAAAACAAAACGGCTAGTTAAGGAAATACTAAACAAATTCCCTAATTCAAAATTCATGATTACAACTCGTATTGATTGCGTTCATGAACTTCAGATGTTAGTTAGTGATCTTCATCGTAGTCAAGGAGTGTACCAATTGACAGGCTTGACCCCAGACAAGTGGATTTCTTATGCCAAAAAATTGTTTTCCGTGACAGTTCAAAATGATATTGATAATCGCAGGGACTCTTGCAGGAGATTTTTACAGTTCATGAAAGAGAAAGAGAAAGATATGTGGGAGATCTTTAGTGTACCATTGTTTGTGGTTGTTCTTGTGGTGCTGTGGCTGGAGAAGCCTTCTGACGTCACCGAGGCTACCACAGTCACCAGACTCTACAACATCCTCATTAACCACATAATCAACAGGATGACCAGACGCCTCCAAATGTCAATCTTAAGTCTCAGGGAAAGCCAACTTCGAGGCAAGATAAAATGTTTTCTTAATTTACTTGGTAATATATTCTGGGAAAACTCTCAAAGGTATAAATACGTCCTTCTTGATTATCAAATTAAAGAAATAGAGAAACTGTGTGAGAAGTCTGGGCTGCCGTTCAAGGAATGCATGTCACCGTTCTTCCTGGTGATAGTGAAGCCATCAATCACCGGGACACAAGAAGAGTATCACCCTCTCCACAGGACGGTGCAAGAGTTCCTCGCTGCTCGAGCATTCTGCGACGCCATGATAACCCAGACTTCTGACGTCCTAACCATCGCTGCTCACTGGATGGTAGAGCACAGGGAAAACTTTACTAAATATTTTCATAATGAAAAAAGTTCATGGAAAAGATAATAATAAGAGAAATTTTGTTATGAATAAGCTCTGTGAGGGAAGCGATAATGTGTTTGATAATTATGACTTTGTGGGAGAAAGTATATTTTCTGTAAATTGCTTTTGTCCTATATATGTAACGGGGTTAAGCGTAGATCTTGATGATCCTGTTGAGAGAGAGAGACATTTTTGTCGCCAGTATTTCACATTTTGTACGAAATAGGAAGCTTGATGATACCATTTATTTGTGGCATCCTCAAATTAAAAAATGAATTAACACAACAAAGGGCAGAACAAATAATTTATGTTGTTATATGTGGTCAAGATAGGATTAGAAACTATGCTCTTTGGTTACGTCTTTTGGATGAAACTTATAGAGACTCTGTGTTCCTCAAGGAGTTAACATCCCAAATATCTCCTTATCAATGGAATCCTAAACTAACACAGCTGCCAGAGGTAGGACAACTTTTACAGTTCGTAATCCCGGAGTCGCTGCTGGTTCATCATTGTGAAATAGGTAACTGCACCGATAGTAACTTCATTGAAGGAATTCGTATACTTTCCAGATTTCCAATTAGAATCTCCCTTGATTTAAGAAATGGGATGAATATGGCTTACAAGACGTTTCCTTCCCATTTACTCAACTGTGCTTGTCACTCTTGCTGGCATCAGGGGCATCATGTCGACTAATTGCTCTCGGTGGTCCCCTCAACAAGCAAAGTTTAAGTATGCTGTGTCATGCTCGACACCTTGAAGATCTGTGTGTAAGAGTCGACACTCTGGAAGATTTGCAAACTTTAGCTCAAATTACAAACAATTTACAAAACCTTACAAACCTGGGTGTCTTCATAAATTTAGTTTTCTCAGATATTAGTTACAAAGTGCTCCCAACATTTAATATTAAACAACAAATAAAGAGCAAATTTTAGTTTTGAACATGATCTTGATACACCAATTAGGGGACAAAGTTATATTTTCTGTGATCTATTAGATTTAAAGCCTCACAAATGCACCCCACCAAGGGTTCCAAGCCATAAACAAATACACAGATTTGCTAATGTCCGTAGAGGTGGGAAATTTAGTTACCTGTGCAAACCTACATTACCAGCGCTTCCTTATCCCTTCCACCTTGAGGGATTGAAAACAAGTGGGATTTATGAGTTCTGTCGAACGATGTGGAACTTGCCGTCTGTACACTGCCATTCTCGATGTGGATCCTGGCGCCGTGAGCCAATTCGGTGTCAAGACAAGTGCAGGCACATATCCATCAGAGCGCCACAACCAACGAAACACCAGTGGTTCCAATGCCACAGAGCAATTAGATATCATCAGTCGTGCTTTAAGAGGTTAAGATCGTTTTACAACATTTTGTGGATGATAATTGTTGAAACCTATAAGCCAGGCAAACTAACATACACAAAATCATATGATCCAATCATCAAAGTGTTCTGTTATAATATTCAGGATCAGCAATTATTGAACAATGTGTGGATTAAGTTAAATATTTTATCGCTTAAAGTGTGTGAACTTCTGATGTATGAACACAAGATTTGTATCCAACAGCATCGCAAACTTCTGACACACGTGAGAGAACCTTCAATTCCTGTCTCCTCGGTTCAACTTGCATTCATTGATCCATTCACTATAGACGCAACAACATTCAGATCTATGGTGCAGAAGCTCTGTCCAACTCCCTTTATGATTTATGCATTGAACATGTCAAGGAATTCGAGTGATACAGACGTCGCTCATCGTGTATTACATCTTTGTCAGTCATTCCCAAGTATTAAGAGTGTAGCAATTAAATATTGTATTCCTATGGATCATTCGATTCATAAAATTGGGGAAATAATTGAAAAATGTGCACCACATTTTATATATAGTATTTTTAATAACTTCTATATACAATCTTAAATAAGCGGATCCTTTTATGTGATCTACTCCCAGAATTTCATGTGTAATATATTTCATTACAATAACATAATTATGTCGCCTTCACGGATGCCAGAAATTGATTAGCAGTCATCAAGCCCAACACACAAATGACAATAGAATAACGTTGCGTCGACCCATCATCAACGTTACTTTGACGTCATTTAAATGCACATACTTAACAGTCAGTGGGCAAAACATGCTCTAGTTCGTTGAATGAACTTCGTTTGTTTAACATGTGCCCAGAGTTAGACTACCCAGAAGACACGAGACATAGGCACAACGTTTTTTTGAATACATTTACGTCAATTCAAAGTTGTAAAAACGTAATAATCTAAAAAACGTTGTATTTAAGTTATGTGTTTGTTGGGTGATCTTTAAGGAGCGTAGTATTGTCACTACAACAGGCAGCCGATCCATATATTGTCTTCGCAGTAAAGATCTAAATTGATATTTAAACCTTCATGAAGAAAGACGACAGAGGAAACGAAAGAGGGATGAAGAAAACGTGTGTGTGGTAAAAAAATGAAAGAAATACCTTAGAAAACGGAGCGTTGAAGAAGTATAGAAGAGGAAGAAGAAAAAGAGAGAAATATTTACACCTTCCCGTTAACTTCCCCCTCTGATCCTCCCGAGGATATAGGAGCCATTGTGACCTGAAATGTCTACAACAGGGAAAACCTTACCCAGTAACTGCTATCTAAAGTTAGTTGGCAATTATTTTAAGTCTGGAGAGAATTTACAATACTGCAAGGAACCACTGACCAAGTTTCCTCTCCTGCAGTGGGTTTGTTTACAAATATATTTTTATACAAATACACATGTTTAAAGATTTATATATATATTTGGTTAAAAAAAATACTTATTATATATTTATAATTTTAAGGTAAAACTTTAAATTTGATCTGATTGTATTGGTTCCCAAATAATATGCTTCCAAGCTTTATTTAACTTTATTATTCATTTATATGAGAACAGTTTGATAAATCATCTAGGGACTATTCGGGTTTACAGCTGACCCATCTTGCCGATCGATATTCTTACTGTGCTTTAGCTTAAATATACAAATAGGAAGTAGAAAGGCCACCTCCCTGCTGGGAAAGATCAAGTTAATTCTGTACATTCTGTACCAAAGTTCAATTGTGTTTGCTTTTGTTTTGAACTTATTATTAAATTAATTTGCTTTCTTTCCTTTTATACCATGAATACAGTATGCTAATTTGTCAGCATTCATTAACTATCACATTGAGTTTGATTATTGATTTATATATTCAATTTAAGTCATGTAACGTGTTGCAGGCTGTAGTGTTGACAACAATGTATTATAATTATTGAGGGTTTGTTAAGAGAATAATTGATTCAAATTAAGTAGGTGAAAACTAGAATGTGTTTGAACCGTTTTTCTTTATCTTGTATATTGTAATAAACTCTTTATGCCTACCTTTGCCATTTTTCCTCCATGTGAAGATAAAATTAAAAAAAATTAGACTTATATAAGCGTATAATTATACTAAGTGCGGCGAAGTTCAGCTTGTTTGGGGCGCCAGCACCCATAGAGCTGGCCCCAATTAATTCATATGGGACCTCATACTCATCCTGTAAGTTGAAGTGGACCCCATACCCATCATGTGAGTTGTAGTGGACCCCATACCCATCATGTGAGTTGTATTGGAACCCATACCCGTCATGTGAGTTGTAGTGGACCCCATACCCATCCTGTGAAATATAATGGACCCCATACCCATCCTGTGAGTTATAGTGGACCCCATACCCATCGTGTGAATTAAAGTAGACCCCATAACCATCGTAAGAATGTTAGTGGACCCATGGGCATCCTGCGAGTAGTAACAGACACAAACCCATTGTGTAGGTGGATCTGGAAAGGGTTATCGAGGTACATAATGGCTCGGGAACATTTAGCTAAGGAAGTTAGTGTTGATAAACTAGTTACACAGTGTAAGATAAATAACAATAATGGGTTTAAGAACTGGGCCACGATAGCCTCCTAGCTAAGAATTTAATATTTATGCTGATACAGACCTGGACTAGGTATAATAAAGCATTTAGACAACGAATTACGAAACCTGTACATCTTTTTTTAATCATGACAGCTTTTTCTACACTTATTAAATAATTTACGAGCTTAGAAACTTCACAACCCAAGGTTATTATTGTTATAAACAACCGCGTAGTGCTTCGGGGCTCACAAACCGTTCAATAGATGTAAACAAAGGCGCCATGATTAAGGAAAGATGTACTGGTGGTGTAAATGGTTAATGACTCCCGGTCCTGACCACACGAAGCCAAGCTGGACGGTACCTCCTCTGGGCTGTGTTTGCTATTGTTGATCTGTACAGGTAAGTGTGTTTCAGCAGCTTGGCAGACTCTGCCTCCCGTTGGCTGTGTACATTTCGGAATGCAGAAAAACGTCACAATAACGTGGGTGTAACAAATACCCTGTCTCCTCCCCTCCCTTCCACCCCCCGCGTGCCGACCTGCAGGAAGCGAGACCGTCGCTCTACTGTCCATCCCAAGTGGTTGGGTACCATTCCTTTCTCCAAAGTCCCATCCCAAATCCTTATCCTGACCGCTTCCCAGTGCTATATAGTCGTAATGGCTTGGCGCTTTCACCCTGATAGTTCCCTTCCCTCCACCCCTGACATACGAGCAGGCGACGTTGACGTAACATTGATTTAACGTTGATTCTACGTTCATTTAACGTTAATTTAGGGTTGATCATAAGGAGATTCAGCATTGATCCTACAATAATCTAGTGTTGATCCTGTGTTCATTTATACTTCTTCATTTGTATACTCTGGACACTCCTCTTGTTCACTCACCAGAGGAGTGAGAACAATTTGATCATGCGTTGATTAACGTCTATACCATGGTGTTTTAACGTCGATTCTACGTTGAGTTAGTGTTGATTCTAAGATGATTTGACGTTGATTATACGTTGATTTAATGTTGATTCCAATTTCGTTGGGACTTACGTCATCTCAGTCTCACTGTTTCTATTGGTTTGGTTCGATATTTGGCTGGCGCTTCTTGACCTTCACCTGCCGTTGAAGTTCCATGCTTAATGCACAAACTTGCTTATACACCACAAGTTTGAAGTATAGAACTTTAGTCACTCACACCCACCAGGGGACTCGAACACTGGCATCAAGATTGCAGGTACGCACTTGTATCCACTACACCATACTTTAGAGCCCTAAGAGGTGGGAATTCCCACCTCTTTCTGTGCATTAGGCATGGACACCAAGTTCGCCCATATAACAGGGCTTGATGAAAAACGCAAGAGATCCCTCACTGTCTCATTGCCTGGAGAGGATGGGATATCTGGTTGGTTAAATACCACGGAATTCCCACCTTTTAGAGATCTGAAGTATGGTGTAGTGGATACAAGTGCGTACCTGCCATCTTGATGGCCAGTGTTCGAGTCCCCTGGTGGGTGTGAGTGTCTAAAGTTCTATACTTCAAACTTGTGGTTTATAAGAAAGTCTGTGCATGCATATATATATATATATATATATATATATATATATATATATATATATATATATATATATATATATATATATATATATATAATATATATATGACTGAAAACTCACACCCCTGAAGTGACTCGAACCCATACTCCCAGGAGCAACACAACTGGTAACTACAGGACGCCTTAATCTGCTTGACCATCACGACCGGACATAAGGAAGTGATAGCCAAAGCTATTTGAACTACTTCCCCGACGGCACTCGGGTAGTAATCTTGGGCATAGCATTTTATCAAATCACCTCATTCTTTGGGGCACACGTAAGGAACACAAATGCGAATAAGCCTGAATGGCCCCCAGGACTATATGCGACTGAAAACTCACACCCCTGAAGTGACGCGAACCCATACTCCCAGGAGCAATGCAACTCGTAACTACAGGGCGCCTTAATCCGCTTGACCATCACGACCAGACATAAGGAAGTGATAGCCGAAGCTATTTGAACCACTTCCCTGCCGGCACTCGGATAGTAATCTTGGGCATAGCATTTTATCAAATCACCTCATTCTTTGAGGCACACGTAAGGAACACAAATGCGATCAAGCCTGAATGGATGAGGTGATTCAAATCACCTCAAAAAATGAGGTGATTTGATAAAATGCTATGCCCAAGATTACTATTTGAGTGCCGGCGGGGAAGTGGTTCAAATAGCTTCAGCTATCACTTCCTTATGTTCGGTCGTGATGGTCAAGAAGATTAAGGCGTCCTGTAGTTACCAGTTGAGTTGCTCCTGGGAGTATGGGTTCGAGTCACTTCACGGGTGTGAGTTTTCAGTCGTATATAGTCCTGGGGACCATTCAGGCTTGTTCGCATATATATATATATATATATATATATATATATATATATATATATATATATATATATATATATATATATATATATATATAACTTGTTATTTTCAGCCTTAGGTCATGGGAGCATTAGGTTTAGTTGTTAGGTTAGCTTCAGTTAGGTTAGGTTCCCCGCTCTATTGTTAAATGCTAATCACGAAAGCGACGTGATCTCTAGGCTTTCAGAGTCCCCGTAAGATGTACAAGAGCTGTGTTTATGTGCCACCTACGAATTGATTTTTAAAGCTCCTACTGTCGTTTGGATTGCTATCTAAATGTCTACGCATTAAGCGATTTTCCAGCCTAACCTGATCCTCCACGTTACCGAAAATGGTAGATAAACAAAAACCTACTCATGGACCGAGTTCACGAGTAGTTCTTTCTAACGTCCCTGTGGCTCATATGGGTACAGGGACGTTAGAAAGAACTTTTTCAGTGTCAGAGTAGTTAACAGATGAAATGTATTAGGCAGTAATGTGGTGGAGGCTGACTCCATACAGTTTTAAATGTAAATATGATAGAGCCCAGTAGGCTCAGCTGTACACCAGCTGATTGACGGTTGAGAGGCGGGACCAAAGAGCCAAAGCTCAACCCCCGCAAGCACAACCAGGTGAGTACCAGGTTTTAGTGTATTGTGGTATTGTGTTATCAGGACAATGCAAACGTCACATGGCTGGCAGATAAGCCTTATCACAGGTCTCCCAGCTTCACTACCGAGCAGACACAGAGCCACCTACACTTGTGTTACCTTGTGGCTGGCGTGGAGGTCTTCTTTTAGCAGGATCACTTGTGTCTTGACCTATGCAGGGTCTTGCAAGGTGAGCATTATAGACTACATTGTTTGCAAGAAGATATGTCATTTTTTATGCTTTATATGTTGTTATTTGGAGCAGTTTTGTAAACGCTCCGTTGCTTGGGATATAGAGAAGTGGGGTACACCCTGGGGGTATATATCACTGGGGGAGCATTTTGTAAATATTAGTAACGTCGTGTCATTCTACGTCGTGTTACTTTACGTCGTGTTACTCTACGTCGTGTCATTCTACGTCGTGTTACTTTACGTCGTGGCACTCTACGTTGTGTCATTTTACGTCGTGTCACTCTACGTCGTGTCACTACGTCGTGTAACTTTTCGTCGTGTTACTTTACGTCGTGTCACTCTACGTCGTGTCACTCTACGTTGTGTCATTTTACGTCGTGTCACTCTACGTCGTGTCACTTTACGTTGTGTTGCTCTACGTCGTGTCACTCTACGTCGTGTCACTCTACGTCGTGTCACTCTTAGGTCGTGTCGTTCTACGTCGTGGCACTCTACGTCGTGTCACTCTACGTCGCGTCACGTAGAATTAATGTACACAACAGCTGCTACAATATTGGAACATAGTAACATGAGAATTATAACACATGGGTTACAATGTAAAAATCATACTAAATAATTAGCCTCCATTATGTAAAGTATGCGGGTATATAGTAATATACACATATACAGACACATACACATTGATCTATGAGTGGCTCCGGGGACCTGTCCTCGGACCTACTATGTCGCTTTTATGGATTCGACTAATCCGTTAAAAATGCGACGTGTTAGTAAAAATTAGGGCTTCGTAAACCTGCCGTTTTCTCTGCATTGGCCTCGAACGTCTCTGGTTCATTTTTTACGTTGTTGCAAATCAAGAGAACAGCTGGGTCATCTCAGATGTCCAAGCTGAGATCTTGGACACTGGGAGTCCTAGATCAATTGTATATTATAAATATTTGCCAAAAGACTGGCAGTGTTACATTAGGCTTCGTTACATTTGAAAAACGTCATCAAACGCTGAATTTGGCCTTATCTTATCCAGCTTTTCATGTTATCAGATATTTTTAAGTACAATTAACTTGTCACAGTAAACCCCAACACTATGACACAGGTAGGCATTTTCTGAGATAAATGTATTCACATTTTGGTTCTCATTACCGGGACTCGGGCAGCCTGTTCATTTTATCGAGGTCCTCCTAAGCCAACTACTGACCTTCCACAGGACTCAACCAGCGACAGTTGTCTAACTCCCGGGTTGCTATTTACTTCTAGGTGAACAGAAGCATAAGGTGTAAAGTTCTCCTAACATTATTGAGCTTCCACGGGATGCAACCCACAATAATTACCTATCTCCTATGCACCCTTACATGTAAAGAAACGTGCCCAACCGTCTCCTCCTGTGCAGGAATCGAAATTGGAACCTCCAGATTAAGAGGTGACTGCATAGACCAATACGCTACGGGTCACCCATTACGGACACCTTGCCAGATGCCATATTCAAAATCTGTTCCATGGAAATCACAATAATGGTCCTAAATGGATCGAATCGTCGTCGTTTCTTAATTTTCTGATGCGTGGTTGGTCATCACGACCGACTTCTACACGAACAGATCTGGCAATGCTGGCAAGGCATCCTATCTGGCCGGGTCTGGCGAGGTAGCATCAAGGTCTCTCTTCTTAGTGGCTTTCGTGCCGTGGGAGGTTCAGATTTCATGAGAGGGACTGCATTAAACAAGGGACAAATAGTCTTTGTCTTGGCGGCCTGTGACAGAGTCTGAGGCACTACACTTCTCATCCATCATACACAGCCCTTCTTAACCTCTCTACCGTCTCACTCTGAAAAGTATTCTCTCTCCAGATCATGTCTTCAGAGGCTTGGACTTAGGTTCACTAAGCTATGCCTTCTTAAAAGATTGTCATGAAGGCTCATGACAATCTTTTCATGACATGAAAAGGCTTCTTAAAAGATTGTCATACGTCAGGCTGCGAGCAGCCGCGTCCAACAGCCTTTTATGATCAGTCCGGCAACCAGGAGGCCTGGTCGACGACCAGGCCGCGGAGACGCTAAGCCCCGGAAGCACCTCAAGGTAAGGTAAAGCTCTAGAAGACCACTGCAAGATTCAGTAAGGTGTTCTTACACAGTTATTAGCAATTTTGATCTGGATCTCGATAGCTGTCACTAGTGTTTTCGTTTACCTCCATCAAACAAAAGATAACGTTGGTCATCTTATCGTTTAGCCAATTACGTTGCCGGATCAGATGGAGAACTGACCAATCACATGCATTTGTCTGGAGACCGGTGTTGTTATGGTAGCCTCGAAGTGTCCAGACACCGGCGATGCGTAGCTTTGCTTAAAGATTATGAGGTCATAAGGACATTTATACCTGTTTATATGTCTGTTTTGTAAATGGCATTCAAAAGGTTAAACATTATTAACAAAACTAATTACAGAATTTATCTGAGTATGTGTGGAGTTCAGCACTTAGAGGGCAGGGGACAGGCAGCATCATCCGCCACATAGTTTCGTTCTGTTTCATTATAAAATGAGTTATTTTCGAAGTAAATTTATGATTATTCACGTTCCACATTCAGTACCAACATTGTAGTAAACAAATATGTTATATTTCTTCTTTACTTACGTAATTCTAAGAGGCTTTGAGTAGCTTTGGATATGCACCACAAGGCACCCTCATTAAAACCTCTATATCATTGCTCTCAGGTAAGTTATATTTACCCTATAATGGATTCATAATAACTCGGTCTTCCTGATGGTATATGAATCTCTAATAATTTTTAGGGCATTTCTGTCAATAACAGATTAATCAATGTATGTGTCGCGTTCGGCGCTCGGAGGGCGTAGAGACTGGTTGCTGGTTGAAAATATTGTATATATTCGTATATATATACTTTTCCTAAGGTATATATAGCCTTATATATATACCCTAAGTGAAGGTCTTACATATTTTTTTATATATTTGTTTTTTCTTAAACTCTGTATATTTTAGCAGTAAAGGATTTAAAATGTAGCTTGTATTTCCGTCTTTTTTGAGACATAAAACATACAAGTTTTTAACGTATTTGGAACATAAAACGCAATTATAACTACAATGAATATTTAATGATTATGTATTAAGCTTTATAACTTCTTTAGTGGCATATACAATATAAAACTTATGTACCTACTAATTAACCACTGTAACATGTTCTAATGTTTATTGTACTGTAGAAATAATAATAATAATAATATTTATTACTGATGACTAAACCACACACAGGAACATGAGGAGACGACGACTTTTTGGTCCATCCGGGACCATTAAGAAGTCGATTGTGAACAAGGGACAAAATAATGGTCCAATTTGATAATGGTCCAGGACGGACCATAGCGTCGTCGTCTCATCTTCTGGTGTGTGATTTAGTCATCATATATTCAACCACGTTATTGTGACTCATCGTCTGCAATAGTTATTATTATTATTATTATTATTTTTATTATTATTATTATTATTATTATTATTATTATTATTACCTTTACAAATATTATCCTTAATAAATTAATAATTCAGGCTTCCCAGTCTTTACAATAGTGTCAAGGTATAAATATTATTGGCAAATGCAGGATCTATGAAATGCATTAATTACTTTAATGCATTTGAAGTCAATTACTACATGTATTATATCACATTAAAATCTGCACTTTACTCCAATTTATTGGCCTAGGTGAGGTGAGGTAAGGATTAACTCATTATTATTTAGTATTTTATATTTTTAAACATATTTTATAGGTGAGCGATTTCAAAGTATAAATGCAACAAATATTTAATAAGTTCGGTTAGACTTGTTTTCCTGCATAAAACTCAATGGCTAGACTTCAAAATTTGATTTGACATGAATTATTTAATATTTAGGCCTATAATTTCTAAAATAATTGACAACCTCATGAGTGAACTACCTTGTGTAGTAAAAATTAATGTTAATAAAAACACATGTTAAGTAGTTTCTACTTAGTTAAAAGTTTGTCATATATCATACTGTCAAGTTATTTATTTCTTTTTTAAAAATACAAATTAAGGACACAAGTACACAAACAACATTAGAGATTGAGGAAGGATTATTCTGGGCGCCGACGGAATACGCAATCATTAGCTACTTAAACATTTAATGTTCACTAGTGTTTATTTACTTAATTACTGCTGCCATAATATCTTGTTTTGCTAATTGTTATTTGTCTTTTCATAAAATACCTGTTAATTTATAGTTACAGACACACAAGGGATTTATAATAACCATAACAAACTTGCAGGATTTTAGTGGAGAAATATATCGAGTTGAGGAGAAAACACAACTAATGAACGTTAAGCAACTAACGTTAAGCCGAGAGAGCTCCCGTGAAATAATGTTTTTAGGAAGAAATGTGTTCATAATTAGTTTGGTGAATAATGACGGAAACTGTCAAGAAGGCGAAACGTTTCCTAAGAACTTTCATAATCGCTTCATGAATCTGGCTCTGGACGAACAGATAACAAAAAGGTTTATCTACCTAGTCTCAGTTCCCCAATATCACCCGTACACCCGCGAGTGCGAAGGTTAAGAGCAATCTGGGGACACCCAACGTTAATGAGGTCGGACTGGAATTGGTAGTTGTGCTGACCATTCGTGTTCTAATTGCAGGGATTTCCATACAACTGTGAGAATGGGTTAGGTTCGGGTTAACGCTCACAATCTATACAACCTTTCCAGATGTTGGTGACAATGTGGTGTTGGGCGGCGAGGCTGCTGCTGGTGCTGTTGCCGATGGCTCCACCTCTGCTGCGTCTTGATGACCACCTCATACTGCGTTACTACGCCGCCGTCATGAGAGTGGTGCGTCCAGTTCTTGTGCACGTCTTACATCTCTTAACTAAGAAGAAGAATCTCAAGCAGCTCCTCTTTGAACTTCCACTATATTCTAAGACAAAATACAGAAATCACTTCGATCGCGAACAAAGGCAGCAGCTGGATGATAATGTCTCAAGTGAGAACTATGACATAACTTTACTGTTCACTTTGCTCCAGAAGGTAGGTGGTTTGGCAGAAGAAAACAATGCCAAATGGTCGACGCAGGGGACATTGGAGAACAAATTAAGAAAACTTAAAAATCATCGAAATATCTTAGCTCATGAAGAACTATCATTGACTCCTGAGAAACTGCAGAACATTTTATCCAACATTGAAGAGCTTTGCCGTGAGGTGCTTGTGTTAGCTGGCCTCAGATGCCGAAGCCTTGTGAGTGAGAAAGTAAAGGTAATGGAGGAGGGTCTGAGTGAGGTACTAACAGGAGGTGTTGACCTGTGGGAACCATACAAGGAGGCACTCCACAACCTGCAACAAGAGCAGTGCAACATCTTAGTAAGGGAAGGGAAGAAAGAGATCAAGGAACTAGCTAAGAACCTTCGCATTCTTAACCCGTTTGTGTGGTTGATGGAAGATAACTTTGCTCACTTGGATGTGAACCAAATATTTACAGATTTAGATATTGAAGGTCAAGGGCAGGTAGACACCAAAGATTTTTTTACCAATCCTCTTCCTACTGGGAAGTATCCGGATGTTCTGATAACTCACGGGTCACCTGGGATTGGCAAGACGAGTTTAACAAGATATTTTATCCATGATTGGCTCTCAGTCTCTCCTTCTATTAATGGGATTGATGAGTTTGACATAGTGTTGCCAGTAGAGTTAAGACATGTAACAAGTAAAGACACCCGAGCGTTGCTCTGTGACGAAGTCCTTCGTAACGCTTGTCATCACCTGAAGTCCAGTGATATCATCCCGACACTGAGGGAGGTGTCTACTCTCTGGTTGCTGGATGGTTATGACGAGGCTACTAAGAAAACAAAACGACTAGTTAAGGAAATACTAAAGAAATTCCACAATTCAAAATTCATGATTACCACTCGTACTGATTGTGTTCATGAACTTCAGATGTTAGTTAGTGAGCTTCATCGTAGTCAAGGAGTGTACCAATTAAGAGGCTTGACCCCAGACAAGTGGACTTCTTATGCCACAAAATTGTTTTCCGTGTCATTTCAAGATGATATTAATGGTCGCAGGGACTCTTGCAGGAGATTTTTACAGTTCATGAAAGAGAAAGAGGAAGATATGTGGGAGATCTTTAGTGTACCATTGTTTGTGGTTGTTCTTGTGGTGCTGTGGCTGGAGAAGCCTTCTGACGTCACCGAGGCTACCACAGTCACCAGACTCTACCACATCCTCATCAACCACATTATCAATAGGATGACCAGACGCCTCCAACTGTCACCTTTAAGTCTCAGTGAAAGCCAACTTCGAGACAAGATAAACAGTTTTCTTAATTTACTTGGTAATATATTCTGGGAAAACTCTCAAAGGTATAAATACGTCCTTTTTGATTATCAAATTAAAGAAATAGAGAAACTGTGTGAGAAGTCTGGGCTGCCGTTCAAGGAATGCATGTCACCGTTCTTCCTGGTGATAGTGAAGCCATCAATCACTGGGACACAAGAAGAGTATTACCCTCTCCACAGGACGGTGCAAGAGTTCCTTGCTGCTCGAGCATTCTGTGACGCCATGATAACCCAGGCTTCTGACGTCCTCACCATCGCTGCTCACTGGATGGTAGAGCACAGGGAAAATTTTACTAAATATTTTCCCAATGAAAAAGAAGTTCATGGAAAAGATAATAATAAGAGAGATTTTGTTATGAATAAGCTCTGTGAGGGAAGCAATAATATGTTTGATAATTATGACTTTGTGGGAGAATGTATATTTTCTTTAAATTGCTTTTGTTCTATATATGAACCGAGCCTAAGTGCACATTTTGGTGATCCTGGTGAGAGAGAGAGATATTTTTGTTACCAGTATTTCACATTTTGTGTATCAGGAATAACAGGAAGCTTGATCATACCATTTATTTGTGGCATCCTCAAATTAAATAATGAATTAACTCAAAAAAGGGCAGAACAAATAATTTATGTTGTTATATGTGGTGAAGATAAGATTAGAAACTATGTTCTTTGGTTACGTCTTTTGGATGAAACTTATAGAGATTCTGTGTTCCTTAAGGAGTTAACATCCCAAATATCTCCTTATCAATGGAATCCCACACCAAACGAGCTGCCAGAGGTAGGACAACTTTTACAGTTCGTAACCCCGGAGTCGCTGCTCGTTCATCTTTGTGAATTATCTGAATGCACCGATAATAATTTCATTGAAGGACTTCGTATACTTTCCAGATTTCCAATTAGAATCTCCCTTGATTTAGGAAATGGGATGAACAAAGTTACAAAAAGTTCCCTCACATTTACTGAGAAGTGCTTGTCACTCCTGCTGGCATCAGGGACCTCGTGTCGACTAATTGCTCTCGGTGTTCCCCTCAACAAGCAAAGTTTAAGTATGCTGTGTCATGCTCGACACCTTGAAGATCTGTGTGTAAGAGTCGACACTCTGGAAGATTTGCAAACTTTAGCTCAAATTACAAACAATTTACAAAACCTTACAAATCTGTGTGTCTTCATGAATTTTGTTTTCTCAAATATTAGTTACAAAGTGCTCCCAACATTTAACATTAAACAACATACAGGAGCAAATCTTAGTTTTGCACAAGTTCCCAAAAAACCATTCAAAGGAATTGTTTCTTTCTTTGGTAAATTATATTTGAAGCCTCACAAGTGCACCCCACCCAAGGTTACAAGCCATAAACAAATACACAGATTTGTTAATGTCCGTAAAGGAGGAAAAATGAGTTACTTGTGCAAACCAACATTACCAGCGCTTCCTTATCCCATCCAACTTGAGGGACTGAAAACAAGTGGGATTTATGAGTTCTGTCGAACGATGTGGAACTTGCCGTCTGTTCACTGCCATTCTCGATGTGATGAACGATTTGATCCAGTCCTGTGCTGGGACAAGTGCAGGCACATACTTCTACATATAATATTCAGGGTGTCACAACCAACGAAACACCAGTGGTTCCATTGCCACAGAGCAATTAGATATCATCAGTCATGCTTTAAGAGGTTAAGATCGTTTTACAACATTTTGTGGATGATAATTGTTGAAAACTTTAAGCCAGGCAAGCTAACATACACAAAATCATATGATCCAATCATCAAAGTGTTCTGTTATAATATTCAGGATCAGCAATTATTGAACAATGTGTGGATTAAGTTAAATATTTTATCGCTTAAAGTGTGTGAACTTCTGATGTATGAACACAAGATTTGTATCCAACAGCATCGCAAACTTCTGACACACGTGAGAGAACCTTCAATTCCTGTCTCCCCAGTTCAACTTGCATTCATTGATCCATTCACTATAGACGCAACAACATTCAGATCTATGGTGCAGAAACTCTGTCCAACTCCCTTTATGATTTATGCATTAAACATGTCAAGGAATTCGAGTGATACAGACGTGGCTCATCGTGTATTACATCTTTGTCAGTCATTCCCAAGTATAAAAAGTGTAGCAATCAGGAATTATATGCCTATGGGTGGTTCGGATCTAAAAATTGTGGAAATAATTGAAAAAAGTGCACCATATTTTATATATAGTTTTTTTGATAGTTGATAAACTAGCTTCTATATACAATTTTATATAAGCGGATCCTTTTATGTGATCTACTCCCAGAATTTCATGTGTAATATATTTAATTACAATAACATAATTATGTCGCCTTCTCGGATGCCAGAAAATAAATAACAGTCATTGAGCCCAAAAAATAATTGACAATGGAATAACGTTGCGTCGACTCATCATCAACGTTACTTTGACGTCATTTAATTGCAGATACTTAGCAGTCAGTGGGCAAAACATGCACTAGTTACGTTGAATGAACGTCGTTTGTTCAACATGTGCCCAGAGTTAGACTTCCCAGAAGACACGAGACATAGACACAACGTTATTTTGAATACATTTACGCCAATTCAAAGTTATAAAACGTAATAACCTAAAAAACGTTGTATTTAAGTTATGTGTTTGCTGGGGGATCTTCAAGGAGCGTCTATGGTCACTACAACAGACAGCCGATCCATATATTGTCTTCACAGTAAAGATCTAAATTGATATTTAAACCTTCATGAAGAAAGAAGACAGAGGAAACGAAAGAGGGATGGAGAGTACGTGTGTGTGGTAAAAAAAAAATGAAAGAAATACCTTAGAAAACGGAGCGTAGAAGAAGTAAAGAAGAGGAAGAAGAAAAAGAGAAATATTTACACCTTCCCGTTAACTTTTCCCTCTGATCCTCCAGGGGATATAGGCACCATTGTGACCTGAAATGTCTACAACGGGGAAAACCTTACCCAGTAACTGCTATCTAAAGTTAGTTGGCAATTATTTTAAGTCCGGAGAGAATTTACAATACTGCAAGGAACCACTGGCCAAGTTTCCTCTTGTGCAGTCGGTTTGTTTACAAATATAAACTAATACAAATACACATGATAAAAGATTTAAAGCAAAAACTTTAAATTTGATATGATGCTATTGGTTTCCAAATAATAAGCTTCCAAGCAATATTTAACTTTATTAATCATTTAAATAAGAACAGCTTGAGAAGTCATCTAGGGATTATTCAGGTTTTCAGCTGACCCATCTTAGCGATCGATATTCGTACTGTGCTTTAGCTTAAATATACAAGTAGGAAGTAGAAAGGCCGCCTCCCTGCTGGGAAAGGTCAAGTTAATTCTGTACATTCTGTACCGATTTAAAATTGTGTTTGCTTTTGTTTTTAACTTATTATTAAATGAATTCGCTTTCTTTCCTTTTATACCATGAATACAGTATGCTAATTTGTCAGCATTCATTAACTATCATATTGAATTTGATTATTGATTTATATATTCAATTTATGTCATGTAACGTGTTGCAGGCTGTAGTGTTGACAACAATGTATTATAATTATTGAAGGTTTGTTAAGAGAATAATTGATTCAAATTAAGTAGGTGAAAACTAGAATGTGTTTGAACCGTTTTTCTTTATCTTGTATATTGTAATAAACTCTTTATGCCTACCTTTGCCATTTTTCCTCCATGTGAAGATGAAATTAAAAAAAAATTATACTTATATAAGCGTATAATTATACTTATAGTAAGGGAGGCGAAGTTCAGCTTGTTTCGGGCGCCAGCACCCATAGAGCTGGCCCCAATTTATTCATATGGGACCTCATACCCATCCTGTAAGTTGAAGTGGACCCCATACCCATCATGTGAGTTGTAGTGGACCCCATACCCATCCTGTAAGTTGTAGTGGACCCCCATACCCATCATGTGAGTTGAAGTGGACCCCATACCCATCATGTGAGTTGTAGTGGACCCCATACCCATCATGTGAGTTGTATTGGAACCCATACCCGTCATGTGAGTTGTAGTGGACCCCATACCCATCCTGTGAAATATAATGGACCCCATACCCATCCTGTGAGTTATAGTGGACCCCATACCCATCGTGTGAATTAAAGTAGACCCCATAACCATCGTAAGAATGTTAGTGGACCCATGGGCATCCTGCGAGTAGTAACAGACACAAACCCATTGTGTAGGTGGATCTGGAAAGGGTTATCGAGGTACATAATGGCTCGGGAACATTTAGCTAAGGAAGTTAGTGTTGATAAACTAGTTACACAGTGTAAGATAAATAACAATAATGGGTTTAAGAACTGGGCCACGATAGCCTCCTAGCTAAGAATTTAATATTTATGCTGATACAGACCTGGACTAGGTATAATAAAGCATTTAGACAACGAATTACGAAACCTGTACATCTTTTTTTAATCATGACAGCTTTTTCTACACTTATTAAATAATTTACGAGCTTAGAAACTTCACAACCCAAGGTTATTATTGTTATAAACAACCGCGTAGTGCTTCGGGGCTCACAAACCGTTCAATAGATGTAAACAAAGGCGCCATGATTAAGGAAAGATGTACTGGTGGTGTAAATGGTTAATGACTCCCGGTCCTGACCACACGAAGCCAAGCTGGACGGTACCTCCTCTGGGCTGTGTTTGCTATTGTTGATCTGTACAGGTAAGTGTGTTTCAGCAGCTTGGCAGACTCTGCCTCCCGTTGGCTGTGTACATTTCGGAATGCAGAAAAACGTCACAATAACGTGGGTGTAACAAATACCCTGTCTCCTCCCCTCCCTTCCACCCCCCCGCGTGCCGACCTGCAGGAAGCGAGACCGTCGCTCTACTGTCCATCCCAAGTGGTTGGGTACCATTCCTTTCTCCAAAGTCCCATCCCAAATCCTTATCCTGACCGCTTCCCAGTGCTATATAGTCGTAATGGCTTGGCGCTTTCACCCTGATAGTTCCCTTCCCTCCACCCCTGACATACGAGCAGGCGACGTTGACGTAACATTGATTTAACGTTGATTCTACGTTCATTTAACGTTAATTTAGGGTTGATCATAAGGAGATTCAGCATTGATCCTACAATAATCTAGTGTTGATCCTGTGTTCATTTATACTTCTTCATTTGTATACTCTGGACACTCCTCTTGTTCACTCACCAGAGGAGTGAGAACAATTTGATCATGCGTTGATTAACGTCTATACCATGGTGCTTTAACGTCGATTCTACGTTGAGTTAGTGTTGATTCTAAGATGATTTGACGTTGATTATACGTTGATTTAATGTTGATTCCAATTTCGTTGGGACTTACGTCATCTCAGTCTCACTGTTTCTATTGGTTTGGTTCGATATTTGGCTGGCGCTTCTTGACCTTCACCTGCCGTTGAAGTTCCATGCTTAATGCACAAACTTGCTTATTCACCACAAGTTTGAAGTATAGAACTTTAGTCACTCACACCCACCAGGGGACTCGAACACTGGCATCAAGATTGCAGGTACGCACTTGTATCCACTACACCATACTTCAGAGCCCTAAGAGGTGGGAATTCCCACCTCTTTCTGTGCATTAGGCATGGGAACCAAGTTCGCCCATATAACAGGGCTTGATGAAAAACGCAAGAGATCCCTCACTGTCTCATTGCCTGGAGAGGATGGGATATCTGGTTGGTTAAATACCACGGAATTCCCACCTTTTAGAGATCTGAAGTATGGTGTAGTGGATACAAGTGCATACCTGCCATCTTGATGGCCAGTGTTCGAGTCCCCTGGTGGGTGTGAGTGTCTAAAGTTCTATACTTCAAACTTGTGGTTTATAAGAAAGTCTGTGCATGCATATATATATATATATATATATATATATATATATATATATATATATATATATATATATATAATATATATATATGACTGAAAACTCACACCCCTGAAGTGACTCAAACCCATACTCCCAGGAGCAACACAACTGGTAACTACAGGACGCCTTAATCCGCTTGACCATCACGACCGGACATAAGGAAGTGATAGCCGAAGCTATTTGAACTACTTCCCCGCCGGCACTCGGATAGTAATCTTGGGCATAGCATTTTATCAAATCACCTCATTCTTTGGGGCACACGTGAGGAACACAAATGCGAACAAGCCTGAATGGATGAGGTGATTCAAATCACCTCAAAGAATGAGGTGATTTGATAAAATGCTATGCCCAAGATTACTATCCGAGTGCCGGCAGGGCAGTGGTTCAAATAGCTTCGGCTATCACTTCCTTATGTCCGGTCGTTATGGTCAAGCGGATTGAGGCGTCCTGTAGTTACCAGTTGCGTTGCTCCTGGGGAGTATGGGTTCGAGTCACTTCAGGGGTGTGAGTTTTCAGTCGCATATAGTCCTGGGGACCATTCTGGCTTGTTCGCATTTGTGTTCCTCACGTGTGCCCCAAAGAATGAGGTGATTTGATAAAATGCTATGCCCAAGATTACTATCCGAGTGCCGGCGGGGAAGTGGTTCAAATAGCTTCAGCTATCACTTCCTTATGTCTGGTCATGATGGTCAAGCGGATTAAGGCGTCCTGTAGTTACCAGTTGCGTTGCTCCTGGGAGTATGGGTTCGAGTCACTTCAGGGGTGTGAGTTTTCAGTCGCATATAGTCCTGGGGATTATTCAGGCTTGTTCGCATATATATATATATATATATATATATATATATATATATATATATATATATATATATATATATATATATATATATATATATATATATATATAACTTGTTATTTTCAGCCTTAGGTCATGGGAGCATTAGGTTTAGTTGTTAGGTTAGCTTCAGTTAGGTTAGGTTCCCCGCTCTATTCTTAAATGCTAATCACGAAAGCGACGTGATCTCTAGGCTTTCAGAGTCCCCGTAAGATGTACAAGAGCTGTGTTTATGTGCCACCTACGAATTGATTTTTAAAGCTCCTACTGTGGTTTGGATTGCTATCTAAATGTCTACGCATTAAGGGATTTCCCAGCCTAACCTGATCCTCCACGTTACCGAAAATGGTAGATAAACAAAAAACCTACTCATGGACCGAGTTCACGAGTAGTTCTTTCTAACGTCCCTGTGGCTCATATGGTACAGGGACATTAGAAAGAACTTTTTCAGTGTCAGAGTAGTTAACAGATGGAATGTATTAGGCAGTAATGTGGTGGAGGCTAACTCCATAGTTTAAAATGTAAATATGATAGAGCCCAGTAGCCTCACGAATCTGTACACCAGCTGATTGACGGTTGAGAGGCGGGACCAAAGAGCCAAAGCTCAACCCTCGCAAGCACAACCAGGTGAGTACCAGGTTTTAGTGTATTGTGTTATCAGGACAATGCAAACATCACGTGGCTGGCAGATAAGCCTTATCACTGCTTCACTCCAGGGCAGACACACAGCCACCTACACTTGTGTTACCTTGTGGCTGGCGTGGAGGTCTTCTTTTGGCAGGATCACTTGTGTCTTTACCTATGCAGGGTCTTGCAAGGTGAGCATTATAGACTACATTGTTTGCAAGAAGATATACGTCATTTTTTATGTTTTATATATCGTTATTTGGAGCAGTTTTGCAAACGCTCCGTTGCTTGGGATATAGAGAAGTGGGGTACACCCTGGGGGTATATATCACTGGGGGAGCATTTTGTAAATATTAGTAACGTCGTGTTACTCAACGTCGTGTCACCCTACGTCGTGTCACTACGTCGTGTCTCTCTACGTCGTGTCACTCTACGTCGTGTCACTCTACGTTATGTCTCTTTACGTTGTGTTACTCTACGTCTAATTAATGTACACAACAGCTGCTACAATATTGGAACATAGTATGATGAGAATTATAAGACATGGGTTACAATGCAAAAATCATACTAAATAATTAGTATCCATTATGTAAAGTATGCGGGTATATAGTAATATATACATATACAGACGCATACACATTGATCTACGAGTGGCTCCGGGGACCTGTCCTCGGACCTACTATGTCGCTTTTATGGATTCGACTAATCCGTTAAAAATGCGACGTGTTAGTAAAAATTAGGGCTTCGTAAACCTGACGTTTTCTGTGCATTGGCCTCGAACGTCTCTGGTTCATTTTTTATGTTGTTGCAAATAAAGAGAACAGCTGGGTCATCTTAGATGTCCAAGCTGAGATCTTGGACACTGGGAGTCCTAGATCAATAGTATATTATAAATATTTGCCAAAAGACTGGCAGTGTTACATTAGGCTTCGTAACATTTGAAAAACGTCATCAAACGCTGAATTTGGCCTTATCTTATCCAGCTTTTTCATGTTATCAGATATTTTTAAGTACAATTAACTTGTAACAGTAACCCCAACACTGTGACACAGGTAGGCATTTTCTGAGATAAATGTGTTCACATTTTGGTTCTCATTACCGGGACTCAGGCAGTCTCTTCATTTTATCGAGGTCCTCCTAAGCCAACTACTGACCTTCCACAGGACTCAACTAACAACGGTTGTCTAACTCCCGGGTTGCTATTTACTTCTAGGTGAACAGAGGCATAAGGTGTAAAGTTCTCCTAACATTATTGAGCTTCCACGGGATGCAACCCACAATAATTACCTATCTCCTATGCACCCTTACATGTAAAGAAACGTGCCCAATGTCTCCTCCTGTGCAGGAATCGAACTTGGAACCTTCAGGTTAAGAGGTGACTGCATAGACCAATGCGCTACGGGTCACCCATTACGGACACCTTGCCAGATGCCATATTCAAAATCTGTTACATGCAAATCACAATAATGGTCCAAAACGGATCGAATCGTCGTCGTTTTTTAATTTTCTGATGCGTGATTGGTCATCACGACCGACTTCTACACGAACAGATCTGGCAATGCTGGCAAAGCATCGTATCAGGCCGGGTCTGGCGAGATAGCATCAAGGTCTCTCTTCTTAGTGGCTTTCGTGCCGTTGGAGGTTCAGATTTCATGAGGGTGACCGTATGAAACAAGGGACAAATAGTCTTAGTCTTGGCGGTCTATGACGGAGTCTGAGGCACTACACTTCTCATCCATCATACACAGCCCTTCTTAACCTCTCTACCGTCTCACTCTGAAAAAGTATTCTCTCTCCAGATCATGTCTTCAGAGGCTTGGATTTAGGTTCACTAAGCTATGACTTATTAAAAGATTGTCATGAAGGCTCTAGAAGCCACTGCAAGATTCAGTAAGGTATTCTTACAGTTATTAGCAATTTGATCTGGATCTCGATAGCTGTCACTAGTGTTTTTCGTTTACCTCCATCAAACAAAAGATAACGTTGGTCATCTTATCGTTTAGCCAATTACGTTGCCGGATCAGATGGAGAACTGACCAATCACATGCATTTGTCTGGAGACCAGTGTTGTTATGGTAGCCTCGAAGTGTCCAGACACCGGCGATGCGTAGCTTTGTCTTTCCTCAACGATTATGTGATCACAATGACATTTATATCTGTTTATATGTCTGTTTTGAAAATGGCATTCAAAAGGTTACACATTATTAACAAAACTAATTACAGAATTTATCTGAGCATGTGTGGAGTTCAGCACTTGGTGGGCAGGGGACAGGTAGCATCATCCGCCACATAGTTTCGTTCTATTTCATTATAAAATGAGTTATTTTCGAAGTAAAATTATGATTATTCACGTTCCACATTCAATACCAACATTGTAGTAAACAAATGTTATATTTCTTCTTTACTTACGTAATTTTAAGAGGTTTTGAGTAGCTTTGTATACGCACCACAAGGCACCCTCATTAAACCCTCTATATCATTGCTCTCAGGTAAGTTATATTTCCCCTATAATGGATTCATTATAACTCGGTCTTCCTGATGGTAAATGATTCTTTAATCATTTTTTTAGCGTATTTCTGTCAATAACAGATTAATCAATGTCGCGTTCGGCGCTCGGAGGGTGTGGAGACAGATGCATGGTGAAAATACTGGATATATATATATTTGTTTTTGCTTAAACTCTGTATATTTTAGTAGTAAAGGCTTTAAAATGTAGCTTGTATTTCCGTCTTTTTTGAGACATAAAACATACAAGTTTTTAACGTATTTGGAACATAAAACGCAATTATAACTACAATGAATATTTAATGATTATGTATTAAGCTTTATAACTTCTTTAGTGGCATATACAATATAAAACTTATGTACCTACTAATTAACCACTGTAACATGTTCTAATGTATATTGAATTGTAGAAATACTAATAATATTTATTACTGATGACTAAACCACACACAGGAACATGAGGAGACGACGACTTTTTGGTCCATCCGGGACCATTATGAAGTCGATTGTGAACAAGGGACAAAATAATGGTCCAATTTGATAATGGTCCAGGACGGACCATAGCGTCGTCGTCTCATCTTCTGGTGTGTGATTTAGTGATCATATATTCAACCACGTTATTGTGACTCATCGTCTGCAATAGTTATTATTATTATTATTATTATATATATATATATTATTATTATTATTATTATTATTATTATTACCTTTACAAATATTATCCTTAATAAATTAATAATTCAGGCTTCCCAGTCTTTACAATAGTGTCAAGGTATAAATATTATTGGCAAATGCAGGATCTATGAAATGCATTAATTACTTTAATGCATTTTAAGTCAATTACTACATGTATTATATCACATTAAAAATCTGCACTTTACTCCAATTTATTGGCCTAGGTGAGGTGAGGTAAGGATTAACTCATTATTATTTAGTATTTTATATTTTTAAACATATTTTATAGGTGAGCGATTTCAAAGTATAAATGCAACAAATATTTAATAAGTTCGGTTAGACTTGTTTTCCTGCATAAAACTCAATGGCTAGACTTCAAAATTTGATTTGTCATGAATTATTTAATATTTAGGCCTATATTTTCTAAAATAATTGACAACCTCATGAGTGAACTACCTTGTGTAGTAAAAATTTATGTTAATAAAAACACATGTTTAGTAGTTTCTACTTAGTTAAAAGTTTGTCATATATCATACTGTTAAGGTATTTATTTCTTTTATAAAAATACAAATTAAGGACACAAGTACACAAACAGCATTAGAGATTGAGGAAGGATTATTCTGGGCGCCGACGGAATACGCAATCATTAGTTACTTTAACATTTAATGTTCACTAGTGTTTATTTACTTAATTACTGCTGCCATAATATCTTGTTTTGCTAATTTTTATTTTTCTTTTCATAAAAAACCTGTTAATTTATAGTTACAGACACACAAGGGATTTATAATCACCATAACAAACTTGCAGGATTTTAGTGGAGAAATAGATCGAGTTGAGGAGAAAACACAACTAATGAACGTTAAGCAACTAACGTTAAGCCGAGAGGGCTCCCGTGAAATAATGTTTTTAGGAAGAAATGTGTTCATAATTAGTTTGGTGAATAATGACGGAAACTGTCAAGAAGGCAAAACGTTTCCTAAGAACTTTCATAATCGCTTCATGAATCTGGCTCTGGACGAACAGGTAACAAAAAGGTTTATCTACCTAGTCTCAGTTCCCCAATATCACCTGTACACCCGCGAGTGCGAAAGTTAAGAGCAATCTGGGGACACCCAACATTAATGAGGTCGGACTGGAATTGGTAGTTGTGCTGATCATTCGTGTTCTAATTGCAGGGATTTCGATACAACTGTGAGAATGGGTTAGGTTCGGGTTAACGCTCACAATCTATACAAACTTTCCAGATGTTGGCGACAATGTGGTGTTGGGCGGCGAGGCTGCTGCTGGTGCTGTTGCCGATGGCTCCACCTCTGCTGCGTCCTGATGACCATCTCCTACTGCGTTACTACGCCGCCGTCATGAGAGTGGTGCGTCCAGTTCTTGTGCATGTCTTACATCTTGTAACTAAGAAGAAGAATCTCAAGCAACTCCTCTTTGAACTTCCATTATATTCTAAGACAAAATACAGAAATCACTTCGATCGCGAACAAAGGCAGCAGCTGGATGATAATGTCTCAAGTGAGAACTATGACATAACTTTACTGTTCACTTTGCTCCAGAAGGTAGGTGGTTTGGCAGAAGAAAACAATGCCAAATGGTCGACGCAGGGGACATTGGAGAACAAATTAAGAAAACTTAAAAATCATCGAAATATCTTAGCTCATGAAGAACTATCATTGACTCCTGAGAAACTGCAGAACATTTTATCCAACATTGAAGAGCTTTGCCGTGAGGTGCTTGTGTTAGCTGGCCTCAGATGCCGAAGCCTTGTGAGTGAGAATGTTAAGGTTATGGAGGAGGGTCTGAGTGAGGTACTAACAGGAGGTGTTGACCTGTGGGAACCATACAAGGAGGCACTCCACAACCTGCAACAAGATCAGTGCAACATCTTAGTAAGGGAAGGGAAGAAAGAGATCAAGGAACTAGCTAAGAAGCTTCGCATTCTTAACCCATTTGTGTGGTTGATGGAAGATAACTTTGCTCACTTGGATGTGAGCCAAATATTTACAGATTTATATATTGTAGGTTATTGGCAGGTAGACACCAAAGATTTTTTTACCACTCCTCTTCCTACTGGGGAGTATCCGGATGTTCTGATAACTCACGGATCACCTGGGATTGGAAAAACGAGTTTGATAAGATATTTTATCCATGATTGGCTCTCAGTCTCTCCTTCCATTAATGGGATTGATGAGTTTGACATAGTGTTGCCAATAGAGTTAAGACATGTAACAAGTGATGACACCCAAGCGTTGCTCCGTGACGAAGTCCTTCGTAACGCTTGTCATCACCTGAAGTCCAGTGACATCATCCCGACTCTGAGTGAGGTGTCTACTCTCTGGTTGCTGGATGGTTATGACGAGGCTACTAAGAAAACAAAAGGGCTAGTTAAGGAAATACTAAAGAAATTCCCTAATTCAAAATTCATTATTACAACTCGTACTGATTGCGTTCATGAACTTCAGATGTTAGTTAGTGAACTTCATCGTACTCAAGGAGTGTACCAATTGACAGGCTTGACCCCAGAGAAGTGGATTTCTTATGCCAAAAAATTGTTTTCCGTGTCAGTTCAAAATGATATTGATAATCGCAGGGACTCTTGCAGGAGATTTTTACAGTTCATGAAAGAGAAAGAGGAAGATATGCGGGAGATCTTTAGTGTACCATTGTTTGTGGTTGTTCTTGTGGTGCTGTGGCTGGAGAAGCCTTCTGACGTCACCGAGGCTACCACAGTCACCAGACTCTACCACATCCTCATCAACCACATCATCAACAGGATGACCAGACGCCTCCAACTGTCAACTTTAAGTCTCAGTGAAAGCCAACTTCGAGACAAGATAAACAGTTTTCTTAATTTACTTGGTAATATATTCTGGGAAAACTCTCAAAGGTATAAATACGTCCTTTTTGATTCTCAAATTAAAGAAACAGAGAAACTATGTGAGAAGACTGGGCTGCCGTTCAAGGAATGCATGTCACCGTTCTTCCTGGTGATAGTGAAGCCATCAATCACCGGGACACAAGAAGAGTATCACCCTCTCCACAGGACGGTGCAAGAGTTCCTTGCTGCTCGAGCATTCTGCGACGCCATGATAACCCAGGCTTCTGACGTCCTCACCATCGCTGCTCACTGGATGGTAGAGCACAGGGAAAACTTTACTAAATATTTTCCCAATGAAAAAGAAGTTCTGGGAAAAGATAATAATAAGAGAGATTTTGTTATGAATAAGCTCTGTGAGGGAAGCGATAATGTGTTTGATAATTATGACTTTGTGGGAAGAAGTATATTTTCTTTAAATTGCCTTTGTCCTATATATGTATCGTGGCCAAATGCAGATCTTGATGATCATGGTGAGAGAGAGAGACATTTTTGTTTCCAGTATTTCACATTTTGTACAACAAGCATAACAGGAAGCTTGATCATACCATTTATTTGTGGCATCCTGAAATTAAACAATGAAATAACACAAAACAGGGCAGAACAAATAATTTATGTTGTTATATGTGGTCAAGATAAGATTAAAAACTATGCTCTCTGGTTACGTCTTTTGGATGAAACTTATAGAGACTCTGTGTTCCTTAAGGAGTTAACATCCCAAATCTCTCCTTATCAATGGAATCCCACACCAAGACAGCTGCCAGAGGTAGGACAACTTTTACAGTTCGTAACCCCGGAGTCGCTGCTCGTTCATCATTGTGAAATAGGTAACTGCACCGATAATAATTTCATTGAAGGACTTCGTATACTTTCCAGATTTCCAATTAGAATCTCCCTTGATTTAAGAAAAGGGATGAACAAAGTTACAAAAAGTTCCCTCACATTTACTGAGAAGTGCTTGTCACTCCTGCTGGCATCAGACTCTTCATGTCGACTAATTGCTCTCGGTGGTCCCCTCAACAAGCAAAGTTTAAGTATGCTGTGTCATGCTCGACACCTTGAAGATCTGTATGTAAGAGTCGACACTCTGGAAGATTTGCAAACATTAGCTCAAATTACAAACAATTTACAAAACCTTACAAACCTGGGTGTCTTCATAAATTTAGTTTTCTCAGATATTAGTTACAAAGTGCTCCCAACATTTAATATTAAACAACAAATAAAAGCAAATTTTAGTTTTGAACATGATCTTGATACACCAATTAGGGGACAAAGTTATATTTTCTGTGATCTATTAGATTTGAAGCCTCACAAATGCACCCCACCAAGGGTTCCAAGCCATAAACAAATACACAGATTTGCTAATGTCCGCAGAGGTGGGAAATTTAGTTACTTGTGCAAACCAACATTACCAGCTCTTTCTTATCCTGTTCATCTTGAGGGACTGAAAACAAGTGGGATTTATGAGTTCTGTCGAACGATGTGGAACTTGCCGTCTGTACACTGCCATTCTCGATGTGGATCCTGGCGCCGTGAGCCAATTCGGTGTCAAGACAAGTGTAGGCACATATCCATCAGAGCGCCACAACCAACGAAACACCAGTGGTTCCAATGCCACAGAGCAATTAGATATCATCAGTCATGCTTTAAGAGGCTAAGATCGTTTTACAACATTTTATGGATAATAATTGTTGAAAACTATAAGCCAGGAAAGCTAACATACACAAAATTATATGATCCACATATTGAAGTGTTCTGTTATGATATCCAGGATCAACACCTCGTTAACAATGTGTGGATTAAGATAAATATTTTCTCGCTTAAAGTGTGTGAACTTTTGATGTATGAACACAAGATCTGTATCCAACAGCATCGAAGACTTTTGACACACGTGAGAGAACCTTCAATTCCTGTCTCCTCAGTTCAACTTGCATTCATTGACCCATTCATCCTAGACGCAGCCATACTCAGATCTGTGGTGCAAAAGCTCTGTCCAACTCCCTTTATGATTTATGCATTAAACACGATGACAGGGATTTTGAGTGATACAGATATGGCTCAAAGTATATTACACCTGTGTCAGTCATTCCCAAGTATTAAAAGTGTAACAATTATGATGTGTAATGATCAACCAAGTCATGCCAGAGTTGTGGAAATAATTGGAAATAGTACACCAAATTTTATGTTAAATATAAATTATCCCCTAAATATATATATATTAGAGGACAGTAAATAAATAGTCACCCAAAACTAATACAAATCTAAGATAGAGGATACCTGTTTTTCAGTCCAAGGTTGGAGGCCAGACGCCTGAGGCTAGCCTCACTACAATTTTGAAGAGTGACTGGTGGGTGTGACGGCGCTGAGTCCATAGAATTTGATGAGGTATTCATAATATTACAGTGTTCATATATTCACATACAAAACACGTGTTCTAATTGCAGATTTGCATTCTGAAGGATCCTCTGAGGGAGGACCTTATGAAGTCAATTTAAGCACCGCTGGGTACCTCCTTCTAGTTTCCTATGTAAACAAATATTAAGCTTAAAAGCTTACTTTACATGATGAACAGCTTTCAACAATGGTCTTATAATGGTGTTAAATGTCTGTAATAAACTTATGCCATATGCAAGTTATTTTTCTTTAACAAATATTTGCCCAGCATAACATTTAGTTTTTGATATAAATTCGCAAATATTTTGTCAAATTCAAATTATTGTTGTATCCCTCCGCTACAAAACATTATTGATTGATTGTTGCCGCCGAAGGCGGCTAGTTTATTGTGCACCCCATACTCATCCTGTGAGCGGTAGCGCAAAAGCATTATATAGGGCACAAAAGGTCTTTATCAGACCTCATCTTAGATTATTACATAAACAATTTCATCTATCCTTCACACCTTATAGTTACAATGTCAGCTAGTTACAGAGAAAGTGCTATTACAAGAGCTACATATTTACAGTAAGTCATCATACATTAATGGTAGGTCTTATCGCTAATACATAATAGTTTGACCAATGGGGATATTACAGAGTCATAGGGGAACTTCTGTTTATTATTAGTCCTCACAATACACTACTTGTTTCTGAATCTCATATGTCGTTCATCTACTTAGAAGCGAAATGTGGATACAGTGCAAGGATTTCAGGTAATTTATCCATGGTAATAAGATAGTTTGCCATATCATACAGAGTGAGCTTAGATTTATCTCTAAAAGGCTCAATTTTACTACAATCTACAATCCAAAATATTGGATTGTACAGATATTGGATTGTAAGATATTGAATAATGAAACATTATTGAGACAAGAGCTGTCCTGGTTGCCATTGGCTGAATATTTACCGTATGTTATAGGGGCAGGTGATTGTACTGAGAGGGTCAATAGTACAAGATAAAAGAGTTCCTAAAATACTGGCAATAGGGAGGACCCGGCCCCCAGGAAACGAATATTCCGAGTAAATAATAATAGTTAGGTTAGAATAACTGTCTGTAGTCTAAGGTAATCCCCCATTCCACACTCAACAGGATGAAAGGAAACCGACAGTATTGAATGGAATCTTGAGTTATCAAATAGGTCCCTTAAAAGTGTCATTAGACGAGAACTCCTGGATGGATTTGAAGAAAGTAGAACAGTGCAAACTGGAACTAGTAGGTCCATTGTTCATCACAATGAAATGTGTGAAGTAAAACATGTGTATGGGGCAAGTAGCAAAGTCAGTAGACTAACAGATGTTGTCACAGCTCGTATAAGACTTGGCTACAGGTATCTCTGGCAGTTCGGCTTGTATAGGGATCTAGATGAAGTAAAGTGTAAAGTGTGTGGACATAGGCAGGGACACACACTCGAACACTATATCTTGGATTGTTGTAAAATTGAGCCTTTTAGAGATAAATCTAAGCTCACTCTGTATGATATGGCAACCTATCTTATTACCATGGATAAATTACCTGAAATCCTTGCACTGTACCCACATTTTGCTTCCAGTAGATGAACGACATATGAGATTCAGAAACAAGTAGTGTATTGTGAGGACTAATAATAAACAGAAGCTCCCCTATGACTCTGTAATATCCCCATTGGCCAAACTATTATGTATTAACGACAAGACCTACCATTAATGTATGAAGACTTACTGTAAATATGTAGCTCTTGTAATAGCACTTTCTCTGTAACTAGCTGACATTGTATCTATAAGGTGTGAAGGATTGAAGAAATTGTTTATGTAATAATCTAAGATGAGGTCTGATAAAGACCTTTTGTGCCCTCTGTAATGCTTTTGCGCTACCGCTCACAGGATGAGTATGGGGTGCACAATAAACTAGCCGCCTTCGGCGGCAACAATCAATCAATCTCCTATCTTATACCTTATATATTAAACCCTCTAATAACCCCCCATATACATTAATGTAACTATTTACTTTACCACTCTACCTTACGTTAAACACCTTGGTCCACATAGACAGGATACAAGGTTTACGATTACGAAACTAGGGTAAAGTCTACTTGGAGAACAGCACTTGTAACGCTTGAAGCGCCCTGGGTAGCTATGACCCACGTGGTACACTAGTCACAATGGAGTACACTTAGTGATGCCAAAATACTGGCTTAAAATACCTCTAAACAAAACACACACCTAGCTAGTAGCACGATACATTAATGGGTACTTAACTTGTAGAACATAGATTATAGGGGGAGGAAGACCGAGCCCCACAGGGAAAGTCAGAACGCCACAGCTGCCAGCCAGAGAGAAGAGAGAGCACAGCCGTTGTTGTTGTTATAGATTCAGCTACTTGGAACAAGCTCCAAGTAGCACGGGCTATGGTGAGCCCGTAGTGGACTTACCTGGCACAGGAGTGGTGCGTGATGTGGATGGAGCACAGCCGTTGTTGTTGTTGTTGTTGTTAAAGATTCGCTATCTAGAACAAAATGTTCCAAGTAGCACGGGCTATGGTGAGCCCCTGATATATATGGAGTACAGCCGCTCGAGCTTGTTTAAGTATGCTGCCGGGACGGATACTCAGCTGATCGTACAGCAGCAATCATCACAACTTTACTCCGACATTTATTACTAGTTACTTTAATAATTCTAAGAATAGCTAATAACTAGTTCAATATTATATTTAATAACCAATAAGCTCAGAGTCTGAATGCTCTGTGAGAAACAAGATTCATCTTACGTTTGGCAAGGACGACGGGAATACATGCGTACCCCAGGTTTAAGGAGCCATGATATAAATGTTATTGTTAATTAAATATCCTTCTCACATGATCCAATGCTATGAATTAATGTAAAGTAATTATTTAGAGCTCAATTTGACCTCTGGTTTCCAACTAAGAACCCAGGGTCGTAACACTACATAAGAACGACCCCACCACACAAAATGTTCTATTACGTTGTCACAATGTTGAAACAACGTAAAGATGACGTTGTAGATATATAGTGTGTGCTGGGAGGCTTCAAAATTTAGAAGGTATTTAGAGACAAAGTTTTCCGTCGACTGGGACTAGAAGTCTATTGGGCATATTAAGGCTTCCATAGCCAGTGGGTGACCTTTCCCACGATCCAACCCACAACAGTCGCCTAACTCAGTTTGCCAAGTGATCATAGTCATCAGGTGCAGGATCACCTCTAGGGAACCTATTGACCTTCCTCAAGAAGCAACTAACAACAGTTGCCTAGCTCCTGGGAACCTATTTACTGCTAGGTGAACAAAGACTTCAAATGTTAGAAATCTCTAGGCCAATTACTCAGAATTCCAGCAAACATTTCACCGTTCTTGTAACATTATAAAGACAAAATGTTATTGTTGTCAGAACACTCCTGTATTATGTTGACATTCCGAATGTACATTAATGCGTTTTTAGGCTTATTATAACGTTGTAGACACAACATGTGCTTAACAAAATGGTTACATTTGTATGATTTAATAAAAATTCTACTAATTACATTGTCAATTGGTTAAGGTTTCCAATACACATGATAATGTGTCGATTCGAATGAACCAGTTTGGAAAGAAATATAATAAGGAAGGATTCCAGAGACACCTATCTGCTGCCCAACTGGATAGGCGGTGCCACTTTGGCATGAAAGTGTTAGATGATCTCTGTCCTAGTCATATAAATTGCTGACCACCATATCGTGGATAATAACATTTCATTCACTTGAACTATTGGAGCTTTAAACCGCAGACCACTCAGGCAGCAGCCCGCATCTGTACCTACTGAGCCATCATATTCCACAAAAAAGGAAGGATTCCAGATACACCTATCTGCTGGCCAACTGAAACTTCAGGCATTCCCCAAGTGCTGGTGGCTCAGTAGGTAGACCTACAGGCTCTATCACACAAGACAGTCTTATGTGGTCTGCGGTTCAAGGCTCCAATAGCCCAAGTGAATGAAATGTTATTATCCACGAGGTGGAAGATAGTTGAATAACGCACTTATAATTCAAATAGGGTTATCTTGGGTATTTTGACATGATTTCGGGGGTTGACGTCCCGCCGGCCCGGTTCTCGACCAGGTCTCCTATTTATTACATACCCCCAGGAAGAAGCCCGTAGCAGTTATTTAACTCCCAGGTACCTATTTACTGCTAGGTAACAGGGGGCATCAGGGTGAAAGAAACTCTGTCCATTTGTTTCCACCTCCACCAGGGATCGAACCCGGAACCTCAGGACTGCGAATCCGAAGCGCTGTTCACTCAGCTGTCAGGCCTCTACTGTATTAGGGTCAGCCGTCGTATTACTTGATGTTTTTTTTTAATTCTCATAATTCTTGGATCTCAGTTAGTCTAATAATCACTAGTGTCACTACATACCAAGTAATGTAACCGAATATTAATAGTTTACGTGGACTCTAACAGTATAAATGAACACCAATAGGGTAAGTGAAGAGTGTGGAGTCATCAGGTTAGTACAAGAGAGAGGGAGAGAGAGAGAGAGAGAGAGAGAGAGAGAGAGAGAGAGAGAGAGAGAGAGAGAGAGAGAGAGAGAGAGAGAGAGAGAGAGAGAGAGAGAGAGAGAGAGAGAGAGAGAGAGAGAGAGAGAGAGAGAGAGAGAGAGAGAGAAAGGGCTGCAAAACCTTACATAAAGCACAAGTTCGCTCTCATCTAGAGTGTGAGCACCACTCTCCTGGATCGCCTGCCCACCATCATTCATCAGACTGTTGGACAAAGTGGAGAGATGGGCAAGAAGGTTCATCTCTAGTCTTGACTAAGTCTGGTGGGAACGGTCGGCAACACCGTCGTGACATTGGTGTTCTTACTGTTATGTACAAAGCCAACATTCTCAAAGTTCTGCACCTGGCCCAACTACGTGGACAACCAAGAGTTTGCATTCGTAGCACTAGGCTCTCAACCTTCAACAGTCTTATGCTGGAAGTGCGTTTCTCAAGAACATCACTCCATCAGCGATCACTCATTCCTAGGATAACTCGTATCTGGAACTTGTTCACTCAACATGTTGATACACGGGAGATCAGGTCAACTGGCCACATGAAGGCTCTGAGATCAGTTGGCTTCAGGCTCATCCTGTTCTTTATATGATTGTTACCTAATTGTGTTGATGAATAAAGTTTATTCCTATTGATGTATATAATAGGTTCATGAAATAAATGAGTTTCTAGGAGCAGGTTTCAGATGAACTGAAGCAGGATAACAGCTCTTGCTTGCAGTTTCACTAGGTACGTCAACTGACAGCCGCCATGAACCCGTCTTAGTTAAAAAAAAAGTGATTTTAATATTTTCCTACCACAAACGTGGCCACACATTTTAGGGATCTGTTTAGGGTTAGGGATCTGTTAAACATATTATTCAGTGATTTATTGGGGGAAAGTTACGAGGAAAGGCTGCGGGAAATGCACCTTACGACACTGGAAGACAGAAGAGTAAGGGGAGACATGATCACAACCTACAAAATCCTCAGAGGAATCGACCGGGTAAACAAGGATAAACTATTCAACACTGGTGGGACGCGAACAAGGGGACACAGGTGGAAACTAAGTACCCACATGAGCCACAGAGACGTTAGAAGGAACTTTTTCAGTGTCAGAGTAGTTAACGGATGGAATGCATTAGGACAGTGATGTGGTGGAGGCTGACTCCATACACAGTTTTAAATGTAGATATGATAGAGCCCAATAGGCTCAGGAATCTGTACACCAGTTGATTGACAGTTGAGAGGCGGGACCAAAGAGCCAAAGCTCAACCCCCGCAAGCACAAATAGGTGAGTACACACACACACACACACACACATATATATATATATATATATATATATATATATATATATATATATATATATATATACATATATATATATATATATATATATATATATATATATATATATATATATATATATATATATATATATATATATATATATATATGTCGTACCTAGTAGCCAGAACGCACTTCTCAGCCTACTATGCAAGGCCCGATTTGCCTAATAGGCTAAGTTTTCGTGAATTAATGTTTTTTCGACTACCTAACCTACCTAACCTAACCTAACCTAACTTTTTCGGCTACCAAACCTAACCTAACCAATAAAGATAGGTTAGGTTAGGTTAGGTAGGGTTGGTTAGGTTCGGTCATATATCTACGTTAATTTTACCTCCAATAAAAAAAAATTGACCTCATACATAATGAAATGGGTAACTTTATCATTTCATAAGAAAAAAAATAGATAAAATATATTAATTCAGGAAAACTTAGCTTATTAGGCAAATCGGGCCTTGCATAGTAGGCTGAGAAGTGCGTTCTGGCTACTAGGTACGACATATATATATATATATATATATATATATATATATATATATATATGTTTCATTGAATATGACCGCATATTCTGTATTTATTATTTTCTGGTTTAGGGCTTCTATCCCTCTAACTATTTTCTTAGCATCAGGGCTTAATTGGAATAGGAGTTCTCCAAAACTCATTTTCGTACTTTTAAGGTGAAGAAAAGAAGTGATTTACTATAGAGTGTATTACACTTATTTGTATAATTTGCACGACGTTTCGAACCTCCATGGTTCATTCTCAAGTGAACAATCTTACAATACTAGTTGATTTTATACCCGCATTAGGTCAGGTGATAATACAATGAAGGTGAAAAACATGGGGGGATACATAAGGGATAAACATAGGGGCTGCAGAAGGCTTATTGGCCCATACGAGGCATCTCCTATCTAAACACAAAGATTAATCCAGTGTAATTGGCCTGTTATGTTGGACATTGTCTTCTGTGTTGGCATCGATATGTTCTTGTCTTGTCCTTACTCTCATGGTGGGTAGAGTAAATAGTTCCGTGATTTGGGTGTTCATGGTAGGTCGCTCTATTCTTATGTGAATTGCCTCAAGAATTTGTAATCTTCTTGAATCTTGGGTTTTGTCTATTATGCAAGTATTCTTGTTCAACATTTCTCTTGTTAGAGTAATGTCATGGGCTTGTCTCATGTGATTCCTAGGGGCACCAGATTGAAGATGGCATGTCAAACGCCTCGTCAGCTTGGTCGACGTCATACCTATGTACTTTGAAGGTTACATCCTTCGTGGGGGCAAGTGTACATGTATACAACGCTTGACTGCTGTAGAGGGTTCTCCGTCGGCTTCGGGCTGTTTTTGATAAGGAGTTCGGAAGTCTTCTTGGTTTTGTAGAATATTATCAGGTTTATGTTTTGGTTAGGAGTAGTGCTTTACTCCTTTACGGATTATTTCTTTCATTATTCTTTCCTCTTTTATATGTTCACTGTGCATGGTTGATTTGTAATATAATTTTATTGGGGGTGTTGTGGTTTCTGTTCTAGGTTCTGAATTATACCAACGGTCCAAGTGTCTTCTTATAGCAGCGTTTATTTCCGCGTTGCTATATCCGTTGTTCACCAATACCTGAGTTACTCTTTCAAACTCTCTACTCACGTTGCTCCATTCAGAGCAGTGGGTAAGCGCTCGACGAATATAAGCATTGAGAACACTGGCTTTGTATCTTTGGGGGCACTCACTTCTACCGTTCAGGCATAATCCTATGTTGGTGGGCTTGGTATATACGTTGGTGCTTAAAGAGGTTCCTGTTTTTGTTATTAGTACATCCAAGAATGGCAGACTGTTATTTTCACTATTTTCATGTGTAAATCGGAGTACTGACTCTCTCTCTAGGTGTCTTTTTAGGTCAATTAGTTCATCTGAGTCTTTTACTATTACGAATATGTCATCTACATAACGGCAGTATACAGTTGGTTTTTGTCTGCTACTGAAGACCCTATCTTCGATGGTTCCCATATAAAAATTAGCAAATAAAACTCCTAAGGGGGAGCCCATTGCTACTCCGTCTATCTGTAAATACATGTCTCCTTGTGGACTGATGAAAGGGGCTTCCTTTGTACATGCTTCGAGAAGACTTTTCAAGTGTGGCTCAGGTATGTCTAATTTGGGGGTGTTCTCGTCTCTGTATACTCTGTCCAGTATCATTCCTATGGTTGTGTCGACTGGGACGTTGGTAAAAAGGGATTCAACGTCCAGGGAAGCGATGATTCCATCGGGCTGGGTAGATTTGATCAATTCTAGGAAATCTGCTGATGATTGTAGACTAAACTTACTTGGAGTGTATGGAGTTAGGAGTTCATTGAGTTTTTTTGCCAGGTGATAAGTTGGGGTTGGTATTTGGCTGATTATAGGGCGTAGTGGGTTACCTGGTTTATGCGTCTTAACATTGCCGTAGGCATATATGGTGGTGACCAGAGTGGTGGTGGGTGACCAGAGTGGTGGTGGGTGACCAGAGTGGTGGTGGTGGGTGACCAGAGTGGTGGTGGGTGACCAGAGTGGTGGTGGTGGGTGACCAGAGTTGTGGTGGGTGACCAGAGTAGTGGTGGTGACCAGAGTGGTGGTGTGTGACCAGAGTGGTGGTGGGTGACCAGAGTGGTGGTGTGTGACCAGAGTGGTGGTGGGTGACCAGAGTGGTTGTGGGTGACCAGAGTGGTGGTGGTGACCAGAGTGGTGGTGGGTGAGTGGTGGTGGTGGCCAGAGTGGTAGTGGGTGACCAGAGTGTTGGTGGGTGACCAGAGTGGTGGTGGTGACCAGAGTGGTGGTGGGTGACCAGAGTGGTGGTGGGTGACCAGAGTGGTGGTGGTGACCAGAGTGGTGGTGGGTGACCACAGTGATGGTGGGTGACCAGAGTGGTGGTGGTGACCAGAGTGGTGGTGGTGACCAGAGTGGTGGTGGGTGACCAGAGTGGTGGTGGGTGACCAGAGTGGTGGTGGGTGACCAGAATGGTGGTGGGTGAGGTTCTTGCAAGGTAAGCATTATAGAATGAATTGTCTGAAAGAAGATATATGTTATATCTTATGCTTTATATATCGTTATTTGGAGCAGTTTTGCAAACGCTCCGTTGCTTGGGATATAGCGAAGCGGGGTACACACTGGGGTTATATATATCCTTAGAGATCATAAAATGTATAAATATAAACAACAGTTAACTGTTTAACCAGATACGTTTGGTAAACGGTAGTATAAAAATCTAAGTATAAATCAAACCGGGCGCCATACCTCCGCTACAGGGACGCCATCTGGGTGGGTGGGGGCGGACTGGCCAGTCACAACAAGCCGTCATCAAAATCCCGCCACTGCTCTACCCGCTACGTTAACGGCTGCTGTTTTACATTCCCATGGACCTTTGTGTGGGTTAATAAGTCTATACATACTATAAAAACACCGCTATAAAGTGATATAAGTGTGTGCAAGGTTATATTAACACTGCGTGATGTACCATGAGGGCCACACAGACAGTCAACAACACACCACCACAGCAAGCACACACCGCACGCTGAGCACTACTCAGCCGTTTAATACCAGTGGACCTTTGTATTGGTGGTATAGACTAAAGCTCAAAGTGAATAGATACTATACGACACATAATTGATATCAGGAAATGAGTTTCTAAAACTTTAAAAGTGATATAAGATAATAAAGAGAAGTGTGAGGTACTGGCACACCGCCGCCACACTAGCAGATATACCAGCCACACCCGACGCCATGCCCAAGGAGCCAGACCCCATTGTACGAAAACAACACCACTTCATCAGTTAATCATTACACACAGCGACCTACACTTGGGTTGCCATGTGGCTCGCTTGGAGGTCTTTCGGCAGGTTCACAAGACTTGTGTCTTGACCCATGCAGGATCTTGCAAGGTTAGTATTATAGAATGGATTGTTTAAAAGAAGATATATATGTTATTTCTTATGCTTTATATGTCGTTATATGGAGCAATTTTTGCAAACGCTCTGTTGCTTGGGATATAGAGAAGCGGGGTACACCCTGAGATTATATATTTCCCTGGGGAGCATGGTGTACCTCTCAGTGAATATCCCTGGTAAGCATGGCTTACCTCTCTGTGTACATCCCTTGTAAACCTCTTGATGTGTCCTTGGTGAGCATGGTGTTTATCCCTGGTGTACCTCTTGGTGTATACATTCCTGGTGAGCATGGTGTACCCCCCTCGGTGTATATCCTTAGTGAACATGGTGTACCTGTCAGTGTATATATCCCTGGTGAGCATGGTGTATATTTCCCTGCAGAGCAGTTTGTAAATGTCTCTGGGAAGCATGGAGTATACAACCACATGGAGCACTTTGTAAAATATCCCTGGGTAGCATTGTGTATATATCTGTGCAAAGTATTTTGCAAATATTTCTTGGAAGCATGGTATATATATCTCTGGGAAGCATTTTGCAAATATCCATGGGGAGCATGGTGTATTTGTTGCAAGTATATACACACTTGCAACAGGCTTAGGAATTGCAACCGAATTCAATAGCTTCTTTTCATCAATTGGTCTAATCTTGAAAGAAAAAATCCCAGAAACCCAGACACATGTTACGACATGTCTCACCAGCAGCTATCCTAACTAAACTCTTCTTACCAGTCAGCCCAACAGACATTATATATATATATAATTCAATCACTTAAAACCAAAGTTGGGAGCATTAGTGAAAATACCATCTATGATATATAAGAGTGCTGCCCATACTCTTGCACCTCCCACAGCTCTGCTATTCAACAAATCTCTTGTGTCATAATTTTCCTGATATCCTTAAAAAGGCAAGAGTGACACCAGTTCATAAAGGAGGTGAGACAGCTGACAAAAATAATTACAGACCAATATCAAATCTACTTATACTTTCAAAAATATTTGAAACAAATATTTACAATTAGCTCTATTCCTACTTTGTAAAACTTAACATATTAAGGCCATGCCAGTTTGGCTTCCATTCCCAAAACAGTACCAGTGATGCCACTATTAGTCTGCTTAATATAATCTACACAGAACTTGACAAAAACGAGTTCTCAATTGGCTTTTTCATTCACCTGAGAAGGGCCTTTGATAATGTAAACTGTACCTACTTCTTACTTTGATATTGCCTCTTTACAGCCCTTGATACTGTAAACCATAACCATCTCTTACTTAAACTTCACCACTGTGGTATCAGAGGCCTTGCTCTGAACTATATTCGTTCACATCTCAGTGACAGACACCAATATGTAGTCATCAATAACATAATGGTATAGTTGGGGAGGTTAACAGTAGGAGTGCCACAGAGCAGCATCTTAGGACCTCTCCTTTTTCATATATACATCAATGAATATGTCAAGGTTTCTAATATTCTTAAACCTATAGTATTTGCTGATGCTAATACTTTCATCTATTCTGACCCCAACCCCCCATACACTAAATAATATTGCCTATAATGAATTTTTAAAAGTCCACTCATGGATGTCAACCAACAAATTCACACTGAACATAGATATGATCTACTACATTTTATCTGGTAGTAAATTATCAAATCAAATTCAACTTTAGATAGACAATGTTAACATTTGCAATAAAAATGAGGGAAAGTTCCTTGGTCTATACGTATTCAAGAGACTGAACTTCAGAACCCACATATAAGACAAAGACAAAAAAAGTCTTAAAAACATTCGGTATACTTTCTAAAATCCGATACTGTATTATGTTCTCCACTCTGCTCTCCTCTCATTATGCTATGCGCTAATCTTTCCCCATCTTACATATGGTATCTGTGCATGGGGTTCAACCACTGCAAATTATCTCAAGCCCATCATCACTCGGCAAAAATCTGCTTTCAGAACTATAACAAACTCTGTCTTCAGGCAATACACTGCTCCTCTGTTAAGTCCCTTAATATGCTAAACATATACTCACTCCCCACATTCTCATGTGCTATTTACATGATAAAACCTTGTTCCTAAATGAAAATCTTGATCTGAAACTATTCCTTGATAGGCGTAAGAGAAACCATGAGCACAACACCATAAATATCTCTTTGATATACCCAGAGTCAAACTAAATCTGAACACTCCATGCAAATAAAAGGGCCCAGTCTTTGGAACTCACTCGCTGTTGAATTAAAAAAATTCCAACCTATACGCTATTCAGAAGTAACACCAAAAATTACCTAATTTCATCCTTATAGTTTCCTACCTTGTGCTACAAACTCACACTGTATCTTGTACTGTCCACTTCCTCAATATTAGTACTTAAGACGTATAATCTATCGAGGGACAAGTGACCGCGAGGGACGGTCGGGAAGCAAGACACATGTGCATCCTGGAAGTCAGGACATTCAACAAGGATTCTTCTTGATGTTATCTTGAGATGATTTTGGGGCTTAGCTTCCCCGCGGCCCGGTCCTCGACCAGGTCACCTTTTTGTTACACCCCCTCCCCATGAAGCAGCCTGTTGCAGCTGTCTAACTCTCAGGTACCTATTTACTGCTAGGTAAAAGGGGCACCAGGGTGAAAGAAATATTTTGCCCATTGGTCTCTGCCTCCACCGGGGATCGAACCCGGAACCTCAGGACTATGAATCCGAAGCGCTGTTCACCCAGCTGTCAGACGCCCTGCCAGAATATGCAGATGTCAGGATATAAACGACCTTAAGAGGGGTAATGCAGTTTGGACAATAAGGAGCAGGGCAGCGCTCCATTAAGTGCCCATGAGTTAAGCGTGTATGGCCAAGATGCAACCTCGCCAGAGCCGTTTCCCACTGCCGGTTATGGCGATAGGAGGAAGGCCATGGGGACACATTACTCTTAAGAGCACGCAATTTGTTACCAGTAACAGAAGACCAACAACCCTACCAACGGGCAAGGATGGAGGAATGAATTGTAAAAGTAAAAGTTGGAGTAAGGTATACCTTTATGGGAGATGGGACAATGGCAGATAGCTTCCTTAGTGGCAGCGTCCGCACACTCATTAAAAGACACACCGATATGGCTGGGAACCCAGCAAAACTCCATTGTCTTAAATCTACTGATGGATGGATTGATGGATGGTAGAATGTATAACACGAAAATAAGATATGTTAGCAATAGGGGAGAGAGATGGCGGACTTGGCGGCTCTCCTCAGGAAAAGATAAATGATAGCGGTGTTTCAAATTAAGGATGGCTTCCTCAAATTTGTAGTGTATACACGCGCGGGAGAATGTGGGGTAGGCGTCACCGCAATTGAGGCAGTGGGCCTGGGAAGAAGAACACTCTGAGTAATCCGAGTCCCCACACATGGGGCAAGAGACACTGCACTTGTTCGTTTGAGGGCATCATGCCCAAATTTCCACCACTTACTGCAAAATCTAGGAGAGGGAATGTACTCTTGAATGGAGCATCGGGCTCCAGCAAGATTTATAGAAGGCGGAAGGGTCTTACTATCAAAAGTAAACTTCACAACGTGAAGAGGCTGATGACAATGCCCACGAGGGGAGTCGAGTGAACGTATCAACCTGGAGGACAGAATGGCCTTGGGCTTCAAAGATCGTTAAATATCCGCGTGGCAGTCTTTCAGGTCCCTGACACCAGTCGCAACATGGTGCGGGAGTCTCCCCAATGCTAAACAATACAGCTAAGCGGGCAGCTGCATCCTAAGAAGGAGCAGCAACGACACGTGTACCAAAATGTGTAGGGTTAAAAGTAACAGAGGCATCAACGAGGTGTTTATTGAGGAAGAAATCATCAGGATGTGAAGAGTTCAGATGGTTGAGATCAAAGTATTTAGTCCATGTAGCAGGAATGTAACAAGGTGTTGAACGTATTAGCACTGGTATTAATCGTGTGAGGGCATTGGTGGGGGAGTGGGTGCCGAGTACCCCCAGTGAAAGGGAGGGTAAAAGGAGCAGTTGTCACAATGAAAGAAGTAGCCACTCCAGGTGATGAAGTGGTCACCACTGGGGGCTTGGGGCTGAACCCTACCACAAAGGAGGGAAGGGGAGCGAAGGGGGGGGGGGGGTTAGACGGGAGGGTCAAAGGAGTAGCTTGGACTGGGCCCAATGTAGTGGGAGCTACAGAGCTCGGTCTTCCAACACAGTCTGACTCGGGGGCTTGGTTTTTCAATACCATGATCTTGGGAAGTTATAAGAGGATCATTCATTGGCATAGAAATGAGGAGGTAATAATATAATTCACGAATGAGCCCCCATGCCCACTATGGAGCCACAATTAGAGGATAGGACACCCAACAAGAGACAAGCCGGGGGGCCTCCCTAGGGGTACATCGTGAGAATACGCCATGCAATCGCCACCTTAAGAACCTTCAGTCCATCGAGATCGGGTTTAGCAACAAAAGGAGGATTGACAATAAAAGCGTCCCCTTGCTCACAAAGTCGGGTAAACCAGTACTACCGGTGAGAGAGTGTGCCTCCCCAAACACCCAGGCGTCAAAACAAAAGATGTCCGAAAGAATAATCAAGACTAGCAAAAGATCGGCGGGAAAAACAATGAGAAAGGAGAAGAGGGAGAAGGAAAAACGAAACATAAGGAAGAGAAAATAGTGACCAGCATAATTAGTGAAGACGACAGCAGGAGTATAAGGCTTCAAAAGGATAGAGGACCGTCCCATGGAGCATCACATCCCAGCAGCTGTCTACCAAGCCCCCTCACGACAAAGGGCTGGAAAGGGAGGGGAAATGCATATTAAAGAAACATCAGGGACTTTACAATCAGCCTTACAGACTGATGGAGGATCATTCTGGGTGCTGAGGGAATACGTAATAATTAGCTACTGTAACATTTAATATTCACCGGTGTTTATTTACTTAATTACTGCTGCCATAATATTTAGCAATGCTAATTTTTAAGTCTTTTCATAAAATACATATTCATTAATAGTGACACACAAAAGATTTAGAATCAGCATGACAAACTTGCAGGATTTAAATGGAGAAAATAGATTGTGTAGTGCAGAAAAAAAGACTTATGTACTGTTTGCCTTATGCTGGGAGTGCTCTCGAGATGTGGCACAAAGTAATGTTTTTAAGAAGAATTGTGTTCATGAATGGTTTGTTAAATCGCGACGTAACTGCCAAGAAGGCGATAAGAAAGAAGCGTTTGCAAAGAACTTTCATAATCGCTTCATGAATCTGACTCTGGACTAACAGATAACAAATAAGTTTCTCTACCTAGTTTCAGTTTCCCTATATTACCCGTATGCCCTGAGTGCGAAGGGTGAGAGTAATCTAGGGACACCCTCCGTTAATATGGTTGGGCTGGAATTGGTAGTTGTGCTGACCATTCGTGTTCTAATTACATAAGAACATAAGAACAAAGGTAACTGCAGAAGGCCTATTGGCCCATACGAGGCAGCTCCTATTCTATAACCACCCAATCCCACTCATATACTTGTCCAACCCGTGCTTGAAACAATCGAGGGACCCCACCTCCACAATGTTACGCGGCAATTGGTTCCACAAATCAACAACCCTGTTACTGAACCAGTATTTACCCAAGTCTTTCCTAAATCTAAACTTATCCAATTTATATCCATTGTTTCGTGTTCTGTCCTGTGTTGATACTTTTAATACCCTATTAATATCCCCCCGGTTATGTCCATTCATCCACTTGTAAACCTCTATCATGTCACCCCTAACTCTTCGCCTTTCCAGTGAATGCAACTTAAGCTTTGTTAATCTTTCTTCATATGAAAGATTTCTAATTTGGGGAATTAACTTAGTCATCCTACGCTGGACACGTTCAAGTGAATTTATATCCATTCTATAATATGGCGACCAAAACTGAACTGCATAATCTAAATGGGGCCTAACTAGAGCAAGATATAGCTTGAGAACCACACCAGGTGTCTTGTTACTAACGCTGCGATTAATAAATCCAAGTGTCCGATTTGCCTTATTACGAACATTTATGCATTGATCCTTTTGTTTTAAATTCTTACTAATCATAACTCCCAGATCCCTTTCGCAATCCGACTTCGCAATCACAACACCATCTAGCTCGTATCTTGTAACTCTATCATCATTACCTAACCTCAGAACTTTACATTTATCAGCATTAAACTGCATCTGCCAATCCTTTGACCATTTCAAAACCCTATCTAGATCAACTTGAAGTGATAGTGAGTCCTCCTCCGAATTAATTTCCCTACCGATTTTCGTATCATCGGCAAATTTGCAAATGTTGCTACTCAAACCTGAATCTAAATCATTTATATATATTATAAACAACAGAGGTCCCAGGACAGAGCCTTGAGGCACTCCACTTACAACATTTTCCCACTCTGACTTGATTCCATTTATACTAACTCTCTGTTTCCTTTGGTATAGCCATGCCCTAATCCAGCTTAATATAGCACCCCCAATACCATGAGACTCTATTTTTTTAATCAGTCTTTCATGTGGCACTGTATCAAAAGCTTTGCTAAAGTCAAGGTATACAACATCGCAATCCTTACCACTATCAACTGCCTCAACAATGCTAGAATAAAAAGATAACAAATTTGTTAAACATGAACGGCCATTTATAAAACCATGTTGCGACTCAATTATTAATTTATGTTTTTCAAGATGAAGACGAATTTTATTTGCTATTATAGATTCGAGTAACTTTCCCACAATAGACGTTAGGCTAATTGGTCGATAGTTAGACGCAAGTGATCTATCTCCTTTTTTAAAAACTGGTATCACATTAGCAACTTTCCAAAACTCTGGCACTCTGCCTGACTCTATTGATTTATTAAATATGGTTGACAGTGGGTCACAAAGCTCCTCTTTGCATTCTTTAAGCACCCTGGCAAACACTTCATCCGGCCCTGGGGATTTGTTTGGTTTGAGTTTTACTATTTGTTTAAGAACATCCTCCCTGGTAACTGCTAAACTCGTCAACCTGTCCTCGTCCCCACCCACATAGACTTGTTCGGCTGAAGGCATATTGTTAAGTTCCTCTTTAGTAAATACAGATACAAAATATTTATTAAAAATACTACTCATCTCTTCATCACTATCTGTTATTTGACCTGTCTCAGTTTTTAATGGACCTATCCTTTCCCTAGTCTTAGTACGATATAACTGAAAAAACCCTTTAGGATTTGTCTTTGCTTGCCCTGCTATGCGGACTTCATAGTTTCTTTTTGCTTTCCTTATCTCTTTTTTAACATTTCTAACCAGTTGTACGAATTCCTGTTCTAAAGTGACCTCCCCATTTTTAATCCTTTTGTACCAAGCTCTCTTTTTACCTATAAGGTTCTTCAAATTCTTTGTTATCCACTTTGGGTCATTAGTATTCGATCTATTCAATTTGTATGGTATACTACGTTCCTGTGCTATGTTTAGAATATTCTTAAATAAGTTATATATTGAATCCACATCGAAATCCCCATTTAAGTCACCTATCGCTGGGTTCATGTCTCGCTCCAAGACCGGCCCACACCCCATACCCAAGACTTTCCAATCAATTTGACCCAAAAAATTTCTTAGGCTATTAAAATCAGCTTTTCGAAAATCTGGCACTTTAACAGAATTTTCTCCTACTGGTCTATTCCATTCTATGCTAAATCTGATTTCTTTGTGATCACTGCTCCCTAGCTCACTCCCTATTTCGATGTCATTAATTTGCGTTTCCCTGTTTGTTAACACTAAATCTAAAATATTATTTTCCCGTGTTGGTTCCTTAATGTGTTGCGTAAGAAAGCAATCGTCAATTAATTCTAGAAAATCTTCTGCTTCACTATTCCCTGTTTTGTTCAACCAGTTTATTCCGCTAAAATTAAAGTCACCCATGACATAAATACTGTTAGATCTAGATGCTCTAGATATTTCATCCCATAGATGCTTTGCTTCCATTCTGTCTAAATTTGGTGGCCTATATATTACTCCTATTATAATATTATTAGCTTTTTCGTTTAATTCAATCCAAATAGTTTCTGTGTGTGGCTCTGTTTTGATTCCCTCTTTGAGACTACATTTCAAATTGTCCCTAACATATATAGCTACTCCACCTCCTCGTCTAATATATCTATCTGTGTGAAATAGTTTAAATCCATATATTTGATATTCAGCTAATAGTTCTCTATTTTCTACATTCATCCACGTTTCGGTAAGTGCAATAATATCTATTTTTTCTGTGCAGACAAGAGCATTTAATTCGTTAATTTTATTTCTTAGACTTCTACTGTTAGTGTAATATACCCTAAGTGAATTGTTATTTTGCGGACCTTCTCTTTCCCTGATCGTTTTGCCAATTCCTTTCTCCCACAAACACATACTTTTATTACCTCCTTCCTCCAAATCAATTCCCATACCTCTATCTACTAACAGTTTAAACCCAAACAAACACCTCTAACCACTTCTTCTAACGAGTTCGCAACAGCAACAACCCCAGCTCTCGATAGATGCACCCCATCACGAGCATACATTTCATTTCTTCCATAGAAGTGTTCCCAGTTGTCTATGAAAGATATTGCATTTGATTTGCAATATCTTTCCAGCCGGCAATTGACACCAAGTGCCCTCGATATCCATTCATTTCCCACTCCCTTTCTTGGAAGAATGCCACATATGATCGGGATTCCTCCCTTGCTCCTAACTAACTCTATGGCTGTTTTATACCTCTGAATCAGTTCCTCACTCCTAACTCGACCAACATCATTTCCTCCCACGCTAATGCAAATAATGGGATTGTTCCCATTACCAGCCATAATATCATTCATGTTGTTTATAATATCACCAATGCCAGCTCCGGGATAGCAAACCCTTAACCTGTTCCCCCTATCTCCAGCACAAAACGTTCTATCCAAAACGTTTTAATTGAACGGATTTCCGTACAACTGTGGGAATGGGTTAAACTCTGGTAATTCATACTCTCACAATCTATACAACCTTTCCAGATGTTGGCGGCAATGTGGTGTTGGGCGGCGAGGCTGCTGCTGGTGCTGTTGCCGATGGCTCCACCTCTGCTGCGTGCTGATGACCATCTCCTACTGCGTTACTACGCCGCCGTCATGAGAGTGGTGCGTCCAGTCTTTGTGCACGTCTTACATCTTGTAACTAAGAAGAAGAATCTCAAGCAACTCCTCTTTGATCTTCCAGGATACTCGAAGAAAAAGTACAAAGCAGACTTCGAGCGTAAACAAAGGCAGCAGCTGGATGATAATGTCTCAAGTGAGAACTATGACATAACGCTACTATTCACTTTGCTCCAGAAGGTAGGTGGTTTGGCAGAAGAAAACGATGCCAAATGGTCGACGCTGGGGACATTGGAGAACAGATTAAGAAAACTTAAAAATCATCGAAATATCTTAGCTCATGAAGAACTATCATTAACGCCTGAGGAACTGCAGAACATTCTATCCAACGTTGAAGAGCTTTGCCGTGAGGTGCTTGTGTTAGCTGGCCTCAGATGCCGAAGCCTTGTGAGTGAGAATGTTAAGGTTATGGAGGAGGGTCTGAGTGAGGTACTAACAGGAGGTGTTGACCTGTGGGAACCATACAAGGAGGCACTCCACAATCTGCAACAAAAGCAGTGCAACATCTTAGTAAGGGAAGGGAAGAAAGAGATCAAGGAACTTGCTAAGAACCTTCGCATTCTTAACCCGTTTGTGTGGTTGATGGAAGATAACTTTGCTCACTTGGATGTGAACCAAATATTTACAGATTTATATATTGAAGGTCAAGGGCAGGTAGACACCAAAGATTTTTTTACCACTCCTCTTCCTACTGGGCAGTATCCGGATGTTCTGATAACTCACGGGTCACCTGGGATTGGAAAGACGAGTTTGATAAGATATTTTATCCATGATTGGCAGTCAGTCTCTCCTTCCATTAATGGGATTGATGAGTTTGACATAGTGTTGCCAATAGAGTTAAGACATGTAACAAGTGAAGACGCCCGAGCGTTGCTCTGTGACGAAGTCCTGTGTAAAGCTTGTCATCACCTGAAGTCCAGTGACATCATCCCGACACTGAGGGAGGTGTCTACTCTCTGGTTGCTGGATGGTTATGACGAGGCTACTAAGAAAACAAAAGGGCTAGTTAAGGAAATACTAAAGAAATTCCCTAATTCAAAGTTCATGATTACCACTCGTACCGATTGTCTTCATGAACTTCAGATGTTAGTTAGTGATCTTCATCGTACTCAAGGAGTGTACCATTTAAGAGGCTTAACTCCAGACAAGTGGATTTCTTATGCCAAAAAATTGTTTTCCGTGTCAGTTCAAAATGATATTGATAATCGCAGGGATTCTTGCAGGAGATTTTTACAGTTCATGAAAGAGAAAGAGGAAGATATGTGGGAGATCTTTAGTGTACCATTGTTTGTGGTTGTTCTTGTGGTGCTGTGGCTGGAGAAGCCTTCTGACGTCACCGAGGCTACCACAGTCACCAGACTCTACCACATCCTCATCAACCACATTATCAACAGGATGACCAGACGCCTCCAACTGTCAACTTTAAGTCTCAGTGAAAGCCAACTTCGAGACAAGATAAACAGTTTTCTTAATTTACTTGGTAATATATTCTGGGAAAACTCTCAAAGGTATAAATACGTCCTTATTGATTATCAAATTAAAGAAATAGAGAAACTATGTGAGAAGTCTGGGCTGCCGTTTAAGGAATGCATGTCACCGTTCTTCCTGGTGATAGTGAAGCCATCAATCACCGGGACACAAGAAGAGTATCACTCTCTCCACAGGACGGTGCAAGAGTTCCTCGCTGCTCGAGCATTCTGCGACGCCATGATAACCCAGGCTTCTGACGTCCTCACCATCGCTGCTCAGTGGATGGTTAAGCACAGGGAAAATTTTACTAAATATTTTCCCAATGAAATTGAAGTTCATGGAAATGATAATAATAAGAGAGATTTTGTTATGAATAAGCTCTGTGAGGGAAGCGATAATGTGTTTGATAATTATGACTTTGTGGAAAAAAGTATATTTTCTGTAAATTGTTTTTGTCCATATGTGCTGGGGTTAAGTGTAGATTTTGGTGATCCTGGTGAGAGAGAGAGATATTTTTGTCGCCAGTATTTCACATTTTGCTTAATAGGAAGCTTGATGATACCATTTATTTGTGGCATCCTCAAATTAAACAATGAATTAACACAAAAAAGGGCAGAACAAGTAATTTATGTTGTTATATGTGGTCAAGATAAGATTAGAAACTATGCTCTTTGGTTACGTCTTTTGGATGAAACTTATAGAGACTCTGTGTTCCTTAAGGAGTTAACATCCCAAATATCTCCTTATCAATGGAATCCCACACGAAACCAGCTGTGGCAAGTAGGACAACTTTTACAGTTCGTAACCCCGGAGTCGCTGCTCGTTCATCTTTGTGAATTATCTGAATGCATCGATAATAATTTCATTGAAGGACTTCGTATACTTTCCAGATTTCCAATTAGAATCTCCCTTGATTTAAGAAAAGGGATGAACAAAGTTACAAAAAGTTCCCTCACATTTACTGAGAAGTGCTTGTCACTCCTGCTGGCATCAGACTCTTCATGTCGACTAATTGCTCTCGGTGGTCCCCTCAACAAGCAAAGTTTAAGTATGCTGTGTCATGCTCGACACCTTGAAGATCTGTTTGTAAGAGTCGACACTCTGGAAGATTTGCAAACCTTAGCTCAAATTACAAACAATTTACAAAATCTTACGAACCTGAGTGTCTTCATAAATTTTGTTTTCTCAAATATTAATTACACATTACTCCCAACATTTAGCATTAAACAACATAAAGGAGCAAATCTTAGTTTTGCACAAGTTCCCAATGAAGAATTTAGCGCAAATACTCAATGTTTACTTCATGAATTATATTTGAAGCCTCACAAATGCTCCCCACCCAAGGTTACAAGCCATAAACAAATACACAAATTTGTTAATGTCCGCAGAGGAGGAAAAATGAGTTACCTGTGCAAACCAACATTACCAGCGCTTCCTTATCCCATCCAACTTGAGGGACTGAAAACAAGTGGGATTTATGAGTTCTGTCGAACGATGTGGAACTTGCCGTCTGTACACTGCCATTCTCGATGTGGTGAACGATACAGTGATCCAGTCCTGTGTTGGGACAAGTGCAGGCACATATCCATCAGAGCGCCACAACCAACGAAACACCAGTGGTTCCATTGCCACAGAGCAATTAGATATCATCAGTCATGCTTTAAGAGGTTAAGATCGTTTTACAACATTTTGTGGATGATAATTGTTGAAAACTATAAGCCAGAAAAACTAAGATATACAAAATCATATGATCCAATCATCAAAGTGTTCTGTTATAATATTCAGGATCAGCAATTATTGAACAATGAGTGGATTAATATTACTTCCCTTAAAGTGTGTGAACTTCTGATGTATGAACACAAGATTTGTATCCAACAGCATCGCAAACTTCTGACACACGTGAGAGAACCTTCAATTCCTGTCTCCTCGGTTCAACTTGCATTCATTGATCCATTCACTATAGACGCAACAACATTCAGATCTATGGTGCAGAAGCTCTGTCCAACTCCCTGTATGATTTATGCATTAAACATGTCAAGGAATTCGAGTGATACAGACGTGGCTCATCGTGTATTACATCTTTGTCAGTCATTCCCAAGTATTAAAAGTGTAGCAATTAAATATTGTATTCCTATGGATCATTCGATTAAAAAAGTTGGGGATATAATTGAAAAATGTGCACCACATTTTACATATAGTATTTTTAATAACTTATATATAGAATCTTAAATAAGCGGATCCTTTTATGTGATCTACTCCCAGAATTTCATGTGTAATATATTTCATTACAATAACATAATTATGTCGCCTTCACGGATGCCAGAAGTTGATTAGCAGTCATCAAGCCCAACACACAAATGACAATGGAATAACGTTGCGTCGACCCATCATCAACGTTACTTTGACGTCATTTAAATGCACATACTTAACAGTCAGTGGGCAAAACATGCTCTAGTTCGTTGAATGAACTTCGTTTGTTTAACATGTGCCCAGAGTTAGACTACCCAGAAGACACGAGACATAGGCACAACGTTTTTTTGAATACATTTACGTCAATTCAAAGTTGTAAAAACGTAATAATCTAAAAAACGTTGTATTTAAGTTATGTGTTTGTTGGGTGATCTTTAAGGAGCGTAGTATTGTCACTACAACAGGCAGCCGATCCATATATTGTCTTCGCAGTAAAGATCTAAATTGATATTTAAACCTTCATGAAGAAAGACGACAGAGGAAACGAAAGAGGGATGAAGAAAACGTGTGTGTGGTAAAAAAATGAAAGAAATACCTTAGAAAACGGAGCGTAGAAGAAGTAAAGAAGAGGAAGAAGAAAAAGAGAGAAATATTTACACCTTCCCGTTAACTTTCCCCTCTGGTCCTCCCGAGGATATAGGAGCCATTGTGACCTGAAATGTCTACAACAGGGAAAACCTTACCCAGTAACTGCTATCTAAAGTTAGTTGGCAATTATTTTAAGTCTGGAGAGAATTTACAATACTGCAAGGAACCACTGACCAAGTTTCCTCTCCTGCAGTGGGTTTGTTTACAAATATATTTTTATACAAATACACGTGTTTAAATATTTATATATATATTTGGTTAAAAAAAATACTTATTATATATTTATAATTTTAAGGTAAAACTTTAAATTTGATCTGATTGTATTGGTTCCAAAATAATATGCTTCCAAGCTTTATTTAACTTTATTATTCATTTAAATAAGAACAACTTGAGAAATCATCTAGGGACTATTCGGGTTTTCAGCTGACCCATCTTGCCGATCGATATTCGTACTGTGCTTTAGCTTAAATGTACAAATAGGAAGTAGAAAGGCCGCCTCCCTGCTGGGAAAGATCAAGTTAATTCTGTACCGATTTAAAATTGTGTTTGCTTTTGTTTTTAACTTATTATTAAATGAATTCGCTTTCTTTTCTTTTATACCATGAATACAGTATGCTAATTTGTCAGCATTCATTAACTATCACATTGAGTTTGATTATTGATTTATATATTCAATTTAAGTCATGTAACGTGTTGCAGGCTGTAGTGTTGACAACAATGTATTATAATTATTGAGGGTTTGTTAAGAGAATAATTGATTCAAATTAAGTAGGTGAAAACTAGAATGTGTTTGAACCGTTTTTCTTTATCTTGTATATTGTAATAAACTCTTTATGCCTACCTTTGCCATTTTTCCTCCATGTGAAGATAAAATTAAAAAAAAATTATACTTATATAAGCGTATAATTATACTTATAGTAAGGGAGGCGAAGTTCAGCTTGTTTGGGGCGCCAGCACCCATAGAGCTGGCCCCAATTTATTCATATGGGACCTCATACCCATCCTGTAAGTTGAAGTGGACCCCATACCCATCATGTGAGTTGTAGTGGACCCCATACCCATCATGTGAGTTGTAGTGGACCCCATACCCATCATGTGAGTTGTATTGGAACCCATACCCGTCATGTGAGTTGTAGTGGACCCCATACCCACCCTGTGAAATATAATGGACCCCATACCCATTCTGTGAGTTGTAGTGGACCCCATACCCATCCTGTAAGTTGTAGTGGACCCCCATACCCATCATGTGAGTTGTAGTGGACCCCATACCCATCATGTGAGTTGTATGGACCCCATACCCATCATGTGAGTTGTAGTGGACCCCATACCTATCATGTGAGTTGTAGTGGACCCCATACCCATCATGTGAGTTGTATTGGACCCCATACCCGTCATGTGAGTTGTAGTGGACCCCATACCCATCCTGTGAAATATAATGGACCCCATACCCATCCTGTGAGTTATAGTAGACCCCATACCCATCGTGTGAATTAAAGTAGACCCCATAACCATCGTAAGAATGTTAGTGGACCCATGGGCATCCTGCGAGTAGTAACAGACACAAACCCATTCTGTAGGTGGATCTGGAAAGGGTTATCAAGGTACATAATGGGCTTGGGAACATTTAGCTAAGGAAGTTAGTGTTGATAAACTAGTTACACAGTGTAAGGTAAATAACAATAATGGGTTTAAGAACTGGGCCACGATAGCCTCCAAGCTAAGAATTTAATATTTATGCTGATACAGACCTGGACTAGGTATAATAAAGCATTTAAACAACTAATTACGAAACCTGTACATCTTTCCTTAATCATGACAGTTTTTTCTACACTTATTAAATAGTTTACGAGCTTAGAAACTTCACAACCCAAGGTTATTATTGTTATAAACAACCACGTAGTGCTGCGGGGCTCACAAACCGTTCAACAGATGTAAACAAAGCCGCCATGATTAAGGAAAGATGTACTGGTTGTGTAAATGTTTAATGACTCCCGGTCCTGACCACATGAAGCTGGACGGTACCTCCTCTGGGCTGTGTTTGCTACTGTTGATCTGTACAGGTAAGTGTGTTTCAGCAGCTTGGCAGACTCTGCCTCCCGTTGGCTGTGTATATTTCGGAATGCAGAAAAACGTCACAATAACGTGGGTGTAACAAATACCCTCTTCCCCCCCCCCCTCTCGGTCTGACCTGCATGAAGCGAGACCGTCGCTCTACTGTCCATCCCAAGTGGTTGGGCACCATTCCTTTCCCCAAAGTCCTATCCCAAATCCTTATCCTGACCCCTTCCCAGTGGAGGTTGTAATAGCTTGGGGCTGTCCCCCTGATATTTCCCTTCCCTTCCCACTCACGTTCCCTCCCTCCCCCCCAGACATACGAGCAGGCGACGTTGACGTAACATTGATTTAATGCTGATTCTACGTTCATTTAACGTTATTTTAGCGAGGATCATAGGGTGATTCAGCATTGATCCTACAATAGTGTAGTGTTGATCCTGTGTTCATTTACACTTGTTCACTTGTATACTCTGGATACTCCTCTTGTTCACTCACCAGAGGAGTGTGAGTCAGTGAGTGTGAACAATTGGATCCTGCGTTGATTAGCGTCTATTCCATGCTGGTGAATCTTCGTTGATTTAGTGTTGATTCTATGTTGATTTAGCATTGACACTACGGTGATTTAATGTTGATTCCACTGTCGGTTGGGACTTACGTCCAGGACAGATCAACACCACAAGTGTCCAGGACAGATCAACACCACAAGTGTCCAGGACAGATCAACACTACAAGTGTCCAGGACAGATCAACACCACAAGTGTCCAGGACAGATCAACACTACAAGTGTCCAGGACAGATCAGCACCACAAGTGTCCAGGACAGATCAACACCACAAGTGTCCAGAACAGACCAACACCACAAGTGTCCAGGACAGATCAACACTACAAGTGTCCAGGACAGATCAACACTACAAGTGTCCAGGACAGATCAACACTACAAGTGTCCAGGACAGATCAACACCACAAGTGTCCAGGACAGATCAACACCACAAGTGTCCAGGACAGATCAACACCACAAGTGTCCAGGACAGATCAGCACCACAAGTGTCCAGAACAGACCAACACCACAAGTGTCCAGGACAGATCAGCACCACAAGTGTCCAGAACAGACCAACACCACAAGTGTCCAGGACAGATCAACACCACAAGTGTCCAGGACAGATCAACACTATAAGTGTCCAGGACAGATCAACACCACAAGTGTCCAGGACAGATCAGCACCACAAGTGTCCAGAACAGACCAACACCACAAGTGTCCAGGACAGATCAACACCACAAGTGTCCAGGACAGATCAACACCACAAGTGTCCAGGACAGACCAACACCACAAGTGTCCAGGACAGATCAACACCACAAGTGTCCAGGACAGATCAACACCACAAGTGTCCAGGACAGACCAACACCACAAGTGTCCAGGACAGATCAACACCACAAGTGTCCAGGACAGACCAACACCACAAGTGTCCAGGACAGATCAACACCACAAGTGTCCAGGACAGATCAGCACCACAAGTGTCCAGGACAGACCAACACCACAAGTGTCCAGGACAGATCAACACCACAAGTGTCCAGGACAGATCAACACCACAAGTGTCCAGGACAGATCAGCACCACAAGTGTCCAGGACAGACCAACACCACAAGTGTCCAGGACAGATCAACACCACAAGTGTCCAGGACAGATCAACACCACAAGTGTCCAGGACAGATCAACACCACAAGTGTCCAGGACAGATCAGCACCACAAGTGTCCAGGACAGACCAACACCACAAGTGTCCAGAACGGACATATGGGGGATTGAGTTATTTGTTTCATCTTATTACGTAATATTTTATCCCCCGATTAATATCAAACAAACTATTAACTCCTTATTAATTAATTATCACTGAATTTAAATTATAATTGGTATTAAATAGAAATAATAATTGTTATTGAATCGACTTGTTATTGGATATCTTTCACGTTGAAATTAATTGCAACTGAATTGGTATTCAAATTAACTTTGTAGTTTCTATTGCATGTAGATTGGAATGTAAATTGAACAACACAATTAAGACTGCATTCGACCTTAATTTATATTATATAAACTGGGGGGCATAGATGCATTGTACTCTTCAAAAGCCTTATTAGTGACCCATTTCCGTATTTGGGTTTGCCTATTCTACTAGCTTACCCTATTGGTTATAGTCCTTTGTTAGTTATAGTGAACCCCTTGCAGTTCACAGACAGGCTAATTAAGACCGAGGGCTTATGAGACTTTGAGGAACTTAATCCTCTCGGGCAACAAAGACTAAGATTCAGATTAGGCTCCATTAAATTGTTGTTTCTGGCAAATGGTGAGAAATTTGTTGACACTAAAAAGTTTTATAATTCTATGTACATATTTATTTCTTTATTTGTTAATTTATTGAAAACCATTGTTACGGATATCTTACGAGCCCAGGATATCTATGGATATCTTTCGGCTTTTGATATCTTATGGCTCTGGATAGCTAATGACTTTGAATAACTTTCGGCCCTGGATGTCTTACGATCACGAATGCTTCTTTACAGCTTTGGATATATTATTGCCTGGATATCTTATGAAGCTGAATATCATACATCACTGGAAATCTTGCGGTCTTGGACATGTTACAGTACTGGATATCTTTATCGCCTTGGAAACCACATCAGACTGGATATCTTACGGCATATTGGACTTATAGGCCTGGATATTTTACATCACCGGAAATCTTTCGGAACTAGAAATCTTACGTAACTAGATATCTTATGGTTCTGGATGTCTTATGGCCCTAGATATCTTAAGGTTTTGGATATCTTGCGGATCTGGATAACATCCTGATCAGAACATCTTGTGGCACTGGATAACGTAAAGCCCTTGATATCTTACTGCTCTAGATAGCTTGCGTCCTTGGATATCTTGAGGGTCTGGATATCTTACGGGTTTTGGATATCGTACAGATCTGAATATTTTAATGCCCAGGATATCTAACGTCACTAGATATCTTATTGCCATGAATATCTTATACCCTAAATATTTTATAGATATTTTATGGCAGTGGATATCTTGCTGCCCTGGATATTTTCATGACCCTGGATGCCTACTGGCCTGGGTATCTTATACGGATATGGATATCAGTCCTCGTTATTTATAACGGTTTTGGATATCTTAAGGCCTTGGATATCTTACACGCCACTGGCTATTTAACGACCCTGGTCATCTTTCGACGCTGGATATCTTCCTCCATTGGATATCTTACTTCTCTCAAAATCATACGATAATGGATATCTTATGGCACAGGGTATTACAGCCGTGGATATCATATGATGTGACATATTTTACAGCTTTGGATATCATATGGATCTGAATATCTTACGGTCCTAGATATCTAACAGGCCTTGATATCTTACATCACTGGACATCGTACGGCGCTGGATATCTTATGGCTTAATGTGGTGGTGGGTGACTAGAGTGGTGGTGGTGACCAGAGTGGTGGTGGGTGACCAGAGTGGTGGTGGTGGGTGACCAGAGTGGTGGTGGGTGACCAGAGTGGTGGTGGTGACCAGAGTTGTGGTGGGTGACCAGAGTGGTGGTGGGTGACCAGAGTGGTGGTGGTGACCAGAGTGGTGCTGAGTGACCAGAGTGGTGGTGGGTGACCAGAGTGGTGGTGGTGGGTGACCAGAGTGGTGGTGACCAGAGTGGTAGTTGGTGACCAGAGTGGTGGTGGGTGACCAGAGTGGTGGTGGTGACCAGAGTGGTGCTGAGTGACCAGAGTGGTGGTGGGTGACCAGAGTGGTGGTGGGTGACCAGAGTGGTGGTGGGTGACCAGAGTGGTGGTGGTCGGTGACCAGAGTGGTGGTGGGTGACCAGAGTGGTGGTGACCAGAGTGGTAGTTGGTGACCAGAGTGGTGGTGGGTGACCAGAGTGGTGGTGGTGACCAGAGTGGTGGTGGGTGACCAGAGTGGTGGTGGGTGCCCAGAGTGGTGGTGGGTGACCAGAGTGGTGGTGGTGACCAGAGTGGTGGTGGGTGACCAGAGTGGTGGTGGGTGACCAGAGTGGTGGTGGTGGTGGTGACCAGAGTGGTGGTGGGTGACCAGAGTGGTGGTGGTGGGTGACCAGAGTGGTGGTGACCAGAGTGGTGGTCGGTGACCAGAGTGGTGGTGGGTGACCAGAGTGGTGGTCGGTGACCAGAGTGGTGGTGGTGACCAGAGTGGTGGTGGTGACCAGAGTGGTGGTGGGTGACCAGAGTGGTGGTGACCAGAGTGGTGGTGGGTGACCAGAGTGGTGGTGGGTGACCAGAGTGGTGGTGGGTGACCAGAGTGATGGTGAGTGAGGATCTTGCAAGGTAAGCATTATAGAATGAATTGTCTGAAAGAAGATATGTTATTTCTTATGCTTTATATATCGTTATTTGGAGCAGTTTTGCAAACGCTCCGTTGCTTGGGATATAGCGAAGCGGGGTATACACTGGGATTATATATATCCCTAGGGATCATAAAATGTATAAATATAAACAACAGTTAACTGTTTAACCAGATACGTTTGGTAAACGGTAGTATAAAAATCTAAGTATAAATCAAACCGGGCGCCATACCTCCGCTACAGGGACGCCATCTGGGTGGGAGAGGGCGGACTGGCCAGTCACAACAAGACATCAACAAGGGCACGCCATTGGTGTACCCGCTACGTTAACGGCTGCTGTTTTACATTCCCATGGACCTTTGTGTGGTTTAATAAGTCTATACATACTATAAAAACACCGCTATAAAGTGATATAAGTGTGTGCAAGGTTATATTAACACTGCGTGATGTACCATGAGGGTCACACAGTCAACAACACACCATCACAGCAAGCACACACCGCACGCTGAGCACTACTCAGCCGTTTAATACCAGTGGACCTTTGTATTGGTGGTATAGACTAAAGCATAAAGGGGAAAAAATACTATTCTACACATAATTTATATCATTAAATGAGTGTCTAAAACTTTAAAAGTGATATAAGATAATAAAGAGAAATGTGAGGTACTGGCACACCGCCGCCACACTAGCAGATATACCAGCCACACCCGACGCCATGCTCAAGGAACCAGACTCCATTGTACCAAAACAACACCACTTCATCAGTTAATCATTACACACAGCGACCTACACTTGGGTTGCCATGTGGCTCGCTTGGAGGTCTTTCGGCAGGTTCACTTTTGGCAGGTTCACAAGACTTGTGTCTTGACCTATGCAGGATCTTGCAAGGTTAGCATTATAGAATGAATTGTTTGAAAGAAGATATATGTTATTTCTTGTGTTATATATATTATTATTTGGAGCAGTTTTGCAAACGCTTTGTTTGCTTGGGATATAGAGAAGCGGAGTATACCCTGGTGGTATATCCCTGGTGAGTATGGCTTGCCTCTTGGTGTGTATCCCTTGTAAACCTCTTGGTGTATATATCCCTTTGTGAGCATGGTGTACCTGTCAGTATGTATATTCCTGATGAGTATGGTGTACTTTTTTGTGTATATATATATATATATATATCCCTGCAGAACATTTTGTAAATAAATGACCCTGGGAAGCATGGAGTAAATAACCACATGGAACACTTTGTAAATATTCCCGGGTAGCATTGTGTATATTTATCTGTGCAAAGCATTTTTCAAATATTTCTTGGAAGCATGGTGTATATATCCCTGGGAAGCATTTTGCAAATATCCAAGTGGAGCATGGTGTATTTGTTGCAGGTGTAAACACACTTGCAACAGGATTAGGAATTGCAACCGAATTCAATAGCTTCTTTTCATCAATTGGTGCTAACCTTGCCAGAAAAAATCCCAGAGACCCAGACACATGTTACGACATGTCTCAACGGCAGCTATCCTAACTCTGAACTGTTCTTACCAGTCAGCCCAACAGACATTATATATATAATTCAATCACTTAAAATCAAAGATGGGAGCATTAGTGAAAATACCATCTATGATATATAAGAGTGCTGCCCATACTCTTGCACCTCCCACAGCTCTGCTATTCAACAAATCTCTAGTGTCATAATTTTCCTGATATCGTTGAAAAGGCAAGAGTGACGCCAGTTCATAAAGGAGGCGAGACAGCTGACATAAATAATTACAGACCAATATCAAATCTACTTATTTTTTCAAAAAATATTTGAAACAAATATTTACAAACAGCTCTATTCCTACTTTGTAAAACTTAACATATTAAGTCCGTGCCAGCTTGGCTTCCATTCCCAAAACAGTACCAGTGATGCCACTATTAGTCTGCTTAATATAATCTACACAGCACTTGACAAAAACGAGTTCTCAATTGGCCTTTTCATTGACCTGAGAAGGGCCTTTGATAATGTAAACTGTACCTACTTCTTACTTTGATATTGCCTCTTTACAGCCCTTGATACTGTAAACAATAATCATCTCTTACTTAGACTTCACCACTGTGGTATCAGAGGCCTTGCTCTGAACTATATTCGTTCATATCTCAGTAACAGACACCAATACGTAGTAATCAATAACATAATGGTATAGTTGGGGAGGTTAACAGTAGGAGTGCCACAGAGCAGCATATTAGGACCTCTCCTATTTCTTATATACATCAATGATTTGCCAAAGTTTCTAACATTCTTAAACCTATAGTATTTGCTGACACTAATACTTTCATCTACTCTGACCCCAACCCCTTCCCCTACACACTAAATAATATTGTCAATAATGAATTTTTAAAAGTCCACTCATGGATGTCACTCAACAAATTCACACTAAACATACATATGATCTACTACATTTTATCTGGTAGTAAATCATCAAATCAAATTCAACTTCAAATAGACAATGTTAACATTTGCAATAAAATTGAGGGAAAGTTCCTTGGTCTATACGTAGACAAGAGACTGAACTTCAGAACCCACATATAATACAAAGCCAAAAAAAGTCTTAAAAACATTCGGTATACTTTCTAAAATTCGATACTGTATTATGTTCTCCACTCTGCTCTCCTCTCATTATGCTATGCGCTAATCTTTCCAATTCTTACATATGGTATCTGTGCATGGGGTTCAATCACTGCAAATTATCTCAAGCCCATCATCACTCTGCAAAAATCTGCTATCAGAACAATAACAAACTCTGTCTTCAGGCAATACACTGCTCCTCTGTTTAAGTCCCTTAATATGCTAAACATATACTCACTCCCCACATTCTCATGTGCTATTTACATGACAAAACCTTATTCCTACCTTGAGGTTACCTTGAGGTGCTTCCGGGGCTTAGCGTCCCCGCGGCCCGGTCGTCGACCAGGCCTCCTGGTTGCCGGACTGATCAACCAGGCTGTTGGACGAGGCTGCTCGCAGCCTGACGTATTAGTCACAGCCTGGTTGATCAGGTATCCTTTGGATACCTGATCCTAAATGAAAATCTTGATCTGAAACTTTTCCTTGATAGGTGTAAGAGAAACCATGAGCACCACACCATAAATAATTTTTTGATATACCCAGAGTCAAACTAAATCTGAACACTCCATGCAAATAAAAGGACCCAGTATTTGGAGCTCACTCCCTGCTGAATTCAAAAAATTCCAACCTATACGCTATTCGGAAGTAAAACCAAAAATTAACTCATTTCATCCTTATAGTTTCCTACCTTGTGCTCCAAACTCACACTGTATCTTGTACTGTCCACTTCCTCAATATTAGTACTTAAGACGTATGATCTATCGAGGGACAAGTGACCACGAGGGACGGTTGGGAAGCAAGACACATGTGCATCCTGGAAGTCAGGACATTCAACAAGGATTCTTCTTGATGTTATCTTGAGATGATTTTGGGGCTTAGCTTCCCCGCGGCCCGGTTATCGACCAGGTCTCCTTTTTGTTACACCCCCTCCCCCATGAAGCAGCCCGTTGCAGCTGTCTAACTCCCAGGTACCTGTTTACTGCTAGGCAAAGGGGGCACCAGGGTGAAAGAAATATTTTGCCCATTGGTCTCTGCCTCCACCGGGGATCGAACCCGGAACCTCAGGACTATGAATCCGAAGCGCTGTTCACCCAGCTGTCAGACGCCCTGCCAAAATATGCAGGAGATGTCAGGATATAAACGACCATAAGAGGGACAATGCAGCTTGGACAATAAGGAGCAGTGTGGTGCTCCATTAAGTGCTCATGAGTTAAGCGTGTATGGCCAAGATGCAACCTCACCAGAGCCGTTTCCCACTGCCGGTTATGGCGATAGGAGGAAGGCCATGGGGACACATTACTCTTAAGAGCACGCAATTTGTTACTAGTAACAGAAGACCAACAACCCTACCAACGGGCAAGGATGGAGGAATGAATTGTAAAAGTAAAAGTTGGAGTAAGGAATACCTTTATGGGAGATAGGACAAGTGCAGATAGCTTCCTTAGTGGCAGCGTCCGCACACTCATTTAAAGACACACCGATATGGCTGGGAACCCAGCAAAACTCCATTGTCTTAAATCTACTGTAGATAAAAAACAGCCAATGTTGAATCTCTACTACCACCAGATGGACTGGATTAAAGGACTCCAGAGCCATGAGGGCACTGCAAGAGTCAACTACAAAAAAAAGGAGGATTGACAGTGATAAAAAACCAGGTGACGAAGAGCATAGAGAACAGCATAATGTTCTGCTATGAAGAAGCTAGTCTCCAGAGGCAGGCGACACATAGGTGTGGTCAGGAAAAAGAACAATACCCTACATCGTCTGCAGAATTAGACCCATCGGTGAAGACGGAAATGGAGCAGGAGTATGAAGAAGAGTGTTCAAGGTGAAAAGGTGTATCAGAACTGTAGGAGGGGTAAAAGCTTTAGTCACATGGGTCAGGGTTTTACAAAATTTAGGAAGGGGGATCCTCCACGGGGGCAAGGACGGAACAACGCAAGGAGAAATATTGGTAACGCTAACGGAAAGATAATTTTGTAGGTGAGACAACTGGACAAAAAGAGGAAGGTGGTAAAGGGGAACAGGGACCACAGGAGGGGTAAAAAGTCAAAGCACGACATAGCCGAGAGTGAAGGGTGTTGTAAGGACCGTGCAAGGTAGCGAAAACAGTAGCAATCATGGCGGTCCTGGAGAAACAGGACACTGGTTTCAACATACAGGCTGAGGGCAGGAGTCGAATGAAAAGCACCAAAGCTGAGGAATAACCCATTATGGTGCAGAGGATGAAGACGGCGAAGAGTGGAAGGAGAAGCAGACGAGTAAGCAAGGCAACCATAATCGAGTTTATACAGTACGAGAGAAGGAATAAAAAGAGAGGATCGCATGCCTATCCGCTCCCCAAGAAGTATGGGACATGACTCTAAGGAGGTTATGGGCCTTAGAGCATTCAACTCGAAGGTAAGAGACATGGGGGTGACCAAGACAAACGAGTGTCAAAGATTACCCCAAAAGCTTAACAGTATCTTTGAACACAAGGGGATGACCATAAAGTGACAAAGAGAAACGGAGAACGACCTGCTTCTGAGTAAAAGTCATGACACGGGTCTTAGTTGCAGAGAACTTGAAGCCATGATTGGTGGCCTAGGACGACATGGTATCAATCACAAGTTGAAGCCGTTGTTGAAGGAAAGGCGAGCCATCACTCCGACAGCAAAGGGTAAGCATCGACATGGAGCACTGACAAGATGCCAGTGGGAAGGGAGGAAAAAAGACTATTGAGGGCAACAAGGAAAAGAGTAGTGCTCAGAACAGTACCTTGGGGTACAACTTCGTATTGCCAAAAAGAGGCAGAGAGAGCAGTACTAAGCCTCACTCTAAAGGAACGAATAGGGAGGAATTTTTGTAGGAAGAGAGGGAGATTACCAAGAAGGCCAAAAGAATGGAGTTGGGACAAAATGTGGTATCTCCAGGTGGTGTCGTATACCATTTCCAGGTCAAAAAGGAGAGCAACAGAGGAGGTCTTCGCAGCAAAAGCAGTACGAATATAGACCTCCAAGTTCACCAAGACATCAGTTGTGCTGCAGCGCTTGCAAAAGCCAATTTGAGAGGGAAAGAGGTGATGATAGTGTTCCAAGAACCACATCAGACAGACATGGACCATACGCACAAAGAGTTTGCAAATGCAACTCGTGAGAGCAATGGAGCGGAAGTCCTTAGTGAATGTTCCTAGAGATACTGGTTTCCAAATAGGAAGAACCACCGCCTGGAGCCAGTTCTCGGGGACTGATGATGACTCCCAAATAAGGTTATACAGATTTAGTAAATACCGAGACGCACATGGATGGAGATGGCAAAGCATCTCATAATGAATATCATCCGAGCACGGTTCTGTAGACCCCCACAGGGCCTGGGCAGACTGAAGTTCGGAGAGAGAGAAGGGAACATTATAGGGAAGTTGGAGATGAATGTGAAAGGGGATGAAATGTCTACGGGAGATGATTCAAGAACTGGTTTATGATTCAGGAAAGACAGAGGAAGATGAGAACCGGAGCTAACAGTTGAAAAATGGAAACCTATTTTATTGGCGACTGCCACTGGATCCACCACAATAGTAGTATGGAGATGAATAACTGGCGAGACATCTGGAACAAACTTACCCACTATCTTGCGGATTTTCTTCCAGATTTGTGGAAATGAGTATCAGGCGTAATCGTGGAGACATAAGATTTCCAACTCCCACATTTACCTGTACGGATGGTCCTACGGGCCACCGCACTCGCCTTCCGAAATAAAATAAAAGTAGCGGCTGTCTGCCGGCGTCGATGTTTCTTCCAGGCTGCCTGCTCACGGCGGATAGCCTGAGCACAGTCTGCATTCCACCAGGAAACGCACTTCCACATGCCCTGGGAGGTAGAGTCAGGAAAAGAGTCGAGGGCAGCGCCGAATATGGTGACATGAAAAAATTGGAGGGCTCGAGGGAGAGGTCGGAGAAAGTAGCATGTAGGGTGAATAAGTTCCAGTCAGCCTTGGCAAACTGCCACCTAGGGAAAGAGAGGGGAGGATGAAAAGAAAAAAAGGTGACAAGGAAGGGGAAATGGTCACTGTTATGGAGGTCATCAAGAACCCCCCAGTGATATCTAAGTAAGAGACAACGAGCAGGAAGATCAAGACAGGAGAGAGTGTGAGTGCAGGAGTCCACATGAGTGGGTTTACCAGAATTTAGAAGAGACAGGGATGAAGAGAGGACAAACGGTTCCAGAAGGCGGCCCGGAGTGTTTGTCAGTGCATCACCCCAGAGGGTATGCAGGCAGTTAAAATCACCCAATAGGAGCACAGGCTCTGATAAGGAGTCCAATAGGTGCCTAAGATCAGGAAGAGAAAGTGGGACGTTTTTGGGGAGATAAATGGAACAGATCGTATACCATTTACTCACGAAGATACAGGCTGCAGAACATTGAAGAGGTTACTGAAAAGTAGGGGGATGAAAGGAATATCAGTACGAATCAAGAGATCAATAGAGCTACAGGTCCCAGCAGAAGCTTGGGGGAGGGGGGGGGAGGAGAAAAATGAATAACTACGTTAGTGACCTGGACGAGCGACAAACATCGGATCCTGGAGACATACACATAGCGGTGAAAACAGCGTTATCAGAAGTTGAAGTTCGTGGAAGTTGGCAGAAAATCTACGAATATTCCATTGAAGAATAGACATTGTCAAAAGGATAGAGAACAGCAACAGAGAACAATGAAGAAACAAAGGCAAAGAAGAACACAGCCTACTGAAGAAAATCAGGATCAGGACCAGGTTCAGTAAAATCAGGGTTAGGAGGAGGCATGGGTAAATCGAGCAAGAACGATGGAGTTAAGGGAGTGGAAGGATGGACCAGAGGCAGGCGGACAGGGTCTAGAGCGGGGCAAGGCAATGGATAGGGGCAGTCAAGGGATGCAGGGGGAGGGGGGGCACAAACAGGGGAGTGCACCTTAGCAAGAGCAGCAACCAAGAGAGAATAGAGGGCTAAAGGAACTCCCAAAGCTGGGACAGGGGGCTTTAACCACCGAAATGGGAGGGGATGCAGTGATAGTGTCGGAGTCAGAGGGTGGGGAAGAAAGCGACGTCTTCTTACCAGCCGGGGAGGAAGGTGGAGAGGAGCCAGGGTTATGTTTCTGACTTAAAGAGACAGGGGTGCCAGCAGCAACGTACTGGGCGACAGTCTCCATAGTCTCAACAGGAGAAGAAGAATGGGAGCGATCAACATGAATATTGCCTAGAGGATGGACAACAGCCTGGACAGACAGGTGGCATGGAGAGCTGGGAAGAAGGATGGGAAAGACACAAGAGACATAGCAGACTGGGAAGGAAGGAGGGAAACACTAGATGGAGAACCAGGAAGGAGACTCCTTGTTTCAGAACATAAAGGAGCAGGGGAGGAGTCGGTGGGCATTTCTGGGTCCAAGGCCTGGAAACGGTTGTGAGACTGAGAAAGGAGGGAAGGGCGAGGTGAGGTAGACTATATAACACGAAAATAAGATATGTTAGCAAAAGGGGAGAGAGATGGCGGACTTGGCGGCTCTCCTCAGGAAAAGATAAATGGTAGTGGTGTTATAAATTAAGGATGGCTTCCTCCAATTTGTAGTGTATACACGCGCGGGAGAATGTGGGGTAGGCGTCACCGCAATTGAGGCAGTGGGCCTGGGAAGAAGAACACTCTGAGTAATCCGAGTCCCCACACATGGGGCAAGAGACACTGCACTTGTTCGTTTGAGGGCATCATGCCCAAATTTCCACCACTTACTGCAAAATCTAGGAGAGGGAATGTACTCTTGAATGGAGCATCGAGCTCCAGCAAGAATTATAGAAGGCGGAAGGGTCCTACTATCAAAAGTAAACTTCACAACGTGAAGAGGCTGATGACAACGACCACGAGGGGAGTCGAGTGAACGTATCAACCTGGAGGACAGAATGGCCTTGGGCTTCAAAGATCTGTTAAATATCCGCGTGGCAGTCTTTCAGGTCCCTGACACCAGTCGCAACATGGTGCGGGAGTCTCCCCAATGCTGAACAATGCAGCTAAGCGGGCAGCTGCATCCTAAGAAGGAGCAGCAACGACACATGTACCAAAACGTGTAGGGATAAAAGTAACAGAGGCATCAATGAGGTGTTAATTGAGGATGAAATCATCATGATGTGTAGAGTTCAGATGGTTGAGATCAAAGTATTTAGTCCATGTAGCAGGAATGTAACAAGGTGTTGAACGTATTAGCACTGGAAGTAATCGTGTGAGGCCATTGGTGGGGAAGTGGGTGCCGAGTACCCCCAGTGAAAGGGAGGGTAAAAGGAGCAGTTGTCAATGAAAGAAGTAACCGCTCCAGGTGATGAGGTGGTCACCACTGGGGGCTTGGGGCTGAACCCTACCACAAAGGAGGGAGGGGGAGTGAAGGGGGGGGGGGGTTAGTTGGGAGGGTCAAAGGAGTAGCTTGGACTGGGCCCAATGTAGTGGGAGCTACAGAGCTCGGTCTTCCAACACAGTCCGACTCGGGGGCTTGGTTTTTCAATACCATGATCTTGGGAAGTTATAAGAGGATCATTCATTGACATAGAAATGAGGAGGTAATAATTTAATTCACGAATGAGCCCCCATACCCACCATGGAGCCACAATTAGAGGATAGGACACCCAAGAAGAGACAAGCCAGGGGGCCTCCCTAGGAGTACATCGTGAGAATACGCCCTGCAATCGCCACCTTAAGAACCTCCAGTCCATCGAGATCGGGTTTAGCAACAAAAGGAGGATTGACAATAAAAGCGTCCCCTTGCTCACAACGTCGGGTAAACCAGTCCTACGGGTGAGAGAGTGTGCCTCCCCAAACACCCAGGCGTCAAAACAAAAGATGTCCGAAAGAATAATCAAGACTAGCAAAAGATCGGCGGGAAAAACAATGAGAAAGGAGAAGAGGGGGAGGAAAAATGAAACATAAGGAAGAGAAAATAGTGACCAGCATAATTAGTGAAGACGACAGCAGGAGTATAAGGCTTCAAAAGGATAGAGAACCGTCCTATGGAGCATCACATCCCGGTAGCTGTCTACCAAGCCCCCTCACAACAAAGGGCTGGAAAGGGAGGGGAAATGCATATTAAAGAAACATCAGGGACTTTATAATCAGCCGTACAGACTGATGGAGGATCATTCTGGGTGCTGAGGGAATACGTAATAATTAGCTACTGAACATTTAATATTCACCGGTGTTTATTTACTTAATTACTGCTGCCATAATATTTAGCTATGCTAATTTTTAAGTCTTTTCATAAAATACATATTCATTAATAGTTAGACACACAAAAGATTTAGAATGAGCTTGACAAACTTGCAGGATTTAAATGGAGAAAATAGATTGTGTAGTGCAGAAAAAAGGACTTATGTACTGTTTGCCTTATGCTGGGAGTGCTCTCGAGATGTGGCACAAAGTAATGTTTTTAAGAAGAATTGTGTTCATGAATGGTTTGTTAAATCGCGACGTAACTGCCAAGAAGGCGGTAAGAAAGAACCGTTTGCAAAGAACTTTCATAATTGCTTCATGAATCTGACTCTGGACTAACAGATAACAAATAGGTTTCTCTACCTAGTTTCAGTTTCCCTATATTACCAGTATGCCCCGAGTGCGAAGGGTGAGAGCAATCTGGGGACACCCTCCATTAATAAGGTCGGGCTGGAATTGGTAGTTGTGCTGACCATTCGTGTTCTAATTGAACGGATTTCCGTACAACTGTGGGAATGGGTTAAACTCTGGTAATTCACACTCTCACAATCTATACAACCTTTCCAGATGTTGGCGGCAATGTGGTGTTGGGCGGCGAGGCTGCTGCTGGTGCTGTTGCCGATGGCTCCACCTCTGCTGCGTCCTGATGACCATCTCATACTGCGTTACTACGCCGCCGTCATGAGAGTGGTGCGTCCAGTCTTTGTGCACGTCTTACAACTCTTAACTAAGAAGAAGAATCTCAAGCAGGTCCTCTTTGATCTTCCAGGATACTCGAAGAAAAAATACAAAGCAGACTTCGAGCGTAAACAGAGGCAGCAGCTGGACGACAATGTCTCAAGTGAGAACTATGACATAACGCTACTATTCACTTTGCTCCAGAAGGTAGGTGGTTTGGCAGAAGAAAACGATACCAAATGGTCGACGCAGGGAACATTGGAGAACAGCTTAAAAAAACTTAAAAATCATCGAAATATCTTAGCTCATGAAGAATTATCATTAACGCCTGAGGAACTGCAGAACATTTTCTCCGACATTGAAGAGCTTTGCCGTGAGGTGCTTGTGTTAGCTGGCCTCAGATGCCGAAGCCTTGTGATTGAGAATGTTAAGGTTATGGAGGAGGGTCTGAGTGAGGTACTAACAGGAGGTGTTGACCTGTGGGAACCATACAAGGAGGCACTCCACAACCTGCAACAAGAGCAGTGCAACATCTTAGTAAGGGAAGGGAAGAAAGAGATCAAGGAGCTAGCTAAGAACCTTCGCATTCTTAACCCGTTTGTGTGGTTGATGGAAGATAACTTTGCTCACTTGGATGTGAACCAAATATTTACAGATTTAGATATTGAAGGTCAAGGGCAGGTAGACACCAAAGATTTTTTTAGCAATCCTCTTCCTACTGGGAAGTATCCAGATGTTCTGATAACTCACGGGTCACCTGGGATTGGGAAGACGAGTTTGACAAGATATTTTATCCATGATTGGCTTTCAGTTTCTTCTTCCATTAATGGGATTGATGAGTTTGACATAGTGTTGCCAGTAGAGTTAAGACATGTAACAAGTAAAGATGCCCAAGCGTTGCTCTGTGACGAAGTCCTTCGTAACGCTTGTCATCACCTGAAGTCCAGTGACGTCATCCCGACACTGAGGGAGGTGTCTACTCTCTGGTTGCTGGATGGTTATGACGAGGCTACTAAGAAAACAAAAGGGCTAGTTAAGGAAATACTAAAGAAATTCCCTAATTCAAAATTCATGATTACCACTCGTACCGATTGTGTTAATGAACTTCAGATGTTAGTTAGTGATCTTCATCGTAGTCAAGGAGTGTACCAATTAAGAGGCTTGACTCCAGACAAGTGGATTTCTTATTCCAAAAAATTGTTTTCCGTGTCAGTTCAAAATGATATTGATAATCGCAGGGACTCTTGCAGGAGATTTTTACAGTTCATGAAAGAGAAAGAGGAAGATATGTGGGAGATCTTTAGTGTACCATTGTTTGTGGTTGTTCTTGTGGTGCTGTGGTTGGAGAAGCCTTCTGACGTCACCGAGGCTACCACAGTCACCAGACTCTACCACATCCTCATCAACCACATTATCAACAGGATGACCAGACGCCTCCAACTGTCAACTTTAAGTCTCAGTGAAAGCCAACTTCGAGACAAGATAAACAGTTTTCTTAATTTACTTGGTAATATATTCTGGGAAAACTCTCAAAGGTATAAATACGTCCTTTTTGATTATCAAATTAAAGAAATAGAGAAACTATGTGAGAAGTCTGGGCTGCCGTTCAAGGAATGCATGTCACCGTTCTTCCTGGTGATAGTGAAGCCATCAATCACCGGGACACAAGAAGAGTATCACCCTCTCCACAGGACGGTGCAAGAGTTCCTCGCTGCTCGAGCATTCTGCGACGCCATGATAACCCAGGCTTCTGACGTCCTCACCATCGCTGCTCACTGGATGGTTAAGCACAGGCAAAATTTTACTAAATATTTTCCCAATGAAAAAGAAGTTCATGGAAAAGATAATAATAAGAGAGATTTTGTTATGAATAAGCTCTGTGATGGAAGCGATAATGTGTTTGATAATTATGACTTTGTGGGAGAAAGTATATTTTCTTTAAATTGCCTTTGTCCTATATATGTATCGAGGCTAAGTGCACATTTTGGTGATCCTGGTGAGAGAGAGAGATATTTTTGTTGCCAATATTTCACATTTTGTGTATCAGGAATAACAGGAAGCTTGATCATACCATTTATTTGTGGCATCCTCAAATTTAATAATGAATTAACTCAAAAAAGGGCAGAACAAATAATTTATGTTGTTATATGTGGTCAAGATAAGATTAGAAACTATGTTCTTTGGTTACGTCTTTTGGATGAAACTTATAGAGACTCTGTGTTCCTCAAGGAGTTAACATCCCAAATATCTCCTTATCAATGGAATCCCACACCAAACGAGCTGCCAGAGGTAGGACAACTTTTACAGTTCGTAACCCCGGAGTCGCTGCTCGTTCATCTTTGTGAATTATCTGAATGCACCGATAATAATTTCATTGAAGGACTTCGTATACTTTCCAGATTTCCAATTAGAATCTCCCTTGATTTAGGAAATGGGATGAACAACGTTACAAAAAGTTCCCTCACATTTACTGAGAAGTGCTTGTCACTCCTGCTGGCATCAGGGACCTCGTGTCGACTAATTGCTCTCAGTGGTTCCCTCAACAAGCAAAGTTTAAGTATGCTGTGCCATGCTCGACACCTTGAAGATCTGTATGTAAGAGTCGATACTCTGGAAGATTTGCAAACTTTAGCTCAAATTACAAACAATTTACAAAACCTTACGAACCTGGGTGTCTTCATAAATTTTGTTTTCTCAAATATTAATTACAAATTACTCCCAACATTTAACATTAAACAACATACAGGAGCAAATCTTAGTTTTGCACAAGTTCCCAAAGAACATCTTACGGACTATGGTCATTATTTCTATGGTGAGTTATGTTTGAGGCCTCACAAATGCTCCCCACCCAAGGTTACAAGCCATAAACAAATACACAGATTTGTTAATGTCCGCAGAGGAGGAAAAATGAGTTACTTGTGCAAACCTACATTACCAGCTCTTCCTTATCCCGTCCACCTTGAGGGACTGAAAACAAATGGGATTTATGAGTTCTTTCGAACGATGTGGAACTTGCCGTCTGTACATTGTCATTCTCGATGTAGTGAACGATGCAGGGATCCAGTCCTGTGTTGGGGTAAGTGCAGGCACAAATCCCTCGCGCTACTGCAAACGAAACACCAGTGGTTCCAATGCCACAGAGCAATTAGATATCATCAGTCATGCTTTAAGAGGTTAAGATCGTTTTACAACATTTTGTGGATGATGACTGTTGAAACCTATAAGCCAGGCAAGCTAACATACACAAAATCATATGATCCAATCATCAAAGTGTTCTGTTATAATATTCAGGATCAGCAATTATTGAACAATGAGTGGATTAAGTTAAATATTTTCTCGCTTAAAGTGTGTGAACTTCTGATGTATGAACACAAGATTTGTATCCAACAGCATCGCAAACTTCTGACACACGTGAGAGAACCTTCAATTCCTGTCTCCCCAGTTCGATTTGCATTCATTGATCCATTCATCTTAGACGAAACAACATTCAGATCTATGGTGCATAAACTCTGTCCAACTCCCTTTATGATTGATGCAATAAACATGTCAGAGTATTCGAGAGATACAGACATGGCTTATCGTGTATTACATCTTTGTCAATCATTCCCAAGTATTAAAAGAGTAGCAATTCATTATTGTATTCTTATGGATCAAAAATGGAAATTTAAAACTATGAAAATAATTGATAAAAGTGCACCATATTTTATATATGATATTTTTAGTTCTTGCTAAACTAGCTTCTATATACAATTTTAAATAAGCGCGTCTTTTCATGTGATCTTCTCCTAAGCTAGCAGTCCATTGTTTATCACAGTGAAATGCATCAAGTAAAACATGTGTATGGGGCAAGTAACAAGGTCAGTAGACTAACAGAATGTTGTCACAGCTCGAATAAAAAATTGGCTACAAGTATCTCTGGCAGTTCGGCTTGTAGAGGGAACTAGATGAAGTAAAGTGTAAAGTGTGTGGACAAAGACAAAGACACACGCTAGAACACTATATCTTGGATTGTAGTAAAATTGAGCCATTTAGAGATAAATCTAAGCTCACGCTCTATGATATGGCAACTTATCTTATTACTAAGGATAAAAATACCTGAAATCCTTGCTCTGTATCCATATTTCGCTTCCAGTAGATGAATGACATTACGAGATTAAGAAACAAGTAGTGTATTGTGAAAACTAATAATAAACAGAAGTTCCCCTATGACTGTAATATCTCCATTCCTCAAACAATTATGTATTTGCGATAAGATCTCCCATTAATGTATAATAACGTACTGTAAATATATTGCTCTTGAAATAGAACATTCTCTGTAACTAGCTGACACTATAATTATAAGGTGTAAAGGATAGATGAAATTGTTTATGTAATAATCTAAGTTGAGGTCTGATAAAGAACTTTTGTGCCCTCTGTAATGCTTTTTGCGCTACCGCTCATAGGATGAGTATGGGGTGCACAATAAACTAGCCGCCTCCGGTGGCACCAATTCAAATTCAGTCTACTCCAAGAATTTCATGTGTAATATATTTCATTACAATGACATAATTATATCGCCTTCACGGATGCCAGAAATTGATGAGCAGTCATCAAGCCCAATAAACATATGACAATGGAATAACATTGCATCGACCCATCATCAACGTTACTTTGACGTCATTTAAATTGCAGATACTTAGCAGTCAGTGGGCAAAACATGCTCTAGTTACGTTGAATGAACGTCGTTTGTTTAACATGTGCCCAGAGTTAGTTTTCCCAGAAGACACGAGACATAGACACAACGTTATTTTGAATACATTTACGTCAGTTCAAAGTTGTAAAAACGTAATAACCAAAAAAACGTTGTATTTAAGTTATGTGTTTGCTGGGTGATCTTTAAGGAGTGTAGTATGGTCACTACAACAGACAGCCGATCCATATATTGTCTTCGCAGTAAAGATCTAAATTGATATTTAAACTTTCATGAAGAAAGAAGACAGAGGAAAAGAAAGAGGGACGGAGAGTACGTGTGTGTGGTAAAAAATAAAAGAAATACCTTAGAAAAGGGAACGTAGAAGAAATAAAGTAAAGAAGAGGAAGAAGAAAAAAAAAGAGAGAAATATTTACACCTTCCCATTAACTTCCCCCTCTGATCCTCCAGGGGATATAGGAGCCATTGTGACCTGAAATGTCTACAATAGGGAAAACCTTACCCAGTAACTGCTATCTAAAGTTAGTTGGCAATTATTTTAAGTCTGGAGAGAATTTACAATACTGTAAGGAACCACTGGCCAAGTTTCCTCTCCTGCAGTGAGTTTGTTTACAAATATAAACTAATACAAATACACATGTTTAAAGATTTATATATATATTTGGTTAAAAAAAATATTTATTATATATTTATAATTTTAAGGTAAAACTTTAAATTTGATCTGATTGTATTGGTTCAAAAATAATATGCTTCCAAGCTTTATTTAACTTTATTATTCATTTATATGAGAACAGTTTGAGAAATCATCTAGGGATTAATCGGGTTTACAGCTGACCCATCTTGCCGATCGATATTCTTACTGTGCTTTAGCTTAAATATACAAATAGGAAGTAGAAAGGCCGCCTCCCTGCTGGGAAAGATCAAGTAAATTCTGTACATTCTGTACCAAAGTTCAATTGTGTTTGCTTTTGTTTTGAAATTATTAAATTAATTTGCTTTCTTTCCTTTTATACCATGAATATACAGTATGCTAATTTGTCAGCATTCATTAACTATCACATTGAGTTTGATTATTGATTTATATATTCAATTTAAGTCATGTAACGTGTTGCAGGCTGTAGTGTTGACAATAATGTATTATAATTATTCAGGGTTTGTTAAGAGAATAATTGATTCAAATTAAGTAGGTGAAAACTAGAATGTGTTTGAACCGTTTTTCTTTATCTTGTATATTGTAATAAACTCTTTATGCCTACCTTTGCCATTTTTCCTCCATGTGAAGATAAAATTTAAAAAAATTATACTTATATAAGCGTATAATTATACTTATAGTAAGAGCGGCGAAGTTCAGCTTGTTTGGGGCGCCAGCACCCATAGAGCTGGCCCCAATTTATTCATATGGGACCTCATACCCATCCTGTAAGTTGAAGTGGACCCCATACCCATCATGTGAGTTGTAGTGGACCCCATACCCATCATGTGAGTTGTAGTGGACCCCATACCCATCATGTGAGTTGTATTGGACCCCATACCCGTCATGTGAGTTGTAGTGGACCCCATACCCATCCTGTGAAATATAATGGACCCCATACCCATCCTGTGAGTTATAGTGGACCCCTTACCCATCGTGTGAATTAAAGTAGACCTCATAACCATCGTATGAATGTTAGTGGACCCATGGGCATCCTGTGAGTAGTAACAGACACAAACCCATTCTGTATTTGGATCTGGAAAGGGTTATCAAGGTACATAATGTGTTCGGGAACATTTAGCTGAGGAAGTTAGTGTTGATAAACTAGTTACAAAGTGTAAGATAAATAACAATAATGGGTTTAAGAACTGGGCCACGATAGCCTCCTAGCTAAGAATTTAATATTTATGCTGATACAGACCTGGACTAGGTATAATAAAGCATTTAGACAACTAATTACGAAACCTGTACATCTTTCCTTAATCATGGCAGTTTTTTCTACACTTATTAAATAGTTTACGAGCTTAGAAACTTCACAACTCAAGGTTATTATTGTTATAAACAACCGCGTAGTGCTGCGGGGCTCACAAACCGGTCAACAGATGTAAACAAAGCCGCCATGATTAAGGAAAGATGTACTGGTTGTGTAAATGTTTAATGACTCCCGGTCCTGACCACATGAAGATGGACGGTACCTCCTCTGGGCTGTGTTTGCTACTGTTGATCTGTACAGGTAAGTGTGTTTCAGCAGCTTGGCAGACTCTGCCTCCCGTTGGCTGTGTACATTTCGGTATGCAGAAAAAACGTCACAATAACGTGGGTGTAACAAATACCCTGAATGAAGAACAAATAAAATTGCTCTTCATTCTTTAAAATGGACAAGTAAATTTTGGATAAATTGTTAGGATGTCGTCCTGAACACCTGAGTCAATGAAATAGTTACACAGTTTGTGGTACAGGAGGCCAGGAGGTCTAAAGTCTTTTACTGTTTCACATTCAACAATATAGTGTTCTAATGAATGCATTAAGGGGGCCAATAGATTCAATATGCAGGCGATGAGTCACAATAACGTGGCAGAAGTAGTTTGACGGATGGCAGACCACACACTAGAAGGTGAAGGGACGACGACGTTTCGGTCCGTCCTGGACCATTCTCAAGTCAATTGTGAATGGACTTAAGAATCGACTTGAGAATGATCCAGGACGGACCGAAACGTCGTCTTCCCTTCACCTTCTAGTGTGTGTTCTGGTCAAACAATAGATTCAAATATGCCAAAAATGAAAACTGATTCGATTTCAGTCAAACTTTTTTGACGAGTTGTATATGAAAAGGGTTTCATTGGTCCAAATCTCAGCATCGTAGCATAAATAGGGAGAAAAAAATATTGAATTGTGTCAAAAATTTTCCAAAATGGTCACAAACGATTATCAAACACAAGTGTCACCTGAAATCATGTCTATGACTCCCAGCTATCACAATAGCATATATTAAACAAATATTATAATTAGTTTTATTTAAAAAAATAAGTTAATTTTTTTTTTTCATTTTTTTTATCGGACGATTTGCATGAAACTTATACACCTGACTGCACATAAGCCTATCTGTAAGGGTACCAATTTTGGAGAAAATTGGTTGATGTCAACCTCAGCCACAGATGGCAGCACCTTTCAGACTTTATATTTTAATGATTTATTTTTCAAGTAACATAAACGACTTCAACCTCTTTTATTTTTATTAAATTTACATGAAACTTACACCTTATATGTAAAGTTTATGTCTCTAAAATCTGAGGTTGTTTTGTTTCCCCAAGTTCATTTATTGATTTTATAATAGCAATAAACATGACATATTTGCATAATTGTTTTGGGGAACTTTGACTATTTGTATCAGGAAAACTAAAGATGTTTTGGAAACTTCCAAACAACAGATCCTTTATTATATGCCAATGTGTCAGAAAAGTGTCATAGAATGATTATATCTGAAAAGGTGAAAGGTTTGAACACAGTTGGTGGTACAAGAGGCCAGGAGGTCTAAAGTCCTTTACGGTTTCACATTCAACAATATAGTGTTCTAGTGAATGTATTAAAGGTTTATCACAGAGTTTACAATCTGAGTATTCTGGTATTGGCTCAGCCTCACTAACCTGCCAAATGTGTCTATAGCCAAGGCGAATTCGCGGAATGACTATATCACATTGCCTGGTCCGGTTACTGTGCTGACCATACAAATACCTATTATAGCTTTTATTTATTTATCATAGCTTTTAATACAAAACTTGTCATGGCATTTAATACTGCAGCTTTCAGGTCTCTGGGTATTTCTTAGTTCTTCTAAATCTGAATGAATTTCTTTACTTTGTATGCTTCTAATAATTGTATTATATAGTCCAAAGTCATAATAAATGTTTTCTTTCCTGCAAGCCTCATTGGCCAATCGATCTACAAAGTCATGTTTTCGAACTCCAACATGGGATGGGATCTACACAAATTTTGTACAGTAGATATTATCATTGGCAAAAATTACATTCCATTTATTATTACAAGCTATATTATGTCAATGGATATATTACGACCATGGTTATCTTTCGACGCTGGATATCTTACACCACTGGACATCTTACTTCTCTCGATATCTTACGAGCATGGATATCTTATGGCACAGGGTATTACAGCCCAGGATATCTTATGACGCGGCATATTTTACAGCTTTAGATATATTATAGATCTTACGGTCCTGGATATCTAACAGCCCTTGATATCTTACATCACTGTACATCTTACGGTGTTGGATATCTTATGACTTAGAGTAGAGGTGTGTCACCAGAGAAATGACATGAAAATGGAAGTAAACCCAACGATAAGGAGGAGAGTAATAGGAAGAGAGGAAAGGAATAAGAGGGAAAGGAGAGAGAGAGAAGGGTAAGAGAGGGAAGGAAGGAGAGAGAAGGGTACGAGAGGGAAGGAAGAAGAGAGAAGGGGTAAGAAAGAGGGAAGGAGAGGGGGGAAAGAAGGAACAATCGGTGTTCGAGCTTGACCATAGCCTTCATTAGAGGCCAGAGCACCACATAACTCCTCAAGGCGGCTGGCCAGAATTGCTGAGTGACTCTCAGGCTTGATGATGGGGGGGGGGGGGTCCCCAAGCCCCATTGGAGGGAAGGGGTTCCCAAAGCCTCATGGTGAACCATATATATATATATATATATATATATATATATATATATATATATATATATATATATATATATATATATATATATATATATATATATATAATATCGTACGTAGTAGCCAGAACGCACTTCTCAGCCTACTATGCAAGGCCCGATTTGCCTAATAAGCCAAGTTTTCCTGAATTAATATATTTTCTCTAATTTTGTTCTCATGAAATGATAAAGCTACCCATTTCATTATGTACAAGGTCAATTTTTTTTTATTGGAGTTAAAATTTACGTAGATATATGATCGAACCTAACCAACCCTACCTAACCTAACCTAACCTATCTTTATAGGTTATGTTTGGTTGGGTAGCCGAAAAAGTTAGGTTAGGTTAGGTTAGGTAGGTTAGGTAGTCGAAAAACAATTATTTCATGAAAACTTGGCTTATTAGGCAAATCGGGCATTGCATAGTAGGCTGAGAAGTGCGTTCTGGCTACTAGGTACGACATATATATATATATATATATATATATATATATATATATATATATATATATATATATATATATATATATATCACTAAGAACTCTTTGACCCGGCCAGGATTCGAACCCATGCCGTTCAGGATCACCTCTAAACGGACACAGTACCGTGACCACCGCACCAATGATCGTCTATAAGGATTGGTCAGTTCTGGTGCTTATTAACTAAGCTCCCTGACTGACTAACCCCCGACGACACTCATGGATCCATTTGGGTACAGTTTTTCATCAAATTCTGGCGCATACACGGGTCGCACTAAGTTTAACATGTGTGAGAAAGCTGCATGAACGCGCAAGCCATGAGTGTCGTTGGGGGTTGATCAGTCAGGGAGCTTAGTTAATAAGTACCAGGACTGACCAATCCTTATAGACGATCATTGGTGCGGTGGTCACGGTACTTTGTACGTTTAGGGGTGATCCTAGACGGCATGGGTTCGAATCCTGGCCGGGTCAAAGAGTTCTTAGTGATCTATGGGTTGCGCGTTCATGCAGCTTTCTCACACACACACACATATATATTACATGTATACATATATATATATTGGATATATATATATGTATATATATATATATATATATATATATATATATATATATATATGTATATATATATATATATATATATATATATATATATATATATATATATATATATTTTGGATATATGAGAGCATAGGAATGGAAGTAACTGCAAAGGGCCTATTGGCCCATACTTCCTCTTGATGCTTCTATATTGGTACGGAATCTTGAATTGGGTAGAATATAGTTATGCATTAATTGGCTGTTGATTGCTGGTGTTGACTTTTTGATGTGTAGTGCTTCGCAGATGTCGAGCCGCTTGCTATCGCTGTATCTATCGATGATTTCTGTGTTGTTTGTTTAGACTTCTCTGGTGATGGTCTGGTTGTGGGAAGAGATTATATGTTCCGTAATGGAGCCCTGTTGCTTATGCATTGTTAATCGCCTGGAAAGAGATGTTGTGGTCTTGCCTATATACTGAGTTCTTTGTGGCTTACAGTCGCCAAGTGGGCATTTGAAGGCATAGACGACGTTAGTCTCTTTTAAAGCGTTCTGCTTTGTGTCTGGAGAGTTTTTCATGAGTAGGTTGGCCGTTTTTTTGGTTTTATAGTAAATCGTCAATTGTATCTTCTGATTTTTGTCTGTAGGGATAACGTTCCTATTAACAATATCTTTCAGGACCCTTTCCTCCGTTTTATGAGCTGTGGAAAAGAAGTTCCTGTTAAATAGTCTAATAGGGGGTATAGGTGTTGTGTTAGTTGAGTCTTCAGAGGCGTTTCACCTTTCTTTTTATGATGTCTTCAACGAAACCATTGGAGAAGTCATTGTTAACTAGGACCTGCCTTACCCTACAGAATTCTTCATCGACTTGCTTCCATGCTGAGCTGTGGCTGAGAGCACGGTCGACGTAAGCGTTGACCACACTCCTCTTGTACCTGTCTGGGCAGTCACTGTTGGCATTGAGGCACATTCCTATGTTTGTTTCCTTAGGGTAGACTGCAGTGTGGGAAACCTCCGCTCTTTTCCGTGACTGTTACATCTAAAAAAGGCAGCTTCCCATCCTTCTCCATCTCGTAAGTGAAACTCAACACAGAATTCCGCTCGAATGCCTCCTTCAACTCCTGCAGATGTCTGACATCAGGTACCTGTGTAAAAGTGTCGTCAACATACCTGCAGTATTTGGCCGGTTTCAAGTTCATGTCAACTAAGACCTTCTGTTCGATGGTACTCGTGTAGAAGTTCGCAAACAGGACACCTAGGGGAGAATCCATGGCGACCCCATCTACTTGCTTATACATGTGCCCATCCGGGCTCAAGAAGGGTGCCTCTTTAGTACAAGCTTGGAGTAGTTTCCTTAGAATGTTCTAAGGAGGAGAATGATATATATATATATATTTATATATATATATATATATATATATATATATATATATATATATATATATATATATATATATATATATATATATATATATATATCACAAATATGTATCCCAAGCATCAAGAATCAGGCAGCCATGAGGAACGAGGGGAGTAACCCCCCCTCCCTCTCTCCCTCACATTTCAGATACCACACAGAGGCAGCCGAGGACAATGGCGCCACAACTTATCTCTCACTCTCGGCGCCCAAGTAATGTCTGCCCGGGAAAACAATCAGGGACCCCCTGGCCCCTGGTGCACGTATACTAACCTGCCCCTAACACACCCCGGACGGTTATGGCCAAAATATTCCACCGGGCTTGGATATTTCCCTCCACAAGCTGCCACAATCCACAACCACATTTTTTGCCTTCTTTGTTTAACTGTATGTCGATGACTAGATGAGGTACCGGGACCCGGCGGTGCTCGGGGTCGGAGTGTTGGGAGCCCGGTTCACGAACCGGTGGTCAGGTCACAACTCGGTGCTTGGGGGTCACGGCTTCGTGCCCGTGTCGGTGTGGTGTCTTGAGCTCAACTGCATGGGCACTAGAAGGCTGTGCCAAGGGAGGGGGGGGGGGGAAGGAGAGGGGAGGGGGAAGACTCAGAGAATAATATATTGGGACTCGTCCAACGACCTTCCACTGATTACGGGGAGAGGGCGGGGAGTCGCAATTAGAGCCCCCCGGCCCCCTTCCCTCCTTTTAATAAAATATATTCCGCCGACTCCAATCCGCCTATGTTGGGCTCCTACCCCTCAACAATCATCATGCAAAGTTCAATGAGGCTACCCTCCAAGCGTATGGCCTCCAGCCTTGGACAGACAGACATTCTTTCTTACAGATTTGTGATGGAAATAAGTAAAGTAACCAATTTACCGCTTTTTATGTCAGTAGTAACTTTTTTATTGATGAAAAAAGTGACGTAATAAATTTCCGGTGAAAGTATAGACGCAGATGGAAGGGGAACTGCAGTTGAAAGACTATACACTATATATCTATTTGACTCCTACATAACCAAATAATTTAACGAAGGCAGGAGCCGGTCGGCCGAGCGGGCAGCACGCTGAACTTGTGATCCTGTGGTCCTGGGTTCGATCCCAGGCGCCGGCGAGAAACAATGGGCAGAGTTTCTTTCACCCTATGCCCCTGTTACCTAGCAGTAAAATAGGTACCTGGGTGTTAGTCAGCTGTCACGGGCTGCTTCCTGGGGGTGGAGGCCTGGTCGAGGACCGGGCCGCGGGGACACTAAAAAGCCCCGAAATCATCTCAAGATAACCTCAAGAAGGCCTGACAGCTGAGTGGACAGCGCCTCGGATTCGTAGTCCTGAGGTTCCGGTTTCAATCCCCGGTGGAGACGGAGACAAATGGCCAAAAAGTTTCTTTCACTCCTGATGCCCCTGTTACCTAGCATTAAATAGGTACCTGGGAGTTAGACAGCCGCTACGGGCTGCTTCCTGGGGGATATGTAACAAAAAGGAGGCCTGGTCGAGGACCGGGCCGCGGGGACTCTAAGCCCCGAAATCATCTCAAGATAGGCCCATAAACACCCTAGAAAGCTAAAAATCCTGTCCCAGGTCTATGCATTAAGTAATTACGGTTTTCTTTAGAGACAAGAACTTCAAAATAAGAATCTTGCATAAATTTATACAATATTTCAGAACTGTATATATTCCCGCCAGCACTTATACACCTTATACTGAGCTGGAAACACTGCACGAGCCCCTTGTACTATGTTGGCAACACTGCACGAGCCCCTTGTACCATGCTGGCAACACTGCACGAGCCCCTTGTACCATGCTGGCAACACTGCACGAGCCCCTTGTACCATGCTGGCAACACTGCACGAGCACCTTGTACCATGCTGGCAACACTGCACGAGCCCCTTGTACCATGCTGGCAACACTGCACGAGCCCCTTGTACCATGCTGGCAACACTGCACGAGCACCTTGTACCATGCTGGCAACACTGCACGAGCCCCTTGTACCATGCTGGCAACACTGCACGAGCCCCTTGTACCATCCTGGCAACACTGCACGAGCCCCTTGTACCATGCTGGCAACACTGCACGAGCCCCTTGTACCATGCTGGCAACACTGCACGAGCCCCTTGTACCATGCTGGCAACACTGCACGAGCCCCTTGTACCATGCTGGCAACACTGCACGAGCCCCTTGTACCATGCTGGCAACACTGCACGAGCCCCTTGTACCATGCTGGCAACACTGCACGAGCCCCTTGTACCATGCTGGCAACACTGCACGAGCACCTTATACCATGCTGGCAACACTGCACGAGCCCCTTGTACCATGCTGGCAACACTGCACGAGCCCCTTGTACCATGCTGGCAACACTGCACGAGCACCTTGCACCATGCTGGCAACACTGCACGAGCCCCTTGTATCATGCTCGCAACACTGCACGAGCCCCTTGTACCATCCTGGCAACACTGCACGAGCCCCTTGTACCATGCTGGCAACACTGCACGAGCCCCTTGTACCATGCTGGCAACACTGCACGAGCACCTTGCACCATGCTGGCAACACTGCACGAGCCCCTTGTACCATGCTCGCAACACTGCACGAGCCCCTTGTACCATGCTGGCAACACTGCACGAGCACCTTATACCATGCTGGCAACACTGCACGAGCCCCTTGTACCATGCTGGCAACACTGCACGAGCCCCTTGTACCATGCTGGCAACACTGCACGAGCACCTTGTACCATGCTGGCAACACTGCACGAGCCCCTTGTATCATGCTCGCAACACTGCACGAGCCCCTTGTACCATCCTGGCAACACTGCACGAGCCCCTTGTACCATGCTGGCAACACTGCACGAGCCCCTTGTACCATGCTGGCAACACTGCACGAGCACCTTGTACCATGCTGGCAACACTGCACGAGCACCTTGTACCATGCTGGCAACACTGCACGAGCCCCTAATCAGTGTTGCCACCCTCGGTCACGCACCCTTCACATTACACTCTTCAACATCGCGAGAGGATTAACAACCCTTAACATGGCGGTAATGATTTGGGGTGTGGTGCTGGCCTCCACCACACACACACACACACACACACACACACACTCTTGGATTGTCGGAAAGCCTTTGACACAGTACCGCATAAGAGGCTGGTACATAAGCTGGAGAGACAGGCAGGTGTAGCTGGTAAGGTGCTCCAGTGGATAAGGGAGTATCTAAGCAATAGGAAGCAGAGAGTTACGGTGAGGGGTGAGACCTCCGATTGGCGTGAAGTCACCAGTGGAGTCCCACAGGGCTCTGTACTCGGTCCTATCTTGTTTCTGATATATGTAAATGATCTCCCGGAGGGTATCGATTCATTTCTCTCAATGTTTGCGAACGATGCTAAAATTATGAGAAGGATTAAAACAGAAGAGGCCTGTTTGAGGCTTCAAGAAGACCTAGACAAGCTGAAGGAATGGTCGAACAAATGGTTGTTAGAGTTTAACCCAACCAAATGTAATGTAATGAAGATAGGTGTAGGGAGCAGGAGGCCAGATACAAGGTATCATCTGGGAGAGGAAATTCTTCAGGAGTCAGAGAAGGAAAAAGACTTGGGGGTTGATATCACGCCAGACCTGTCTCCTGCAGCACATATCAAGCGGATAACATCAGCGGCATATGCCAGGCTGGCCAACATACGAACGGCATTCAGAAACTTGTGTAAAGATTCATTCAGAACTTTGTATACCACATATGTCAGGCCAATCCTGGAGTATGCAGCCCCAGCATGGAGTCCATATCTAGTCAAGGATAAGACTAAACTGGAAAAAGTTCAAAGGTTTGCCACCAGACTAGTACCCGAGCTGAGAGGTATGAGCTACGAGGAGAGACTACGGGAATTAAACCTCACTTCGCTGGAAGACAGAAGAGTTAGGGGGGACATGATCACCACATTCAAGATTCTGAAGGGGATTGATAGGGTAGATAAAGACAGTCTATTTAACACAAGGGGAACACGCACAAGGGGACACAGGTGGAAACTGAGTGCCCAAATGAGCCACAGAGATATTAGAAAGAACTTTTTTAGTGTCAGAGTGGTTGACAAATGGAATGCATTAAGGGGTGATGTGGTGGAGGCTGACTCCATACACAGTTTCAAGTGTAGATATGACAGAGCCCGATAGGCTCAGGAATCTGTACACCTGTTGATTGACGGTTGAGAGGCGGGACCAAAGAGCCAGAGCTCAACCCCCGCAAACACAACTAGGTGAGTACAACTAGGTGAGTACACACACACACACACACACACACACACACACACACACACACACACACACACACACACACACACACACACACTCACACACACAGTGTGTGTACATACAGGGGGAGGGGGGCCTGTGGCTGATTGGTGGTGGTGGTGGGGGGCTGTTACACCTTTGATCCCTTCCCCTCCCCCCCCCCCCCCCCCCGAGAGTACACACCCATGGAAGCATTCTCCAGAGGTCAAGCCCAGTTGACCTCTGGATCATCTTGCAGAATCACTTGAAATATTTCCTGGCCCTAGTCAGCTTGTTTCAAGTAGACGATATTAATCACAACAGTCTTGTCAAACAAACTTAATGGTACATTCTTGAGTGCTTTTGCACTCACCCATGGGGAAGCTTCCTTGGAAGGTCAGCCCAAGTAACCTCGGATCTTCTTGCAGACGCCTTGAAGTGCTGACTAACTGGTTAAGTGTGCAAACATTCATAATTGAAAATTCCTGGGGTAGGCTGAATCAGCAGGGAACAAGCCCACCCCACACGGGCTCACAAGATTTGCAACAAGATGCCTCCTGATGCGGGACGTGGCAAGGGCGTGAATATATATATATCCCTGTAGGGCAGTTTAGAGTTGAGTGCTGGGGGCGAGGCATCAGAGTGGGTCTGGTCATCAGGCAGCGGTCAGAGGAAGGGGCAGTGAATCCACCCGGAGGACGAAGGGCAGAACCCCTGAAAGTAACGTGTGTGATCTTTGATACTGGTCCATGTAGGATGTCTGAACGACTGCCAGTGTTAGGGGTCGGGACTTAATAGGGTTGGTGAATATCAGGATATTGTCTTAAATAAACTCATGTTAAATTTTCCATCTGTGTGTATCAATAATTGAGCCTCCCAATTCTCCGTGTTGGGATTGTTAAGAACCGGTCATTAAGTACTAACATCTATAGAGGAGACCTCTCAGTGTCTTCCTGTCTCAGTGCTTCCTGTCTCAGTGCTTCCTGTCTCAGTGCTTCCTGTCTCAGTGTCTTCCTGTCTCAGTGTCTTCCTGTCTCATTGCTTGATATATATATATTAATTCTATGACAGGATGGTGGCAGCGTTTAGTTAATAAGTTTTCTCAGTGTAGCATTTCCTCGGAATGGTTCCATTGGTCCCGGTGTAACCATCAGTGGTACACTGTAGTTCAGTTCATATAACACTGACTACAAGTGACCAGTGTTACCACAGTTAGTGGTCAAGTGTATACTTGAACCAGTGTTACAAAGTGTTACCAAGTGCTACCAATAGAAAGTGTTACTCGGATAGTTCAGTATTATCAAGGGTTTAGTTTAATCCAGTGTTACATGGGGTCGTAGTCCTAAGGGCACGGGTTCGATCCCGGCGAACAAGGAAACAATTGGGCAGAGTTTCTTTCACTCTGATGCATATGTTCACCTAACAGTAAATAGGTACCTAAGTGTTAGACAGTTGCTACGGGCTGCTTCCTGGGTGTGTGTTCACCTAGTTGTATTCATCTAGTTGTGCTTGCAGGGGTTGACCTCTGCTCTTTCGGCCCGCCTCTCAACTGTCAATCAACTGTTACTAACTACTAACTACTAACTTCTTTTTTCCACACACACACTCCCCCAGGAAGCAGCCCGTAACAGCTGTCTAACTCCCAGGTACCTATTTACTGCTAGGTAACAGGTGCATCAGGGTGAAAGAAACTTTGCCCATTTGTTTCTGTCTAGTCCGGAAATCGAGTCCAGGCCACAGGATTACGAATCCTGCGCGCTGTCCAGTCAGCTACCAGACCCCCTGTGTGTGTGTGTGTGTAATTACCTAAGTGTAGTTACAGGATGAGAGCTACGCTCGTGGTGTCCCGTCTTCCCAGCACTCTTTGTCATATAACGCTTTGAAACTACTGACGGTCTTGGCCTCCACCACCTTCTCATCAGTGTGTGTGTTTGTGCGTGCGTGCATGCGTGCGTGCGTGTGTGTGTGTGCGTGCGTGTGTGTGTTTGTGTTAGAAAATATATGCATTAGATACAAGATGAAAATACATTGGTTAGAAAGGCGGGGTCCAAGAGCTAATAGCTCGATTCTGCAGACACAAATAGTAAATACACACACATACTCACACCCTTTCTCTCTCTCTCTATACGTTGAATACATCCATGTGAGTACAACTAAATGAGTACAACTGGATGAGTACAGGTGGGCCAGGTCAACCAGATGTGTTGTTCATCCAGGTGAGTACATCCACGTGAGTACATCCACGTGAGTACATCCAGGTGAGTACATCCAGGTGAGTCCATCCAGGTGAGTACATCCAGGTGAGTACATCCAGGTGAGTACATCCAGGTGAGTCCATCAAGGTGAGTACATCCAGGTGAGTACATCCAGGTGAGTCCATCCAGGTGAGTCCATCCAGGTGAGTCCATCCAGGTGAGTCCATCCAGGTGAGTACATCCAGGTGAGTACATCCAGGTGAGTACATCCAGGTGAGTACATCAAGGTGAGTACATCCAGGTGAGTACATCCACGTGAGTACATCCAGGTGAGTACATCCAGGTGAGTACATCCAGGTGAGTACATCCAGGTGAGTACATCCAGGTGAGTCCATCCAGGTGAGTACATCCAGGTGAGTCCATCCAGGTGAGTACATCCAGGTGAGTACATCCAGGTGAGTCCATCCAGGTGAGTACATCCAGGTGAGTCCATCCAGGTGAGTACATCCAGGTGAGTACATCCAGGTGAGTACATCTAGGTGAGTAAACACACACTCATCACCTTTGTTTTCAACCCTCCGCTTTATCACATTTTATCTGCATCAATTTATTCTGGTGATTTATAAGTGGATAGAAAGAGGGAGAATTGATTGAATGGCGAATTATTTATTTAGCAAGGTCATTGGGGGGGGGGAGGGCCTTTTAAAAAAACAAAACAATCAAATCAAATCAAACTCTAATATAATAATGAAATATTAAACCACTGTCACCAGGAAATAAATCAGTTAATTCTGTTAAAAACGACACATGATTTAACCTAACCTAACCTAACCTAACCTAACCTAACCTAACCTAACTGTACGGAGACGACTGTTGCTACCACCACCTCCCAACATCACCCGCTTACTCCAGCAGGCACGGCTGGCGCTCAGAGGAGCGAGCGAAACGTCTGACCTCCCCCGTGGCACGTGGTATATCACTCGGTATACGGCTCCCTCGTTACGGTATGTCCTCAACGGGCTCACCATAGCCCGTGCTACTTGGAACTTTTTCTGCCCAGTAGCTGAATCTAAAACAACAACATTCTTGGTTGCATTTTTTTTTAGCTTGCCGAGATACAAGGGCGACAGTAATGGTCTCCGGAGGGAAATGATCAAATGGAAGGGAACTAACTGCTCGAGGGAGTTAGGGTGAGGCAGTCTTGGCCATTTTCATTGTCTTAATCACTAAGACACACTGATGTGGCCCTCGACACTGAACTGCTCTGCATGATTAGCATCGCTGTGCAGACACCGCAGTGGTGAACCATACACTGTAATTTCACCTGCGAATATTTGTATAGGTAATTATTATTATTATTATTGTTAAATCTGTGTGTTGACATGCCTCTTACTTAAATCAAACTCCTTTAAAAATTTCCAAAACATTTTGCTCAAATCCACCAAGGCTTCCAGGAACTGAAACAAATCACCTAGCGTATATACCTTATATGTAATATAAGGCATATGACAATGCCCCATATTTGCCCCCCTTTTCATATGACAATGCACATGATTGCTGCCTGATATACTACAATGCTCCTTGGTATATGACATATACCCCTGCCTGGTATATGACAATGCCTTTCCATATATGACAAAAGTCATGAATGACCCTCGGTATATGACAATGTCTATGAACGCCCCGTGGCATATGACTATGCCCCATGGCGTATGCCTACGTCTGGGTCTAGGATCCACCTGCTACCTCCAGTATTCCAAGCTAGTATCACCATGTCAAAGGTCAAGACGAGAAAAACTGTATATTTGATTCATAGATTACTCTATCAGGCAAGGCAAACCTAACCTAAACTGACCTAACCTAACCTAACCTAACCTAACCTAACCTAACCTAACCTAACCTAACCTAACCTAAACTGACCTAACCAAATGCAACGTAAACTAACCTGTCCAGCTCTATTTTGAAATGTATCCCTTATTACCCGTACGTGAAGAAGAATGTCCTGTTGTTTAATATTAGTATGTCTGTCTGTCTGTCTGTCTCTCTCTCACATTCTCGCTATCTGTCTTCCTCTCTCTGTCTCTGTCTCTCTCTCTGCATCTCTCTCTGTCTCTGTCTCTCTCTTTATGCCTCTCTCTGTCTCTGTCTCTCTCTCTGCCTCTCTCTCTGTCTCTGTCTCTCTCTGCCTCTCTCTCTGTCTCTGTCTCTCTCTCTGCATCTCTCTCTGTCTCTGTCTCTCTCTGCCTCTCTCTCTGTCTCTGTCTCTCTCTGCCTCTCTCTCTGTCTCTGTCTCTCTCTCTGCATCTCTCTCTGTCTCTGTCTCTCTCTCTGCATCTCTCTCTGTCTCTGTCTCTCTCTGCCTCTCTCTCTGTCTCTCTCTCGCTGCCTCTCTCCCTCTCTCTCTCTCTGCCTCTCTGTCTCTGTCTCTCTCTCTCTCTCTCTCTCTCTCTCTCTCTCTCTCTCTCTCTCTGTCTCTGTCTCTCTCTCCTCCTCCCACCTCCAGCCTGGCGTCATACACATTACGCGTGAAGGAGAGACCAATCAGCATAACATTACATAACGGAGGTGAATTCTTTCCCCTGCATTTTAAAATGTCGAGAATTATCACCGAGTGGGTTCAGGTCCAGGTGAATTATTATTATAATTATCATTATTATCATCATTATAATTACACAGAGAGTAATGGAGCCGTGATGAGGGTTCGAACCTGTGTGCTGGATGTTCCCAAGTACACGCTCCAGACAACTAGACCACGACATACAAACACTGACACACTCATTCAAACACAAACATATATGTGTCTAATAACATTATTGGGTTCTCACTATACGAGAAGCGACGAATACTGACGCATTTAGAGGGCTTAACAAAAATACAAAATGCCAAAGTAAATTAATACGAGCTCATACAAGCAAGCCCTCTCTCATACACCCATACATACAATCACCCACACATACAGCCACCCACACATACAATCACCCACACATACAGCCACCCCACATATACAATCACCCACACATACAGCCACCCACACATACAATCACCCACAAATACAATCACCCACACATACAATTACCCACACATACAATCACCCACACATACAGCCACCCACACATACAATTACCCACACATACAATCACCCACACATACAATCACCCACACATACAATCACCCACACATACAGCCACCCACACATACAGCCACCCCACACATACAATCACCCACACATACAGCCACCCACACATACAATCACCCACACATACAATCACCCACACATACAATCACCCACACATACAGCCACCCACACATACAATCACCCACACATACAATCACCCACACATACAATCACCCACACATACAACCACCCACACATACAGCCATCCACACATACAGCCATCCACACATACAGCCATCCACACATACAGCCATCCACACATACAGCTACCCCACACATACAATCACCCACACAAACAATCACCCACACATACAATCACCCACACATACAACCACCCACACATGCAATCACCCACACATACAATCACCCACACATTCAATCACCCACACATACAACCACCCACACATGCAATCACCCACACATACAATCACCCACACATACAATCACCCACACATACAATCACCCACACATACAGCCACCCCACACATACAGTCATCCACACATACAGCCATCCACACATACAGCTACCCCACACATACAATCACCCACACATACAATCACCCACACATACAGCCACCCCACACATACAGCCATCCACACATACAGCCATCCACACATACAGCCATCCACACATACAGCCACCCCACACATACAGCCATCCACACATACAGCCATCCACACATACAGCCATCCACACATACAGCCATCCACACATACAGCTACCCCACACATACAACCACCCACACATACAATCACCCACACATCTCCAGGAACACACTAGCCTTTTTTTCTTAAAAAGACACCAATATGTCTCAAAGAGTTTAGAGTGCTCTATATACAGCTATAGGCAAAAGCGCTCACTCCTAGAGCCTGTGTTATAGCGCCAGTATGCGAAGGCCTGGGGGGCTTGACGGCTGAGTGGACAGCGCTCGGGATTCGTAGTACTAAGCTTCCGGGTTCGATCCCCAGCGGAGGCGGAAACAAATGGACAGAATTTCTTTCACCCTGATGTCCCCCCCCCCCTGTTACTAGCAGTAAATAGGTACCTGCGAGTTAGACAGCTGCTACGGGCTGCTTCCTAGGGAGTGTGTAATAAAAAGATGCGTCAATATTATTGTGTATTAATTTGACTAATACGTCGTATTTTTGATGGATTGGTCGATTCCGTAATAAATGCGACGCATTAGGTGAGAGAACCATATTGTGTCTAGACGGTGGTGGTGTTGCTTGCAGTATCTGCCTCGGGTTCCAGTCAGGTAGTTACCCCGCCGTCAGTGCTGGCTGGGTTTAAACCTTGATGGTGTCACAAATTTTTTCCGTGTTTAGTTTGTAGTAATTGTAAAATACAAAGCATTTTGGCTTCCACAGATGGGCGGAACCTTTTGGGGGGAGGATCCGAGTCGTATTGGGAATATATATAGGCCTATTTATTTGGCCCAGTTCAGCCCTTCGATTTTGTTTTTCAACAAATTTTAAACTTAAATTTTTTTTACGTAAGTAAAAAAGTCCGTTTCCAGTCCTTGTTTGTAAACTTTTGAAACCTGAATGTAAATTTAATTCGTGGTCCCCGTGGAGGGACTCAGCATTAACATGGTGAATACCGTTGTGGCGGTGCTTATGTTATTGCTCACTTTACCCCTAAAAATAAGGTTGACTGAGCGTTAATCTGGTGAGAATCCCCACCTGGTTGGTGGAGCGATAGCCTAGTATTTTGCAGCTTAAAATCCCCCAATGATCGAAGTGAATTAATAATATTTCCCATGATTTTCTGAATTGCAGTTCTTTTATATATATATATATATATATATATATATATATATACACATATACACACTGCTCCCAACTTCCAATTCAGTTAGAGCTGTCTCTGTAGCATTCATATATAAACACAATTCCCCTTTCCATGTCAGTTTTAATTTCAGTTGTGAATGCCAGTAACCATTTCCCCATTCCAGAATTTACTCAAACAGACAATGAAGTTTAGATTTAATTTCGCTTTCCATTCCGCTCCCAATTCCAGATTCAATTCCATAGCCTATTCCATAAACAATTCCAGCCTGTACTTGAGCTCAAATACCAGGCTACATCCGGGTTCCTGTTTCCAGGTTCCCTCTCTGGCCCCTTTCCATAGACCATACAAATTTATATTCAGGCCACCGTTCCCATTTCGGGGCCCCATTCCCATTCCTGGTGCCATCAGGCCCGCGTCTGTCAGCCGGCGACGTTGAGAGTCTTTTCGGTAACATACAGTCATGACTCATTCTCCTCTTCTCCTTCCTTCTCATCTTATCTAGTCAACGTTATCTTCTTGACTCATCTACACTATCTATCTTCTTGTCTCTTCTTCACTATTCGCTTCTCTCTTCTACACTTATTTTTGTCTCTAATTTACATTATCCTCTTCTCTCTTTTCTATACTCTCTTTTATGTAGATTCCTCACTGTCAAATGGTCTATCTTTATCTCTTTTGCTTACTCCAATCTATTTCCTTCTTTTCTCTCTACATTTTCTTCTTCGCTTCTCTCTTCAGCTGTTCTTTACTCCTTCTGCCAATCTTCTTCATTCTCATCTCCCTCTACTTTCACCCATTTTCCCTTACTCTCTCTATTCTCCAAGTTATTTCTGACATACTCTATATTTCCCATCTCTTATTCCTCCTTTCCACTTCTACGTATCTCTCCTTTCTCTTAATTCTCTTCGTTTTTCGAGCCTTTCTCTTCACTTATAATTTCATGTGCCTCACACCCCTTTCTAGTTCTTTTTTTTTAAACAATCTTCCATCGTCTTTCATTCTCCCTTCCTCGTTCTCATACTCCCTTTCGTACTCATTATCATATTTCCTTTCACACTTCCCTCCCTCCCTCCCTGTCAGCTGAGCATGGCGGCCATAAAGGCGATGTTCTCCATTACTGAAGCGGGAGTGTCGCCATAGTAGCGCCCATGATGAGACCCGTTGTTTTGGTCTTGATTTACACACTTGGGGGCACATATACGCACATATACACGCTTGTCCAGCCGCTGGTAAGAGCAAGCTAGCTGGTAGAAGCGCTCTACCAGCTAGCTCTTCCTACAAGGGGCAGTGTTCGGTACATAGAAAGTTATATTATTTGTTACATTCTGCCGAGTTCCTCCAGCCGTCTCCTCACACACACACACCTACCGCTCATCTCCCATCGATTATCCGTTATCTATTGTTTTGCGCGCGTATGGGCGGGAAAGAAAGGAAAAGACCGTCTTGCGGGAACTGGAGTCCGATGGGTCGTGAACCCAACACAATTCTCAGGCTGTGGTGTCCGGGACGCTCCGCCCGGCCCGCCCGCAGCATCATGCCCGGGTTCATAAATTCCCGTGAAATTCTCCTAAAAAACAAAAACACACACACACAAAAAGCCTTGTACATTTTCTGAAATCCTTGAGACTTTAAATATTTTGTCTTGTATTTTTTTTTATGATCACTTAGTTTGTGATTGACGTTTATTCCGGTAAAATGTATTTGGCAAAATACAAACTCGTAGCAACTTTCTCAGATACATGTTATTTTCTTTATTTTTTTATTAAGTACACACAAATCACTACAAGATTGAGACTTTGTTCATATAATGAATCCATTACAAATATTTGTATGTAGTTGTGCTTGCATGATCGAGGTGTTTAGCTCTTGGATCCCGCCTTTCTAACCGTAGATGGTGTCAACTTACTTTTGTCTATCATACCTACTACATATTTTTCTCACACACGTCCTTAAGATGCAACCGTCTATCTCACTGATAGACTAGTTTAATGCTAGGTGAACAGGGCCATCAAGTGAAAGAAACTCTGCCCATGTGTTTCTACCTATCTTGAGGTTATCTTGAGATGATTTCGGGGCTTTTTTTAGTGTTCCCGCGGCCCGGTCCTCGACCAGGCCTCCACCCCCAGGAAGCAGCCCGTAACAGCTGACTAACTCCCAGGTACCTATTTACTGCTAGGTAACAGGGGCATTCAGGGTGAAAGAAACTTTTGCCCATTTGTTTCTGCCTCGTGCGGAAATCGAACCCGCGCCACAGAATTACGAGTCCTGCGCGCTATCCACCAGGCTAATCGAACCTGGACCCTCTGGACTACGACTTCCGAGCGCTGTTCGCTCAGCCACGAGGACCTTCACTTCTTATTAGATGGTGGATTTACATGTATTGTGTTAGATACTAATGTGACAGAACTGACTATAGATGTGAATGCATGTGCAGGTGTCAAACTGACTGCACACATATGTGGCTATACAAGTGACAAAATATTTCTATTTAGTATATGAGTGAGTATACACCTGATGTAACATTGCTGTGAATATATGGATACCATATATCACATATGGTGTATGTATGTATGGATATATAAGCAGAATAACCTCAGTGAAAAATGAAAGGTTGATAGTGCTTTCATCTCATACAAGCCATCGTCAGAGAAGGATTGAGAGAGACACGTAAGGTCGACGGTATAAGAGAAGGAAGAGAAGACCGGATGCTGCCAGGACAGCACCCATCACAGTAGGGTGCCAGCATCACTAGTAAACATGACAAGCCGCCGTTAGTAAACGAATGGAACGTGAGAAATAATTCAGACACAACACAGGTACATACAGATAGACTCATTGGTGTTAAAAAGATGATATAATGCACTCAGAGGAGAAACTTTTTGGAAATCTTACTTTCGATATTAAATCTGAGACCAAAGGCATTATTGGCAAGCATATTGTACTCGCTTCAGCTGTACTCCCGTTTTCTAACCGATAAGAAAAACGAACATCTGGCAAGTAGAAAACGGGCGGTCGGGCAAGGCATACTATGTTGAAACGAGACGAAGTCCACCCGACAGTAATTTAACATAATTTAAACCTCTAAGCAAAAGCCACAAGTGTGCAAGGCTGGAGAATGACATAACCTAACAAGACCCAAAACTAGGACAAACACAGGTGTGTATCTGGGGTGGAGTCTTTGTGATCATGCCATTATCACCATTATCAGTATCCTGGCCGGGGAGGATTTACTGGGCGCAATTCCTTACCTGTAGCCTCTGTTTAACGCAACAGTAAAATGTGTACTTGGATGAAAAAACGATTCTTCGCGGCAGTGGATCGTATTCCAGGGACCATAGGATTAAGGACTTGCCCGAAACGATACGCGTACTAGTGGCTGTACAAGAATGTAACAACTCTTGTATATATCTCAAGAAATCTAATTATTGTTCTGGGAACATTTGGGCAATATCAAGACTAAAAAATATCTAGTCCTGGGCTGACCTTAACGTAATTGTGACAGTCATTAATTAAGACTGATTCAATCAAATTTCTTTCAACAATGTCCCTGCAGCTAGCGACACGTTTTGAGTCTTTCCAGTTAATGGCATGATCACAAAGACTGACGTGTAGATTCACGTCACAACAGTTTAGTAAGTCTAGTAACCAGTCTCGTAATTCTAGTCTTGTCTAGTCAAGTCTGGTAATTCTAGTAACCAGTCTCCGTGGTGTAGTGGTAAGACACTCGCCTGGCGTTCCGCGAGCGCTTTGTTATGGGTTCGTATCCTGGCCGGGAAGGATTGCTGGGCGCAAATCCTTAACTGTAGCCTCTGTTTAACTCAACAGTAAAATGGGTACTTGGTTGTAAAAACGATTCTTCGCGGCGGGGATCGTATTCCAGGGACCTGCCCTAAACGCTACGCGTACTAGTGGCTGTAGAAGAGTGTAACAACTCTTGTATATATCTTAAAAAAAAAACCCACTGGATTGTTGTGCCGTTCGACTTGAGTAACGGTGTTGGGTCAAACGGTATTCCAAAAATTTTTCCAGTCTGGCCGATGTACTTGAACTCACAATCTTTGCATGCATTAACAATCACTATTCTCAATCTTTTGCATTCACTTCTTTCTCACTCGTGAATGTGATTGATAGGACCAGCAAACTCCGTACTTCGTTCGTTGGGTACGAACCACTGAACTCTTCCGTACTCTGATGAACTTACTAAACTTTCCCCGGTTTTGAAGAACTTTAATATTAATTAAATGTAGTGTTCATAAACAACAATACGATTATGTCCATTTTAATCAAGAACTCGCCAGCAACGACTGCAGGCTCGGCTGTGTACATAAAATGCTGTTGCCTGAACAAAAATAATTCTAATGGACATTGAAACCATTAAAGACTCATTATCAATAACTTACTACATAAAGGCAAAATTTGTGAGCAATTTCCTGCATATATTTGTAATAATTCTACAGGAAAATAAGAGTAAATATTTTTTGTAAACTCTTCATTTGATTTGGTCGATAATATCTCACACATTACCCAGTGGTGTATATATATTTACCAAGAGGTAGATCCTATTTCACGGTGTATATATATATATATATATATATATATATATATATATATATATATATATATATATATATATATATATATATATATATATATATATATATATATATATATATACACACTAAGAGTATACTTTTAGTTCTAGACTATGTTCAGGGCATTAAAGTATACTTGCAGGTTGGTCTCTAAACTATTGCGGTGGCCTTAATAACCCTCCGAATGTTGTGATAGGCCTCAGAGCCCAACACCACAGTCACCCACTCAACCATAACCCAGTTATCTGTGGTATATAATTCACTCAAACGGCACCTTTTTCACCGGTGACTAAACCAAATGCCTCTTTTTCTCGCCCCATCCCAATCAGAGCTCAGCCTCTCGATTGGGAAAAAGCTTTTCTCTGTTCCATATTCAATAATCCTTTCCCTCCCTCCCCCTCCCCTCACCATCCTGTAGTTTCAGGTGTGAATTGTATTCAGTGTAGTTTCAGGTGTGGAATTGTATTCAGTGTAGTTTCAGGTGTGGAATTGTATTCAGTGTAGTTTCAGGTGTGGAATTGTATTCAGTGTAGTTTCAGGTGTGGAATAGTATTCAGTGTAGTTTCAGGTGTGAAATGTATTCCGCGTACTGATAGGTATATACTGTGTTTTGTGCAGTTCCGGTGTAATTATATATTTTGTGGTGTCTGGTGTGTAATGTATTCCATGCAGTGGCAGGTGTGTAATGTATTCCATGCAGTGACAGGTGTGTACTGTATTCCGTACAGGGACAAGTGTATATTGTATTCCATGTAGGAGCCGTTGTTTATTGTATCCAATACAGATTTATGAATACACTGAAGATTCAAGGGATAAATTGTATCCAGTGTAGTGGAAGGTGTATATTGGTTAATATGTATATGTAGTTTCAGGTGTATATTGTATCCGATGTAGTAGCACTGTTCGTAGATGATTTACTTACTGCTTTAAGAATGTTTGATCACAAGTATGACGCTAAGACATTTATTGTGAACAACGAAGGAAATTACAAGGAAAGGAGCACTATAGCACTTGGAAGGGATATGAGACAGACTAAGAACTGGGATATGAGGACAATGAGCTTGGATATAACTACAAGAAGCTGGGATATGAGGACAAGGAGCTAGGATACGAGGACAAGGAGCTAGGATACGAGGACAAGGAGCTGGGATACGAGGACAAGGAGCTAGGATACGAGGACAAGAAGCTGGGATACGAGGATAAGGAGCTAGGATACGAGGATAAGGAGCTAGGATACGAGGACAAGGAGCTAGGATACGAGGACAAGGAGCTAGGATACGAGGATAAGGAGCTAGGATACGAGGACAAAGAGCTAGGATACAAGGACATGATCCAGTGGGTAAAGCAAGCGTCTCGGGTGACTTGAGGCATAAGGCCAACACCATCGCATTGTTCCAAAAATGTTTTCTTGTAGAGATATAACATTAATGTGATTTTCTTGAGTTACGTTAGACTCGCTGCGTGACCAGTCGTTACAGCTCCCCAGGAAGCTGTGACGGCGTAACGCTGGGTATAAACTGAGGTCCATAAGTTCCCTCGGTGTTTCCTTCACCTTGTGTTTGCAATGTGATCTATGCCATTATTATTTTCATACTTCTTTTGCATCCTAATCATTGCCACAGATGCACCTGTGCTTGGCGAAGGATTGGGACGAGCAAAGTGATTGGCCGTATTAAAGCATTGAAGACTGTTTGTACGGTGGAAAACTCCGACAAAGATTATAGGGACTGTGAATAAAAAATTCCTAGCATGAGGAGCTTTCACCAATATATTGTTCCTCAGATATTGTGCGCCTCATTCTCTCGCTCCCTGAAAGGTCTTCACTTCCCAGGCGTCGGCCTCAATAAGGTGAGAGGGTTGCTTAAGGTTTGAAGTTCCCGGTTAAGCTAAACAGTTGAATTTTTTCCCGCATAGTGTCCGCTCGAGAGAACGTTCTGATAATAGGAACGCAGATAATATTATCCTCGTTGCCTTTCACTGACCTGACTCCATGAGGCTAACTGGGCGCGTAGCTTACTTCCATTTGCAGTCTAAAGGTTGAGTGCTTTTATGAAAATAGCAAATGACGTTGCCAGAAGGAATAACAGGAAAACAATACACGGATATAAGGAAGTAGTACAAGGGGGAGAGAGGAAAACAAATGAGGTCTGAAGGAAAGACACAAGCGGCAGAGAAAAACATAAGCGATAGTAAAATGCGGAGAGGATTGGAGAGCGTGTGAGAGGACCCATATAGTCGGGTTGGAATGTCCTTCTCCTCGAAATGGTGAGCATCGTTCTGGCTTGTGTTGGTGTGTGTGTGGTGGTTGGTGTGTGTGGTGGTTGGTGTGTGTGGTGGTTGGTGGTGTGTGTGGTGGTTGGTGGTGGTGTGTGTGGTGGTTGGTGGTGTGTGTGGTGGTTGGTGGTGTGTGTGTGGTGGTGGTGTGTGGTGGTGGTGGTGTGTGGTGGTGGTGTGTGGTGTGTGGTGTGTGGTGGTGTGTGGTGGTTAGTGGTGGTGTGTGGTGGTTGGTGTGTGTGTGGTGGTTGGTGGTGTGTGTGGTGGTTGGTGGTGTGTGTGGTGGTTGGTGGTGGTGTGTGTGGGGGTGGTTGGTGGTTAGTGGTGGAGTGTGGTGGTGTGTGTGGTGGTTAGTAGTGGTGGTTGGTGGTGTGTGTGGGGGTGGTTGGTGGTGGTGTGTGGTGGTTGGTGGTGTGTGTGGTGGTGTACTCACCTAGTTGTACTCACCTTGGTTTGCTTGCGGGGGTTGAGCCTCGGCTCTTTAGTCCCATCTCTCAACCGTCAATTAACAGGTGTATAGGTTCCTTTGCCTATTGGGCTCTTTCATATCTACACTTGAAACTGTGAATGGAGTCAGCCTCCACCACATCACTTCCTAATGCTTTCCATTTATTAACTACTCTGACGCTAAACAAATTCTTTCTAATATCTTTATGACTCATTTTGGCACTCAATTTCCACTTGAATCAATTAGTGCGTGTGCCTCTTGTGCTCAATAGTCTGTCTTTGTCTACCCTATCAATTCTACTGAGAATCTTGTATGTGGTGGTCATGTCCCCCCCCTAATTCTCCTGTCTTCCAGCGACGTGAGGTTTAATTCACGTAGTCTCTCCTCATTGCTCATACCCCTCAGTGCGGGTACTAGTCTGGTGGCGAAGCTCGGAACCTTCTCCAATTTAGTTTTTATGCTTGACGAGATATGGACTCCGTGCTGGAGCTGCATACTCCAGGATTGGTCTGACATGCGTGGTATACACGGTTTTGAATGTTTCCTTACACAAGTTTCTAAAGGCTGTTCTTATGTTGGCCAACCTGGCATATGCCGCTGATGTTATCCTCTTGATGTGGGCTTCAGGGGACAGGTCTGGCGTGATATCGATCCCCAGGTCTTTCTCTCTCTCTGACTCTTGAAGTATTTCATCTCCCAAATGATACCTTGTATCTGGTCTCCTGCCCCTTACACCTATCTTCATTACATTACATTTGCTCGGGTTAAACTCTAACAATTAACCATTTGTTGGACCATTTCTTTAGTTTGTCCAGGTCTTCTTGAAGCCTCGTGCTGTCCTCCTCTATCTTAATCTTTCTCATAATTTTGGCATCACCACCAAACATTGAGAGGAATGAGTCTATACCCTCCGGGAGATCATTTATGTATATCAGAAACAGAACAGGTCCGGGTACAGAACCCTGTGGGACTCCGCTGGTGACTTCACGCTATTCTGAGGTCTGATCCTTTACAGTAACTCTCTGCTTCCTATTGCTTAGGAAGCAATAGGAAGGTGCTCCCTTATCCACTGGAGCACCTTACCAGTTACTCCTGCCTGTTTCTCCAACTTATGCATCAGCCTCTTATGGGGGACTGTGTCAAAGGCTTTCTGACAGTTTTGGTTCGGTCTCGGCTTTATTTCCTATATCAATTTTATTCTATCTCTCTGCTTCTCTTCTCACACCGACATACTCATTCATGACTCCCTGACCTCTCTCTCTCTCTCTCTCTCTCTCTCTCTCTCTCTCTCTCTCTCTCTCTCTCTCTCTCTCTCTCTCTCTCTCTCTCTCTCTCTCTCTCTCTCTCTCCCTCTCTCTCTCTCTACTTTCTGCTGTTCTGTTATTTAGGAAGTCTCTCCACGCCCCTTTGTTTCTTCCTTTGCTTCCATGAGTAGTGGGGTGCATGTTGGAGTAGTGGGGTGTATACTGGAGTAGTGGGGTGTATGTTGGAGTAGTGGGGTGTATACTGGAGTAGTGGGGTGTATGTTGGAGTAGTGGGGTGTATACTGGAGTAGTGGGGTGCATGTTGGAGTAGTGGGGTGTATACTGGAGTAGTGGGGTGTATGTTGGAGTAGTGGGGTGTATGTTGGAGTAGTGGGGTGTATGTTGGAGTAGTGGGGTGCATGTTGGAGTAGTGGGGTGCATGTTGGAGTAGTGGGGTGTATGTTGGAGTAGTGGGGTGTATACTGGAGTAGTGGGGTGTATGTTGGAGTAGTGGGGTGTATGTTGGAGTAGTGGGGTGCATGTTGGAGTAGTGGGGTGTATGTTGGAGTAGTGGGGTGTATACTGGAGTAGTGGGGTGTATGTTGGAGTAGTGGGGTGTATGTTGGAGTAGTGGGGTGTATACTGGAGTAGTGGGGTGTATACTGTATACTGGAATAGTGGGGTGCATGTTGGAGTAGTGGGGTGTATACTGGAGTAGTGGGGTGTATACTGGAGTAGTGGGGTGTATCTTGGAGTAGTGGGGTGTATGTTGGAGTAGTGGGGTGTATACTGGAGTAGTGGGGTGTATGTTGGAGTAGTGGGGTGTATGTTGGAGTAGTGGGGTGTATGTTGGAGTAGTGGGGTGTATGTTGGAGTAGTGGGGTGTATGTTGGAGTAGTGGGGTGTATGTTGGAGTAGTGGGGTGCATGTTGGAGTAGTGGGGTGTATGTTGGAGTAGTGGGGTGTATGTTGGAGTAGTGGGGTGCATGTTGGAGTAGTGGGGTGTATGTTGGAGTAGTGGGGTGTATGTTGGAGTAGTGGGGTGTATGTTGGAGTAGTGGGGTGTATGTATATGTTATACAAAACACACTGACGATGTTTTCTAGACAACAAAACCGAAGATGGTCTCCATCTGCCCCCAAACTTATACAATAGGTCTGTGACGGTCCCTCGAGGGAACCCAGAGACGCCGAGCACAACAAAAATCTTTAATTAATCTCACTCCTGAAAGGAGCGTATGCAAATTATCCTGACAGCCTGAGGAAGGGGGGACTCCTTGGCGTTTCTTAATGATATGACGACCCCTGGCTGCCTGGAGGGGGGAGGCCCCAGGGGACCCTCCCCCCCCCCCCCCGCCTGTACGGCTTGAACACAGATGAACAATATTCTGGACATCTGAGTCCGAGTATCTGTGCACAGTTTGGGAGGCTATGAACAGCAAGATGGCAACCAAGCTCCAACGGCACTCAGATTCCCTGTAAATAGGGGCCTCGTAGCCTGGTGGATAGCGCGCAGGACTCGTAATTCTGTGGCGCGGGTTCGATTCCCGCACGAGGCAGAAACAAATGGGCAAAGTTTCTTTCACCCTGAAACCCCCGTTACCTAGCAGTAAATAGGTACCTGGGTGTTAGTCAGCTGTCACGGGCTGCTTCCTGGGGGTGGAGGCCTGGTCGAGGACCGGGCCGCGGGGACACTAAAGCCCCGAAATCATCTCAAGATAACCTCAAGATAAGATCTTTTTTTGTCGGTTTATTGTAGGTGTGGGTTTTTATCTCACACACGCACACGCACACGCACATGCACGCACTAGTAACAGGAATTGATAAAATCGACAGGGAAGATTTTCTGAGACCTGGAACTTTAAGAACAAGAGGTCATAGATTTAAACTAGCTAAACACAGATGCCGAAGAAATATAAGAAAACTCACTTTCGCAAAGAGAGTGGTAGACGGTTGGAACAAGTTAAGTGAGAAGGTGGTGGAGGCCAAGACCGTCAGTAGTTTCAAAGCGTTATATGACAAAGAGTGCTGGGAAGACGGGACACCACGAGCGTAGCTCTCATCCTGTAACTACACTTAGGTAATTACACTTGGGTAATTACACACACAGGTCACAGTGTTTGGGGGTAGTAGTTTTACTTAAGGCCCCGGGTTCAATTCCCGGTCGAGGCATTAACAATTAGGTACCGGGGAGACAGACAGCTGCTACATACAGGCTACGCTCTGGGGGGTGTTTGTATGTGAGAGAAATGTATGTAGTAGATGTGATAGAGGGAAATTAGGTCGAAAGTCAGTATACTAGACAACCGCCGGTTGGAAAGGCGGGGTCCAAGAGCTAACAGCTCGACTGATTGAGGGGATTGTTTAGTATGTAGGTCTTCGCCAATATCTAAACCTCTATTGGCGTTATATCTGCCGATAATGTCTTTGTTATCGGTCAGGATATCTCAACGATGGTCTGGTTATATATTGAATGTGTGTACTTTGATGGAGCCTTGTTGTTTGTGCAGTGTCAGGCGCCTTGAAGGAAATATTGCCGTCTTTCCAATATACTGAGATCGTTGGGAATATGTCGTCACATGCCCAAATGTGCATGTGAAGGTATACACCACATTCGACTCTTCTACTCGTCCTCTGGACATATGCATTACATCCGGCCGCCAACTTCAAAGGCGCATTCATCAATTTTAACATGCTGTTCATTCAAAATAGGAATTTTCTCAAATATATATTATTATGTATCATCACATTGAGCATATATAAACAGGTTATGTTAGGTTAGTTGGGTCTCTTGGCGATTATTTGTGTTCGTAGCACGTGGGTGAAGCATTTACAGCGTCGCGATTCGACCAAAGGTCGCCAGCGAAACACTGTTTCAGAAATGTACGAACTTGATCTGTTGTGAGTCGTGTGTAATGCGGTTTTCACTCATAAAGCACTTGGCCTTCGTTTGATGAGGACGGCCTTGTCTCACGACGATTCGCTTGGTGTGTCTCCATGAGCAGGTTGGCAGTGTTCTCGCTCTGGCAATAGGTTGTCAACTCTGTGTTCCGACAAGAGACGAGGCTGGTTCACAGTGCAGACGACGAGTCACAATAACGAGGCTGGAGAGCTGGTATCCGGCCCACGACTGAAGAAACGACGATGTTTCGGTCCGTCGTGGACGCTCATGAACAAGCCCAGGTCGTACCGAAACGTCGCCCCGTCGATTTATAAAATGTTTCTTGAAAATTATGGTATGAAACCAAGAATTAGGGAAGTCCAGGGTTGGGGTGGGGGGGGGGGGGAAGGGGGCTGAGGGCTACAGGGTTGGCTTCCGCCTCAACTCCTGAATTCTACCACTGTTTACACTTGGATTCCCCTCAGATGTTTTGACGCCTCACAAAGTCAAGTGTCATCGACTGAGAGCTGCAGTAAAGTCACACACAGTGTGAAGACTGCGCCGTGAAGACTGCGCCGTGAAGACCGCGCCGTGAAGACCGCGCCGTGAAGACTGCGCCGTGAAGACCGCGCCGTGAAGACTGCGCCGTGAAGACCGCGCCGTGAAGACCGCGCCGTGAAGACTACGTCGTGAAGACCGCGCCGTGAAGACTGCGCCGTGAAGACTGCGCCGTGAAGACTGCGCCGTGAAGACTGCGCCGTGAAGACTGCGCCGTGAAGACCGCGTCGTGAAGACCAAGCCGTGAAGACCTGCCAAGCACAGGCCGTCCTGAGTGCCACACTGCTATCAGAGACCAAGTACAGGCCGTCCTGAGTGCCACACTGCTATCAGAGACCAAGTACAAGCCGTCCTGAGTGCCACACAGCCATCAGAAGCCAAGCACAAGCCGTCCTGAGTGTCACGCTGCCAGCAGAAGCCAAGCACAGGCCGTCCTGAGTGCCACACTGCCATCAAAGACCAAGTACAGGCCGTCCTGAGTGCCACACTGCCATCAGAAGCCAAGCACAGGCCGTCCTGAGTGCCACATAGCCATCAAAGACCAAGTACAGGCCGTCCTGAGTGCCACACTGCCATCAGAGACCAAGTACAGGCCGTCCTGAGTGCCACACTGCCATCAGAAGCCAAGCACAGGCCGTCCTGAGTGCCACATAGCCATCAAAGACCAAGTACAGGCCGTCCTGAGTGCCACACTGCCATCAGAGACCAAGTACAGGCCGTCCTGAGTGCCACACTGCCATCAGAGACCAAGTACAGGCCGTCCTGAGTATCACACTGCCATTAGAAGCCATGCACAGGCCGTCCTGAGTGCCACATAGTCATCAGAGGCCAAGCACAGGCCGTCTTGAGTGCCACACTACCATCAAAGACCAAGTACAGGCCGTCCTGAGTGCCACACTGCCATCAGAGACCAAGTACAGGCCGTCCTGAGTGCCACACTGCCATCAGAGACCAAGTACAGGCCGTCCTGAGTATCACACTGCCATCAGAAGCCATGCACAGGCCGTCCTGAGTGCCACATAGCCATCAGAGGCCAAGCACAGGCCATCCTGAGTGGTGATCAAGGGGTCGTGTGAAGTGGGTAGCCAGCAGGCTCCTCCAATAACTCTGACACAGAACGAATCAAAGTCATGACCAGAGGGGAGGGGGGGGGAGAGGCCATGTCTCCAGTGCCTCCAGAACTGTGTCTTGGCCTTGTTGTGCTTGCGGGGGTTGAGCTCTGTCTCTTTGGTCCCGCCTCTCAACTGTCAATCAACTGATGTTCAGGTTCCTGAGCCTACTGGGCTCTATCATATCTACACTTGAAACAGTGTAGAGAGAATTGATGTGGTGGAGTCAGCCTCCATCACATCACTTCCTAATGCATTCCATTTGTCAACCACTCTGACATTGAAAAAGTTCTTTCTAATATCTCTGTGGCTCATTTGGGCACTCAGTTTCCACCTGTGTCCCCTAGTGCGTGTGCCTCTTGTTTTAAATAGCCTGTCTTTATCTACCCTATCAATTCCTTTGAGAATCTTGAATGTGGTGATCATGTCTCCCCTAACTCTTCTGTCTTCCAGCGAAGTGAGGTTTAATTCCCGTAGTCTCTCCTCGTAGCTCATACCTCTTAACTCGGGTACTATTCTGGTGCCAAACCTTTGAAACTTTTCCAGTTTAGTCTTATGCTTGACTAGAACTCCATGCTTGACTATGGACTCCATGCTGAAGCTGCATACTCCAGGATTGGTCTGACATATGTGGTATACAAAGTTCTGAATGATTCCTTACACAATTTTCTAAAGGCCGTCCTTATGTTGGCCAATCTAGCGTATGCTGCTGGTGTTATCCTAATGATATGGGCTTCAGGGGACAGGTCTGGCGTGATATCAACCTCCAGGTCTTTCTCTCTCTCTGACTCTTGAAGTACTTCATCTCCCAAATGATACCTTGTATCTGGTCTCCTGCTCCCTACACCTATCTTTATTACATTACATTTTCTTGGATTAAACTCTAACAACCATTTGTTCGACAATTCCTGCAGCTTGTCAAGGTCTTCTTGAAAGCTCAAACAGTCGTCCTCTGTCTTAATCCTTCTCATAATTTTGGCACCTATATGTGTGTGTGTGTGTGTGTGTGTGTGTGTGTGTGTGTGTGTGTGTGTGTGTGAGAGAGAGGGAGAGGAAGAGGGAGAGGGTGAGGGAGGGAGAGAGAGAGAGAGAGAGAGAGAGAGAGAGAGAGAGAGAGAGAGAGAGAGAGAGAGAGAGAGAGAGAGAGAGAGAGAGAGAGAGAGAGAGAGACAGAGAGAGAGACAGAGAGACAGAGAGAGAGACAGAGACAGAGAGAGAGAGAGACAGAGAGAGAGAGAAAGAGAGAGAGAGAGAGAGAGAGAGAGAGAGAGAGAGAGAGAGAGAGAGAGAGAGAGAGAGAGAGAGAGAGAGAGAGAGAGAGAGAGAGAGAGAGACAGAGAGAGAGACAGAGAGAGAGAGAGAGAGAGAGAGAGAGAGAGAGAGAGAGAGAGAGAGAGAGAGAGAGAGAGAGAGAGAGAGAGAGAGAGAGAGAGAGAGAGAGACAGACAGAGAGAACCACCAGAACCCTACAAGTTCAAGAACCCTCAGAACCCTACAAGTTCAAGAACCCTCAGAACCCTACAAGTTCAAGAACCCTCAGAACCCTACAAGTTCAAGAACCCTCAGAACCCTACAAGTTCAAGAACCCTCAGAACCCTACAAGTTCAAGAACCCTCAGAACCCTACAAGTTCAAGAACCCTCAGAACCCTACAAGTTCATGAACCCTCAGAACCCTACAAGTTCAAGAACCCTCAGAACCCTACAAGTTCAAGAACCCTCAGAACCCTACAAGTTCACAGTTTACCTGCATCTTCTAATCTTTCTTCCAGTTCAAAAGCCTATTTATTTGTTATTTACAAACCAAAATACAATTGGACTTTTCAATATAAAGAAATTTTTTTAGATTCAAAGCTGAATACTATAAACTTTCGAACATAAACACATTGTTGTATATACAAACCTAAATACTTATTGGACCTTTTCAATAGTAAGATGCAATTCTAACAGTGTTTATGCTGCGGTCTAAGTCTCACCCGTTATGTTAGTATGCTGTCTGCTTACTCAAACTTTCACTATATACAGTACAAACACAACTGGCACTAATGCAATCAATACATAACTTGCTCAAATACGATCACAAACAACGTGCACAAATACAATTACTCACAACTTACACAAATACAATCAATACACAACTTACAGATAAACAACCAATATACCAAAATGTTTCTAGATATAATGTGCCTACACTATGATTGATGATACACTGGGACTCAGTTGAACCAAAGTTCCTCCCCAAGCGTCATATTCATAGTCTCACAGGTGTGTGTATCATACACCTGACAGCGCTGCAACCAATGTACAAAGGGCTCAACCCCTCATAAACACATATTTTCTATAGATGTGATATTTCTGCAACATTATTGATGATATGCTGAACTGTTGTATATCTGTATCACCCATGTTTACCCGCCAGGTCTTCCTTAGTCTAATCCATTGTAACGTGCGACTATGTTACGTTGTTGGGTAGATTAGATACACAGTGTATAGTAGGTTTTCATATTAATTTAGTAGTCTTGGATACAGCAGCGTCGTAGACGTTGGGACGGAGCGTCGTAGACGTTGGGACGGAGCTTGGAGCAGAGCAGAGAGCTGAGGCCGGAGTAGCGGAGCTCGATGTGGGAGAGCGTGGCGACTGGATGGGGAATCGTGAGTTTCTAAACTCGATGGGATGGTGAGTGTCTAAACTCAATGCGGTCGTAGTCTGCTGTCTGCTTTGTGTCGAAGCTGGAGCGTCTTGGGGTCGATTAGAACTGCATACACCGAGTGCTACACTCTTGAGGTAGAAGAGGTGTGGTAATCCCGAAGCGTCTGAACCGTAGTTATCTGAATCACTGTGGAAATTGTACTGATGCTTACTCGTTGTTGTTATAGATTCAGCTACTTGGAACAAGTTCCAAGCAGCACGGGCTATGGCGAGCCCGTAACTTACCTGGCATAGGAGCAGGGCAAGTAGCACGGGCTATGGTTAGCCTGATGCTTACTCGCTTCTTGACTGCTTATATTATTGGACTACACCACAGTTTCCTCCAATAGGATGGAAAGAATGTTACCTGTAATTAGGGAAAAGTTTTAATAGATTAAGTACACATATCTCCTTAAGCTAATGAGAGGTTGGAGCGAGTATATTGAAGTAATATACTCGCTACACCATCTTACCCTGGTGCCTCACGGGTGTAATACAGTCGGATGGATGCTTAGCAGTATCTTGTCCGAGTGGTTGGACACCATTCCTTCCTCCCGTCCCATCCCAAATCCTTATCCTGACCCCTTCCCAGTGCTATATAGTCGTAATGGCTTGGCGCTTTCCCCTGATAATTAAAATAAAAAAATTGTTATGCTACTAGTATGCTATCATCTTGTTTTGCTTGGGGTTAAGTTTCTGTCTTTCAGGCTGTGTTTACCAATCCACACACTAGAAAATGAAGGGACGACGACGTTTCGGTCCGTCCTGGGCCATTCTCAAGTCGACAATCGACTCGAGAATGGTCCAGGACGGACCGAAACGTCGTCATCTCTTCATTTTCTAGTGTGTGGTCTGGTCAATATACTTCAGCCACGTTATTGTGACTCATCGCCTGCAGGCTGTGTTTATATGGATATTTGAAAAACAATGTTCGTGTTCAATTCCTGTTCCTGTTGAACCACACAGTGGCGTGTTATTGTTCTAGTGTCATTGTTTGTTCTTATTGTGCACATGTTTGTTTCCTTGTTATCGGCATTATCTTGGTATTTGTCGGGCTAGGAGTGTGGATTGGTTCTCTCCGTTGACAACTTTATTAATTTTTTTTATATTTTGAATAGTTTGTGATTAAATAAAGATAGAAAAAGAAAACGTGTTTATTCGTGAACTCTACAGCCGAGGCGCCCAGCGGTGTGTCTGGGGTCGAGTTGCCAATATGGAACAGCAGCATGTTGTCTCTCTCATTCATTGTCACACATATTAGGTTAAGCTATATCTTTAGCAAGCTCACATGCTTCTTATATATATATATGTTTTAAATGAACGCAACTTCAGGAAATAATTTACCATACAAACACTTAAGTTACAAGGATAACATACATATGGAAAACAAGTGTAAACACACACACACACACGGGACGGCACAGAGGCGGGGACCAAAGAGCCAAAGCTCAACCCTCGCAAGCACAAATAGGTCAGTACACGCAAACACACACACACACACACTCCAGGGGCGCCTGGTGGCTGAGTCTACAAGCTCGCTGGATACGTAGTCCTGCGGACTGGGGATCGATTTCCGGCCATGGCGGAAACAAATGGGCAGTGTTTTTCACCCTGATACTCCTGTTACCTATCAGTAAATAGGTACCTGGTAGTTTGATAGCTGTTACGGCGGCTTCCTGGGAAAGCAGTGTGAAAAAAACACTTGATTGATTGACAGTTGAGAGGCGGGCCGAAACAGCTGAGCTCAACCACCCACAAGCACAACTAGGTGAATACACACACACACACACACACACACACACACACACACACACACACAAACAACACACACACACACACACACACACACACACACACACACACACACACACACACACACACACACACACACACACATACACACACAAACAACACACACACACACACACACAAACAACACACACACACACACACACACACACACACACACACACACACACACAAACAACACACACACACACACACAAACAACACACACACACACATACACACACACACACACAGGGGGGCCTCGTAGCCTGGTGGATAGCGCGCAGGACTCGTAATTCTGTGGCGCGGGTTCAATTCCCGCACGAGGCAGAAACAAATGGACAAAGTTTCTTTCACCCTAAGTGCCCCTGTTACTTAGCAGTAAATAGGTACCTGGGAGTTAGTCAGCTGTCACGGGCTGCTTCCTGGGGTGTGTGTGTGTGTGTGGTGTGAAAAAAAAAAAAAAAGTAGTTAGTAAACAGTTGATTGACAGTTGAGAGGCGGGCCGAAAGAGCAAAGCTCAACCCCCGCAAAAACACAACTAGTAAACACACACACACACACACACACACACACACACACACACACACACACACACACATACACACACACACACACAAACAACACACACACAAACAACACACACACACAAACGATTATCTGTCCTCAAGGAAGTATATTAAGATCTCCCCCCAGGTAATATCCGGCTGCTCCAGCTCCTCACCCTCGGATAATTAAGGTAATCCATTACCTGTAACATTGGTGCGTCTTGAGGTTCAATCACCCAACCTTCTGGTTAAAATGTCATTCATCTTCATAGGCTGCGTTCCGTGGCTCATACCCCTCAAGGATATATCCGGCATATTTCTACTTGTATGCTCGTAGGGGGTAGTGCTGTTGAGTTATACCCCCCTGAAAAATATACCCAGTATTCTTTTTGGTGTATAACCGTCAGGTAGAACCGGTTGTGGTGAATAATGTAATGGTGACAGAGGAGAGACAGACAGACAGACAGACAGACAGACAGACAGACAGACAGACAGACAGACAGACAGACAGACAGACAGACAGACAGAGAAAGATATGATTTCTCTTCCCTTTCAATAACCAAAATGTCGAATATTTTCCTTAGCTCTTTTACGAAGTTTTACAAAAAAAATTGTCAAAATCTAGTCATATCTTCACTCCCAAAATTTAATACAAATTACATAATTTAGAATTTAAATGCAAAAATGCATATTTTTTGGAGGTAAAACACACGAACGAATTTAGTGTGGTGACGAGAATATATTGTACTTCTAAATGAGTTAATTCTGATTTACAGAGAGAGAGAAACCTGCTTCCTGGCTCATAAATCTATCCAGTTTTCTGTGAGACTTACCAGACCATCCACCAAACTGTTGGTGGCTTCTTCTGGCACCGCCGCCCTCTGCTGAAGCACTTCTATCCACCATATAGTCTCACCCACCTAGTATTATCCACCAAACATTATCCACCTAGCATTAAACGAAACATTGCACAGCAGCAGTACAAGGAAACATAGAAGTCATTAGCCACTGTCAAGCAGGTTATGTATCATTGACCGGAAATAGAACCGGTTTAGGAGGGAGCGAGACGTTATCAGAGTAACACGCACCAACGACCTCAACTAACGACCCTAAATATATCATTCCTTGTGACATATATATATATATATATATATATATATATATATATATATATATATATATATATATATATATATATATGCGAACAAGCCTGAATGGTCCCCAGGACTATATGCGAATGAAAACTCACACCCCAGAAGTGACTCGAACCCATACTCCCAGAAGCAACGCAACTGGTAACTACAGGGCGCCTTAATCCGCTTGACCATCACGGCCGTCAAAAGGAAGTGATAGCCGAGGCTATTTGAGCCACTTCCCCGACGGCAACTCGGATGGTAATCTTGGGCATAGCATTTCACCAAATCACCTCATTCTTTGGGGCACACGTGAGGAACACAAATGCGAACAAGCCTGAATGGTCCCCAGGACTATATGCGAATGAAAACTCACACCCCAGAAGTGACTCGAACCCATACTCCCAGAAGCAACGCAACTGGTAACTACACGGCGCCTTAATCCGCTTGACCATCACGGCCGTCAAAAGGAAGTGATAGCCGAGGCTATTTGAGCCACTTCCCCGACGGCAACTCGGATGGTAATCTTGGGCATAGCATTTCACCAAATCACCTCATTCTTTGGGGCACACGTGAGGAACACAAATGCGAACAAGCCTGAATGGTCCCCAGGACTATATGCGAATGAAAACTCACACCCCAGAAGTGACTCGAACCCATACTCCCAGAAGCAACGCAACTGGTAACTACAGGGCGCCTTAATCCGCTTGACCATCACGGCCGTCAAAAGGAAGTGATAGCCGAGGCTATTTGAGCAAGCGGATTAAGGCGCCCTGTAGTTACCAGTTGCGTTGCTTCTGGGAGTATGGGTTCGAGTCACTTCTGGGGTGTGAGTTTTCATTCGCATATAGTCCTGGGGACCATTCAGGCTTGTTCGCATTTGTGTTCCTCACGTGTGCCCCAAAGAATGAGGTGATTTGGTGAAATGCTATGCCCAAGATTACCATCCGAGTTGCCGTCGGGGAAGTGGCTCAAATAGCCTCGGCTATCACTTCCTTTTGACGGCCGTGATGGTCAAGCGGATTAAGGCGCCCTGTAGTTACCAGTTGCGTTGCTTCTGGGAGTATGGGTTCGAGTCACTTCTGGGGTGTGAGTTTTCATTCATATATATATATATATATATATATTTTTTTTATAAAAATAGGTACCACCTCTGGTGCAAGTGTAGGGACCCATAGCCTCGGAGAATATATATATATATATATATATATATATATATATATATATATATATATATATATATATATATATATATATATATATATATATATATATTTACCAGAAGAAAACATCAGAATACTGATGTTTTCTAATTCGTCCTCTGGATATGTATAAGAGTGGATGCTGCATCTGTTAATATTAAGCAGCCAGATCAAAGCTGGGATTATTTATCTCCTGTTTACACTGGTGATGGAAGGTAAACACGATTGGGCTAAATCAAAACACTTGCAACACCACCTGTCCTGGTCATACCCTGTGGCCACTGTCATAGCCTGTGGCCGCTGTGTCATAGCCTGTGGCCGCTGTGTCATAGCCTGTGGCCGCTGTGTCATAGCCTGTGGCCGCTGTGTCATAGCCTGTGGCCGCTGTGTCATAGCCTGTGGCCGCTGTGTCATGCCCTGTGGCCGCTGTGTCATACCCTGTGGCCGCTGTGTCATAGCCTGTGGCCGCTGTGTCATAGCCTGTGGCCGCTGTGTCATACCCTGTGGCCGCTGTGTCATACCCTGTGGCCGCTGTGTCATAGCCTGTGGCCGCTGTGTCATACCCTGTGGCCACTGTGTCATGCCCTGTGGCCGCTGTGTCATACCCTGTGGCCGCTGTGTCATAGCCTGTGGCCGCTGTGTCATAGCCTGTGGTCGCTGTGTCATACCCTGTGGCCACTGTGTCATGCCCTGTGGCCGCTGTGTCATGCCCTGCGGCCGCTGTGTCATACCCTGTGGCCGCTGTGTCATGCCCTGTGGCCGCTGTGTCATGCCCTGTGGCCGCTGTGTCATACCCTGTGGCCACTCTCTGGTAAGTGACTACTCATGGTAGTCACCTGAGTAAAAAATACAAAATAGAGGAGAGATACTATATATATATATATATATATATATATATATATATATATATATATATATATATATATATATATATATATATATATATATATGTCGTACCTAGTAGCCAGAACTCACTTTTCAGCCTACAATGCAAGGCCCGATTTGCCTAATAAGCCAAATTTTCGTGAATTAATATATTTTCACTAATTTTTTTCTTATGAAATGATAAAGCTACCAATTTCATTATGTATGAGGCCAATTTTGTTTAATTGGAGTTAAAATTAACGTAGATATATGACCGAACCTAACCAACCCTACCTAACCTAACCTAACCTGTCTTTATAGGTTAGGTTAGGTTAGGTTAGGTAGCCGAAAAAGTTAGGTTAGGTTAGGTTAGGTAGGTTAGGTAGTCGAAAAACAATTAATTCATGAAAACTTGGCATATTAGGCAAATCGGGCCTTGCATAGTTGGCCAAAAAGTGCGTTCTGGCTACTAGGTACGACATATATATATATATATATATATATATATATATATATATATATATATATATATATATATATATATATATATATATATATATATATATATATATATATATATATATATATGCATGCTCGAGACCTCGTGGCTTGGTCTCGAACTATTAGCTCTTGGACCCCACCTTTTTAACCGATCTCTTTTTTCCTCTATTATGACTACTACATATATTTTTATCACTCACAGACCCCGAAGAGGGAGCCTGTGGCAGCTGTCTAACTTACAGGTACTTTCCTATTGCTAGGTAAACAGGTGAATTAGGTGAATGAAACTCCACCCATTTGTCGGTCGGGTCTGGAATAGAACCCGGGGTCTTATGACTACGACCCCCGAGCGCAGTCCACTCTACCGCGAGGCCCTGTATTCACCTAGTTGTACTCTGGGCTCTGGCTCTTTGGTCCCGCCTCTCAACTGTCAATCAACAGGTGTATAGATTCCTGAGCCTATTGGGCTCTATCATATCTACATTTAAAACTGTGTATGGAGTCAGCCTCCACCACATCACTGCCTAATGCCTCTCTATACCTGTATTCACCTAGTTGTTCTTGCGGGGGTTGAGCTCTGCTCTTTCGGCCCGCCTCTCAACTGTCAATCAACTGTAACTACTATTTTTTTTAGCCCCCCCCCCACACACACACCCAGGAAGCAGCTCCGTAACAGCTGTCTAACTCCCAGGTACCTATTTACTGCTAGGTAACAGATCCTTCAGGATGAAAGAAACTTTGCCTATTTGTTTCTGCCTGGTCCGGGAATCGAACCCGGGCCACAGAATTACGAGTCCTGCGCGCTGTCCGCTCAGCTACCAGACCCCACCACCTGTGAATGTATTCACCTAGTTGTGCTTGCGGGGGTTGAGCTCTTCTCTTTCGGCCCGCCTCCCAACTGTCAATCAACCGTTTCTACTACTATGTTTTTTTCCACACCACACACACTCCCCAGGAAGCCGCCCGTGGCAGCTGACTAACTCCCAGGTACCTTTTTACTGCTAGGTAACAGGGGCATAGGGTGAAAGAAACTTTGCCCATCTTTTCTCGCCGGCGCTCGGGATCGAACCCGGGACCTAAAGATGTGTGTGTGTGTTCGGTAAGGGGAACATGAAGGCCACCAATGAAGGGACCAGCTGTGGGGATCCCCCCCCCTCTTGGTCGTACACCTACCACCAACAACCAACAACAACCACCACCACCACTGCTTGTTCCTCACACACACACACACACACACAGACACACACACACACACACACACACAGACACACACACACACACACACACACAGACACACACACACACACACACACACACAGATCAGCTCAAAAGTGACACACAAAATTATCCTCAACACACTGTCAAGATTTTTACTGCAAGTTGATTGACATCAATCACAATTGTCAGACACAATAACCCAAAAAAACATCCAATACGTCAACATTCCCAACACGAAATAAAAACGGGATCAAAACAATAAACGTTGGCGGGGATTTTATTTGAATATTTGAATCTGTCTATAACGGCCGATGCCTGTCCTCCCACTTTAATACACTGCAATAATATTTTTTGTTATCACCCCTTATCGATACCAACGTAAAAATTGCGACGGTTATAGTTACCAAAAAACCAGCTGCAAATTTGACGCTTTAGCAGTACGGACATCATGTACAAACGTCGCGCCTTAATACGTTGCCTTTTTAACGGAATCGACGAATCCGTTAACAAATTACGACGCATTACTACAAGCATTGTTCTCGAGAGGTTAGGTGGGTTGCTTGGGTTTGTACTTACGTTTCCGGTTAGGCAAAACTGTTGCATTTTTTTTATGTTTTACTTACTGCATTTAATATGAATAAATAATAATTATATTAATAATAAAACGTAATTTCTATAGTGATTATACTGTGGAATTATATTTATTATATAAATTCTAGTAATACTTTGGATTAGAAATACGAGTCATAAAATAAATATTATAGAACAAAAAATTATCAGTTACCCAAATGGGACCTATAATTATAGATATATACCAGACAAAACATATAATTATATATAGCACTTATGGGACCTATAATTATAGACAGGCCAGATGGGACCTATATATAATTATAGACAGGCCAGACAGGATCTATAATTATAGATAGCCTGAATAGGACCTATAATTATTGATTAGCCACACTAGACATATAATTTTAGACCAGCTAGACAGGACCTATAATTATAAATCAACAGTCGGGATCAATAATGAACTATTTCCTGTTAAATCATTCTGTCCGATTTACAATTTGCTAGTCAAAAGAAGAGTTATTTTTTTACAACTTGTGTTACCTAAAAACAGCGCTTTTACAACGTCTTTCATAAGAACAGTTCTTTTACAACAATTTAAAATTCTTGTTTTTCATTATAGCTTTTTTTTACAACTTATTTTACACAGATACAGCCAATTGTAAATTAGTTTTTCCCGATAACTGCCTTCGTTGAACCGATACGTAAATAGGCGTTAGGTAATAGGTGATACGTAAATATGTTGTATCGAATGAGTAATTCAGGCGGCTCTGTCCCCAACATACAACATAACCGCAATGCTATTATTTACATTGCAACAACGTTGCAACGACCGGCTACGGGGAGCCGGTCGGCCGAGCGGACAGCACGCTGGACTTGTGATCCTGTGGTCCTGGGTTCGATCCCAGGCGCCGGCGAGAAACAATGGGTAGAGTTTCTTTCACCCTATGCCCCTGTTACCTAGCAGTAAAAGAGGTACCTGGGTGTTAGTCAGCTGTCACGGGCTGCTTCCCGGGGGTGGAGGCTTAGTCGAGGACCGGGCCGCGGGGACACTAAAAAGCCCCGAAATCATCTCAAGATAACGTTACCACAACCTTATTTTTTCGTAACAACAACCTTATTTTTACGTTGCAGCAACGTAACCACAACCTTATTTTTTTACGTAACAACAACCTTATTTTTACGTTGCAGCAACGTAACCACAACCTTATTTTTTTACGTAACAACAACCTTATTTTTACGTTGCAGCAACGTAACCACAACCTCGCTACAACGTTGTAGTTACGTTGCGAGTTCGATTGGGGTATAACGTTCCAGCCAGGTGGAGATGTACACATAGGAGCTTAATACTGAAGTAAACTTTCAGAAGTACACTTTCAGAAGTACACTTTCAGCAGTACACCTCGGAAGTACACCTCGGAAACACCCACAGTGCCACATAAATCAATAATGATTTATAACAGTAGGAAAAAAAACAGCAGTTGCCAAAAAAGGTTTACATTTACCTGGCGTATATAAATTCGCTCCAAACTGTGTTGATTTCACTTGTTTCCGGAGAATAAATAAATGAATATTTTCCCCTGAACGCGATGTGGAAATATTTGCGAGGATAGTGTACAGGGGAGTCGAGTACTGTGTGTGGGGTCGAGCAGGTTACTGTGTGTGTGGGGTCGAGTACTGTGTGTGGGGTCGAGCAGGTTACTGTGTGTGTGGGGTCGAGTACTGTGTGTGTGGGTCGAGCAGGTTACTGTGTGGGGGGTCGAGCAGGTTACTGTGTGTGTGGGGTCGAGGACTGTGTGGGGTCGAGCAGGTCACTGTGTGTGTGGGGTCGAGTACTGTGTGGGGGGTCGAGCAGGTTACTGTGTGTGTGGGTCGAGCAGGTTACTGGGTGTGGGGGTCGAGCAGGTCACTGTGTGTGTGGGGTCGAGTACTGTGTGTATGGGTCGAGCAGGTCACTGTGTGTGTGGGGTCGAGCAGGTCACTGTGTGTGGGGGGTCGAGCAGGTCACTGTGTGTGTGGGGTCGAGCAGGTCACTGTGTGTGGGGTCGAGCAGGTCACTGTGTGTGGGGGGTCGAGCAGGTCACTGTGTGTAGGGTCGAGCAGGTTACTGTGTGTGTGAGGTCGAGCAGGTCACTGTGTGTGGGGTCGAGCAGGTTACTGTGTGTGTGGGGTCGAGCAGGTCACTGTGTGTGGGGGTCGAGCAGGTCACTGTGTGTGTGGGGTCGAGCAGGTCACTGTGTGTGGGGGTCGAGCAGGTCACTGTGTGTGGGGTCGAGCAGGTCACTGTGTGTGTGGGGTCGAGCAGGTCACTGTGTGTGGGGGTCGAGCAGGTCACTGTGTGTGTGGGGTCGAGCAGGTCACTGTGTGTGGGGGTCGAGCAGGTCACTGTGTGTGTGGGGTCGAGCAGGTCACTGTGTGTGGGGGTCGAGCAGGTCACTGTGTGTGTGGGGTCGAGCAGGTCACTGTGTGTGGGGGTCGAGCAGGTCTCTGTGTGTGTGGGGTCGAGCAGGACTCTGTGTGTGTGAGGTCGAGCAGGTCACTGTGTGAGGTCGAGCAGGTCACTGTGTGTGTGGGGGTCGAGCAGGTCACTGTGTGTGTGGGGTCGAGCAGGTCACTGTGTGTGTGTGGGGTCGAGCAGGTCACTGTGTGTGTGGGGGTCGAGCAGGTCACTGTGTGTGTGGGGTCGAGCAGGTCACTGTGTGTGTGGGTGGGGTCGAGCAGGTCACTGTGTGTGTGGGGTCGAGCAGGTCACTGTGTGTGTGGGGGTCGAGCAGGTCACTGTGTGTGTGGGGTCGAGCAGGTCACTGTGTGTGTGGGGTCGAGCAGGTCACTGTGTGTGTGTGGGTCGAGCAGGTCACTGTGTGTGTGGGGTCGAGCAGGTCACTGTGTGTGGGGGGGTCGAGCAGGTCACTGTGTGTGTGGGGTCGAGCAGGTCACTGTGTGTGTGGGGGGGTCGAGCAGGTCACTGTGTGTGGTCGAGCAGGTCACTGTGTGTGGGGGTCGAGCAGGTCACTGTGTGTGTGTGGGGTCGAGCAGGTCACTGTGTGTGTGTGGGGTCGAGCAGGTCACTGTGTGTGTGTGTGGGGTCGAGCAGGTCACTGTGTGTGGGGTCGAGCAGGTCACTGTGTGTGGGGGTCGAGCAGGTCACTGTGTGTGTGGGGTCGAGCAGGTCACTGTGTGTGGGGGTCGAGCAGGTCACTACACACTTAGTTCCACCACCCCTATATACGCTATAAGTACCTGTTTACCGCCAGGTGAACAGCAGCATCAGGTGTAAAATCCCTACGCTAACTATAAACCTTCCCCCCAGGATGCAGCCCACAACAGTTCCCTAGCACCCGGACAGCTAATATATCACGAGAGAGAGGATTGACTGGGCACATTAGCGCTCCATTTATGGGTGTTTTAGATGGGCCGAGGTCGTGAGAGGTGGCCACAAGTGCTTGTTACAGAGGGCCTTTACCGCGATGGAATGTGTAGTGGTGGGGGGGGGGGGGGAGGAGGATTTATTGCAAGGGGGGGGGAGGAGGATTTATTGCAAGCAGGGGGTGGATTTAGTGCAATCCAAGCAGCACCTGGTGTTGATGGATCATGTGTATGGTCAGTGGTCCTGGTCCTCATATATGGTGGATTGATGGACGGTATTTCTAGGTTAGGTTAGGTTAGGTTAGGTTAGGTTAGGTTAGGTTGGGTTGGGAAAGGTTAGGTTAGGTTAGGTTAGGTTAGGTTAGGTTGGGTTGGGAAAGGTTAGGTTAGGTTAGGTTAGGTTAGGTTAGGTTAGGTTAGGTTAGGTTGGGAAAGTATGAGAAAGTGATGAGCCAGTATGACTACATAGCAATTGGAAGGAATATGAGGCCAAGGAGCTGGGATATGATGCAAGGAGCTGGGATATGATGCAAGGAGCTGGGATATGATGCAAGGAGCTGGGATATGATGCAAGGAGCTGGGATATGATGCAAGGAGCTGGGATATGATGCAAGGAGCTGGGATATGATGCAAGGAGCTGGGATATGATGCAAGGAGCTTAGATATGATGCAAGGAGCTGGGAGATGATGCAAGGAGCTGGGATATGATGCAAGGAGCTGGGATATGATGCAAGGAGCTGGGATATGATGCAAGGAGCTGGGAGATGATGCAAGGAGCTGGGAGATGATGCAAGGAGCTGGGATATGATGCAAGGAGCTGGGATATGATGCAAGGAGCTGGGATATGATGCAAGGAGCTGGGATATGATGCAAGGAGCTGGGATATGATGCAAGGAGCTGGGATATGATGCAAGGAGCTGGGATATGATGCAAGGAGCTGGGATATGATGCAAGGAGCTGGAAAATGATGCAAGGAGCTGGGAGATGAGGACGGAGTGAAAGAACGGTGCCCAACCACTTGGACCGTCGAGAATCGAACGTCGACCCTGTAAACAGTGTAACTGTTGCTGAACCGACCAGTCCAAAAGAACAGTCGACATTTCTCCAAGTAATACTCTTGAACAGTGCCGAAGGACAGTGACAGTGGGTATTATTATCTAATGTCTAAATGAACACGAAAAAAAATATTCGCCATGGTTCAGCACGTTGTTCAAAGGTGTTCAAGAAATTCAAGTCAATCCACCTCAAATAATTATACAATTATCCTGCCCCGCAGGCAGACTGGAAGGAGCCATTTGGTCCATATTTATATATAAATAACGCATAATGAAGCCCTTAACATTTTGGCAGTTATCCCAGAATATCCCGGAAACAACGGCTGTTAAACAACTCAACAGTTCAAAGTGATACACCACTTACCTTCCCGCAAGGTATAAAGTACCTTTAAGTGGGTTCAGATAGTCATATATATCAAGCGAAATTATGTCATATATCCTATTAGTATATATATATATTGACTCCCATTCCGTACCCCCCCCCCGGCCCATCCCAAATCCTTACCTGATCCCTTCCAAGTGCTATAGTGTTGTAATGGCTTGGCGCTTTCCCATTTCCGCTACAATTTTCCAATACGACAAATTTTGGCCTTGGGTAAAGTATGGTACATACTTTACATGTACATCTAATAGGGGGTACAACTAACACAACACCTGTACCCCCTATTAGACTATTTTACAGGAACTTCTTTTCCACAGCTCATAAAACGGAGGAAAGGGTCCTGAAAGATATTGTTAATAGAAACGTTATCCCTACAGACAAAAATCAGAAGATACAACTGACGATTTACTATAAAACCAAGAAAACGGCCAGCCTACTCATGAGAAACTCTCCAGACACAAAGCAGAACGCTTTGAAAGAGACCAACGTCGTCTATGTCTTCAAATGCCCTCTTGGGGACTGTAAGCCTCAAAGAACTCAGTATATAGGCAAGACAACAACATCTCTTTCCAGGCGATTAACGATGCATAAGCAACAGGGCTCCATTAAGGAACATATAATCTCTTCCCACAACCAGACCATCACTAGAGAAGTCTTAACAAAAAACACGGAAATCATCGATAGATACAGCGATAGCAGGCGGCTTGACATCTGCGAGGCACTACACATTAAGAAGTCAACACCAGCAATCAACAGCCAATTAATGCACAACTATATTCTACCCACTTCAAGACTCCGCTCCAATATAGAAGCATCAAGAAATGTGGGCCAATAGGCCCTTTGCATTTACTTCCATTCTTCCCCTTTAACTTTACCCAATATTACCCAATATTTCGTGTTCTAACTTGTGTTGAAAGTTTGTTTTCACCTCATCCAAAACTGTTGTAACGTATCACCTCACCCATATGCAGGTATATAAAATGAAAAGCCGTTTGAATTATAGCATAGTAAGAAATCTGTTTTAGTGTTTGCAGGTTATAGTTGTGTGAGTGTAAACTAGTCTTTGAAAATGTAATAAGTTATTACGAAACGCGTTCAAGTGTCGCGTCAGACTAGAAATAAAAAGGAATTTTGGAGAACTGATTTTTCAATAACCATCGACAGTAAAAGAACCATAAGAAATATTGAGAAAATTCGTGTTAGAATTATTAATCTTACTTTTTCGGTCATATATATATATATATATATATATATATATATATATATATATATATATATATATATATATATATATATATATATATATATAAATATATATATATATATATATATACACGCGCGCACACACACCCACATACACACGAAGGGGGTCTGGTAGCTGAGCAGACAGGCAGACAGCGCAGGACTCGTAATTCTGTCCCCGGGTTCGATTTCAGGACCTTGCAGAAACATTTGGGCAAAATTTATTTTACCCTGATGCCCCTGTTAGCTAGCAGTAAATAGGTACCTGGGAGTTAGACAGCTGTTACGGAGCTGCTTCCTGTGTGTGTGTGTGTGTGTGTGTGTGTGTGTGTGTGTGTGTGTGTGTGTGTGTGTGTGTGTGTGTGTGTGTGTGTGTGTGTGTGTACTCACCTAGTTGTACTCACCTAGTTGTGCTTGCGGGGGTTGAGCTCTGGCTCTTTGGTCCCGCCTCTCAACTGTCAATCAACAGGTGTACAGATTCCTGAGCCTATTGGGCTCTATCATATCTACATTTGAAACTGTGTATGGAGTCAGCCTCCACCACATCACTTCCTAATGCATTCCATTTGTCAACCACTCTGACACTAAAAAAGTTATTTATAATATCTTTCTAATGTGTGTGTGTGTGTGTGTGTGTGTGTGTGTGTGTGTGTGTGTGTGTGTGTGTGTGTGTGTGTGTGTGTGTGTATGTGTGTGTGTGTGTGTGAAAAAAAACATTAGTTAGTTAGTAGTTAGTTACAGTTGATTGGCAGTTGAGAGGCGGGCCGAAAGAGCAGAGCTCAACCTCGGCAAGAACAAATAGGTGAATACACTCACACACATACACACACACACGCACGCGCGCGCGCTTGTGCGCGAGTTCTTACGTTCTTGTACAGCCACCAGCACACAGCATTTCGGGCAGGTCATTAATCCTAATTTTCCCCCGGAATACGACCCGCCAAATCGTTTAACAACCAGGTACTCATACACTGCTGGGTGGACAGAGGCTACAGTCAAGGATTGGCGCCCAGTCAATTCTCCTCGGCCACGATACGAACCCAGACCAAATCGCTCGAGAAGCGCGGGGAGAGTATCTTACCACTGCGCCACGGGACTGTCTATAGTACATGTAAACAAAGCCGCCATGATTGAGGAGAGATGTATAGGTTTCGTAAGTGGCTTGATAGCTCCTGGCGCCTTATTCGCACAGCTTTACGGTGAGTAAATCAAGGGAAGATGTCTATGGGGACCTCGAAAAGGCTTCCTGTCCCCAACTCTGTGATAGAGGCTCGAAGCGCCTCACCGACCGACTCCAAGAGAGGCCAATAACGTACGCGTGATCCCAACACAGAACGTAATCGTAACGTCTGTGTGACGTTATTACAACGTGGTAACAAAGACCGCTATAGTTACAGAGTGAGTGTGGTGGCACGTGGGTCTGCTAGTGGCAAGTTTTGAGACGATAGCTTCCACTGTAATTGTTTACAACAACGGACCCCGGGGATGCCATCGATCACTTGCTTAATTGCTGCCGGTAATGAGCCGCGTGTAGCTGGAACGCACTTGTTTAGGGGCGTCCAGCTAAGATGGATCTGGGACAAGTAACTCATTCTGATGGCCTCGAGCTGCGGAGGGGGGGGGGGGGGGTGTTCCAGGTCAGCAGCTGTGGGAGGGTCAGGTCAGCAGCTGTGGGAGGGTCAGGTCAGCAGCTGTGGGAGGGTCAGGTCAGCAGCTGTGGGGGTCAGATCAGGTCAGGTCAGCAGCTGTGGGGGTTAGATCAGGTCAGGTCAGCAGCTGTGGGGGTCAGATCAGGTCAGGTCAGCAGCTGTGGGGGTCAGATCAGGTAAGGTCAGCAGCTGTGGGGGTTAGATCAGGTCAGGTCAGCAGCTGTGGGGGGGGGGTCAGATCAGGTCTGGTCAGCAGCTGTGGGGGGGGTCAGGTCAGGTTAGCAGCTGTGGGGGTCAGATCAGGTCTGGTCAGCAGCTGTGGGGGTCAGATCAGGTCTGGTCAGCAGCTGTGGGGGTCAGATCAGGTCAGGTCAGCAGCTGTGGGGGTCAGATCAGGTCAGGTCAGCAGCTGTGGGGGTCAGATCAGGTCTGGTTAGCAGCTGTGGGGGTCAGATCAGGTCTGGTTAGCAGCTGTGGGGGTCAGATCAGGTCTGGTTAGCAGCTGTGGAGGTCAGATCAGGTCTGGTCAGCAGCTGTGGGGGGGGGGGGGGTCAGATCAGGTCAGGTCAGCAGCTGTGGGGGTCAGATCAGGTCAGGTCAGCAGCTGTGGGGGTCAGATCAGGTCAGGTCAGCAGCTGTGGGGGTCAGATCAGCAGCTGTGGGGGTTGTCAGATCAGGTCAGGTCAGCAGCTGTGGGGGTCAGATCAGGTCAGGTCAGCAGCTGTGGGGGGTCAGATCAGGTCAGGTCAGCAGCTGTGGGGGTCAGATCAGGTCAGGTCAGCAGCTGTGGGGGTCAGATCAGGTCTGGTCAGCAGCTGTGGGGGGTCAGACCAGGTCAGGTCAGCAGCTGTGGGGGTCAGATCAGGTCAGGTCAGCAGCTGTGGGGGTCAGATCAGGTCTGGTCAGCAGCTGTGGGGGTCAGATCATGTCAGGTCAGCAGCGGTGGGGGGGTCAGATCAGGTCAGGTCAGCAGCTGTGGGGGTCAGATCAGGTCTGGTCAGCAGCTGTGGGGGATCAGATCAGGTCAGGTCAGCAGCTGTGGGGGTCAGATCAGGTCTGGTCAGTAGCTGTGGGGGGGTCAGATCAGGTCAGGTCAGCAGCTGTGAGGGTCAGATCAGCAGCTGTGGGGGGTCAGATCAGGTCAGGTCAGCAGCTGTGGGGGTCAGATCAGGTCAGGTCAGCAGCTGTGGGGGTCAGATCAGGTCTGGTCAGCAGCTGTGGGGGTCAGATCAGGTCAGGTCAGCAGCGGTGGGGGGGCAGATCAGGTCAGGTCAGCAGCTGTGGGGGTCAGATCAGGTCAGGTCAGCAGCGGTGGGGGGGGGGCAGATCAGGTCAGGTCAGCAGCTGTGGGGGTCAGATCAGGTCAGGTCAGCAGCGGTGGGAGGGTCAGGTCAGCAACTGGTGATGTCTTCAGAAAACTGACTCTTGGTGATGGTACAGACACCTAACGCTTAGTGACCTTAGACCTATGTTTGGGCCCAAATGGTTCTTATTTTCAGGTACTGGAAGCCTGTCTACCCGCACTGGCCCGATGGACACTTGCCCGGGGGCCCCCACGAGGTTTCATTACGGAAACCAGAATGTTTAAATATTTAGGTCTTGTTGCAAGCACACATTTATACTGACTGTACCCGCCATGAGAGTAAGAACAAGACCGGAACACGAAGCTGCCAACGTAGACGACACTGCTCAACACGCCACGCCCACTACACCTGATTAGTCTTCGTATGTGCATCCTCCCTTTTTCCGCTTTATTCGTCCCCATTTGTCCCCCTATTTATGCCCTATTACCCCCCCCCTTTACACCATACACTTCACCTATTTGTATCAAGTACCTGACCTCCCTAATGATATAAGTCCAATACGCCCAGTAATGTCCCATCACTTGAGAATGAACCATATAGGTTCGAAACGTTGTGTAAATTCATAATTAGTGTAATACATTCTACACCTAATTATTCTTTTAGTTTAGCTCGAACAATGATGGTATTTGGAGAAATCTTCTTCCAATTAAACCAAGATGCAGGAAAATAGCCAACACAAAATATACAGTCATATACAATGAAACATGTATTCCTTCGTCGACCTTAGGCTAAACGCATTCGATATGAAGGGTACCAACAGCGGTGTATTGAGATCCGACTAGCACACCTCTGGACATACCAGAGACCCTATTAAGAAAACTGCTTGAAGCTTGCACAAAAGAGGCGCCCTTCTTCAGTCCTGATGGACACATGTATAAGCAAGTGGACGGCGTGGCCATGGGCTCCCCGCTGGGTGTCTTGTTGGTGAACTTTTACACGGGTACTATTGTACAGAGAATTCTGGTTGGGTTAGACCTAAAACCCGCCATATACTACAGGTATGTTGATGACATATTTGTACAAGTCCCGGATACTGAACAATTGTCGCAGTTAAAGGAAGCTTTTGAGCAAAACTCAGTTTTAAACTTCACTTATGAGATGGAGAGTGGCGGTAAGCTGCCCATCTTACATGTATCAATCAAGGAAAGGAACGGCAGTTTTCATCATACAGTATATACTAAGATGACAAACGTAGGGATGCGCCTTAACGCTGCCCGGAGAGATACAAACGGAGTATTGTGAATGCTTACGTCGCCCGAGCTCTCATTCACAACTCTGGGTGGAAGCAGGTGGATGAGGAGTTATGTAGAATAAGTCAGATTTTGGTCAACAATGGTTATGTCGAAGATATAATAACAAGGAAGGTGGCGAGATGTGCAACAGGCAACGGAACAACTAATGCCGCAATACCCGCACTTCCAATATAATTGTTCTACAGAAACTTCTTCTCCACGGACAACAAAGCAGGAGAAAGAGCGCTAAAAGAGATCATTGAGAGGAACGTTACCCCAACTGACGTCAACCAAAAGATAAAAACTAATAATATATTATAAGAGTAGGAAAACCGCCAACCTGCTAACGAAGAATTCTCGTTAAAGTTAGCCAAAAAAGTTAGGTTAGGTAGGTTAGGTAGTCGAAAAACAATTAATTCATGAAAACTTGGCTTATGAAAACTGCCAGGAGCAACGCAACTGGTATCTACAGGACGCCTTAATCGACTTGACCATCACGACCGGACAAGAGGAAGTGATAGCCGAAGCTATTTGAACCACTTCCCCGCCGGCACTCGGATGGTAATCTTGGGCATAGCATTTTATCAAATCACCTCATTCTTTGGGGCACACGTGAGGAACACAAATGCGAAAAACCCTGAATGGTCCCCAGGACTATATGCGACTGAAAACTCACACCCCACCCAACTAGATACCAGTTGCATTGCTCCTGGCAGTATGGGTTCGAGTCACTTCTGGGGTGTGAGTTTTCAGTCGCATATAGTCCTGGGGACCATTCAGGCTTGTTCGCATTTGTGTTCCTCACGTGTGCCCCAAAGAATGAGGTGATTTGATAAAATGCTATGCCCAAGATTACCATCCGAGTGCCGGCGGGGAAGTGGTTCAAATAGCTTCGGCTATCACTTCCTCTTGTCCGGTCGTGATGGTCAAGTGGATTAAGGCGTCCTGTAGATACCAGTTGCGTTGCTCCTGGCAGTGTTCATAAGCCAAGTTTTCATGAATTAATTGTTTTTCGACTACCTAACCTACCTAACCTAACTTTTTTGGCTACCTAACCTAACCTAACCTAACCTATAAAGATAGGTTTGGTTAGGTTAGGAAGGGTTGGTTAGGTTCGGTCATATATCTACGTTAATTTTAACTCCAATAAAAAAAATTGACCTCATACATAATGAAATGGGTAGCTTTATCATTTCATACGAAAAAAAATTGAGAAAATATATTAATTCAGGAAAACTTGGCTTATTAGGCAAATCGGGCCTTGCATAGTAGGCTGAGAAGTGCGTTCTGGCTACTAGGTACGACATATATATATATATATATATATATATATATATATATATATATATATATATATATATATATATTATTAAATATGACCGAAAAAGTAAGATTAATAATTCTAACACGAATTTTCTCAATCTTTCGTACATTACGCTTCACTGTTGGAGGTAAATCAAAAATCACTTCTCCAAAATTCATTTTTATTTCTAGTCTGACGCGACACGGGCGCGTTTCGTAAAACTTATTACATTTTCAAAGACTTCACAAATACACAACTGATTAGAACTTGCGTTTCCCTGATTTTGAGTGAGGTGGGAAGGGTGATGTGGCATTACATTTGAGTGAGGTGGGAAGGGTGATGTGGCATTAACACAAGACAGAACACTAGGGGATATTAATAGGGTATTAAAAGTATCAACACAAGACAGAACAGAAACAATGGGTATTGAATAGAAGTGTTTGTAGAAAGCCTATTGGTCCATATTTCTTGATGCTTCTATATTGGAGCGGAGTCTTGAGGTGGGTAGAATATAGTTGTGCAATAATTGGCTGTTGATTGCTTTCCACCTGCCAAAGATCATTGGGGAATATAAACCTGGATATGCGTATGGAAATGTCAAGACGCACAAGCCTGGAAACCCACTTCGGCCAATCATTAGCCAGATACCCACACCCACGTACAGACTGGCGAAGCGACTCAACGGCCTGCTGACTCCTTATGTTCCTTGCGCCTTCAGCCTGAAGTCTCCAAAGGAATTTGTGGACTTACTGCGGGGCGCACGGGCCACAGGGATAAGAGCCTCGTTGGACGTAGAATCGCTGTTTACCAACGTACCTGTGGACGAGACAATCGGAATGATAGCCGACAGAGTGTATCGTGATCCAGCCTGTACTCCTCTTGACATGCCAGAAAGTATTCTGAGGAAACTACTCCAAGCTTGTACTAAAGAGGCACCCTTCTTGAGCCCGGATGGGCACATGTATAAGCAAGTAGATGGGGTCGCCATGGGTTCTCCCCTAGGTGTCCTGTTTGCAAACTTCTACATGGGTACCATCGAGCAAAAAGTCTTAGTCGACATGAACTTGAAACCGGCCATATACTGCAGGTATGTTGACGACATTTTTACACAGGTACCTGATGTCAGACATCTGCAGGAGCTGAAGGAGGCATTTGAGCAGAGTTCCGTGCTGCGTTTCACTTACGAGACGGAAAAGGATGGGAAGCTGCCTTTTCTAGATGTAACAGTCATGGAAAAGGGCGGAGGTTTCCACACTGCAGTCTACACAAAGGAAACAAACATAGGAATGTGCCTAAATGCCAACAGCGACTGCCCTGACAGGTACAAGAGGAGTGTTGTTAACGCATACGTCGACCGTGCTCTCAGCCACAGCTCAGAATGGAAGCAAGTCGACGAAGAACTCTGTAGGGTAAGGCAGGTCCTAGTCAATAACGGCTTCTCCAATGGTTTCATCGAAGACATCATAAGAAGGAAAGTGAAAAGCCATGCAACCTCCGAAGAGACAACTAACACAACACCTATACCCCCTATTAGACTATTTTACAGGAACTTCTTTTCCACAGCTCATAAAACAGAGGAAAGGGTCCTGAAAGATATTGTTAATAGAAACGTTATCCCTACAGACAAAAATCAGAGGATACAACTGACGATTTACTATAAAACCAGAAAAACGGCCAGCCTACTCATGAGAAACTCTCCAGACACAAAACAGAACGCTTTAAAAGAGACTAACGTCGTCTATGCCTTCAAATGCCCACTTGGGGACTGTAAGCTCCAAAAAACCCAGTATATAGGCAAGACAACAACATCTCTTTCTAGGCGTTTAACGATGCATAAACAACAGGGCTCCAATAAGGAACATATAATCTCTTCCCATAACCAAACCATCGCCAGAGAAATCCTAGTAGACAACACAGAAATCATCGATAGATACAGCGATAGCAGGCGGCTTGACGTTTGCGAGGCGCTACACATCAAGAAGTCAACACCAGCAATCAACAGCCAATTATTGCACAACTATATTCTACCCACCTCAAGACTCCGCTCCAATATAGAAGCATCAAGAAATATGGACCAATAGGCTTTCTACAAACACTTCTATTCAATACCCATTGTTTCTGTTCTGTCTTGTGTTGATACTTTTAATACCCTATTAATATCCCCTAGTGTTCTGTCTTGTGTTAATGCCACATCACCCTTCCCACCTCACTCAAATGTAATGCCACATCACCCTTCCCACCTCACTCAAAATCAGGGAAACGCAAGTTCTAATCAGTTGTGTATTTGTGAAGTCTTTGAAAATGTAATAAGTTTTACGAAACGCGCCCGTGTCGCGTCAGACTAGAAATAAAAATGAATTTTGGAGAAGTGATTTTTGATTTACCTCCAACAGTGAAGCGTAATGTACGAAAGATTGAGAAAATTCGTGTTAGAATTATTAATCTTACTTTTTCGGTCATATTTAATAATATATGTCTACAGGAAAGACTGCTACCAAAATATACTAATATATATATATATATATATATATATATACTATGGTAACCGATCGGTGACTCAAATTTGAATAATAACGATAATGTTGTGGACCATTTTCTCTGGAGCATTAGGAAGGGTAACTTACACGCTTTGAAATATCCGGGGAAGATGTTTTCAGCGTAGTATTTGAGTTTACTTATCCATCCTTGCGGAGAGTGAAGTGTAGCTCACGGGCCCGCCTCTGGACTACCAGTAGGCGCTCGCTGCTATTTCCCACCTTGCAATGCTCCTCATTACTATACCCTGACGAGTTTGAAGGCCTAGTCTGTTGTTCTCTAGTTGTTGAACCACAAATAACTGGTTGTATACCGAATGGTGAGTCGAGTTCCAGGGAAAACTAGTAGAATAAGGCTTACCTTGAGTTATGGGAAAGTAACGCAAAGCAGTAGCCTGACAGCTGGGTGGACAGCGCTTCGGATTCGTAGTACTGAGGTTCCGGGTTCGATCCCCGGTGAAGGTGGAGACAAAAGTGCAAAATGTTTCTTTCACCCTGATGCCCCCTGTTACCTAGCAGTAAATAGATACCTGGGAGTTAGACAGCTGCTACAGGCTGCTTCCTGTGGGGGGTGTAACAAAAAGGAGACCTGGACGAGGACCGGGCCGCGGGGGACGCTAAGCCCCGAAATCATCTCAAGATAACCTCGAACCTTAGACAGACAGACAGACAGACATCCTATATCATATATATGGAAGTAATCTGCAATGCGCAAGGAAACAAAGGGAATATTATGTGGGAATAATCAAGCCTACACATTTACGGTGGATATAATTACAGAAATAATGAACGAGGCAGTAATATAATTAATGTGTAATCACGATACGATGCAATAAAGCGTTAATTGGAGTAGAATCTCATTACGTTTAATTCATTAGTGATACCAAACGACGTGGGTTGTGAGCCGCGTGACAATGCATCACTCCGGGATGAATCTCCGCCCCAGACGCAGCCTCCCAAGATGCTGGGGGGGGGGGACCTTGGTCGACCTGGCTCATGTGTCACTACACTCATCTCCCTTAATACGTCGTATCTTAGACGCAGTCGGAGATACGACTGTGTAACACAACACTAGTAACACAACATGTTACTAGCAACACAACACACTACTAGTAACACAACACACCACTAGCAACACAACACACTACTAGTAACACAACACACCACTAGTAACACAACACACTACTAGTAACACAACACACCACTAGTAACACAACACACTACTAGTAACACAACACACCACTAGTAACACAACACACTACTAGCAACACAACACACCACTAGCAACACAACACACTACTAGTAACACAACACACCACTAGTAACACAACACACCACTAGTAACACAACACACCACTAGCAACACAACACACTACTAGTAACACAACACACCACTAGCAACACAACACACCACTAGTAACACAACACACCACTAGTAACACAACACACCACTAGTAACACAACACACTACTAGTAACACAACACACTACTAGCAACACAACACACCACTAGTAACACAACACACTACTAGCAACACAACACACCACTAGTAACACAACACACCACTAGTAACACAACACACCACTAGTAACACAACACACCACTAGTAACACAACACACCACTAGCAACACAACACACCACTAGTAACACAACACACCACTAGTAACACAACACACCACTAGTAACACAACACACCACTAGTAACACAACACACTACTAGTAACACAACACACTACTAGCAACACAACACACCACTAGTAACACAACACACTACTAGTAACACAACACACTACTAGTAACACAACACACTACTAGCAACACAACACACCACTAGTAACACAACACACCACTAGTAACACAACACACTACTAGTAACACAACACACTACTAGTAACACAACACACTACTAGCAACACAACACACCACTAGTAACACAACACACCACTAGTAACACAACACACCACTAGTAACACAACACACTACTAGCAACACAACACACTACTAGCAACACAACACACCACTAGTAACACAACACACCACTAGCAACACAACATGTTACTAGCAACACAACACACCACTAGCAACACAACACACTACTAGCAACACAACATGTTACTAGCAACACAACACACCACTAGTAACACAACATGTTACTAGCAACACAACACACTACTAGCAACACAACATGTTACTAGCAACACAACACACCACTAGTAACACAACACACCACTAGCAACACAACATGTTACTAGCAACACAACACACCACTAGCAACACAACACACTACTAGCAACACAACATGTTACTAGCAACACAACACACTACTAGTAACACAACACACTACTAGTAACACAACACACTACTAGCAACACAACACACTACTAGCAACACAACACACCACTAGTAACACAACACACCACTAGCAACACAACATGTTACTAGCAACACAACACACCACTAGCAACACAACACACTACTAGTAACACAACACACTACTAGTAACACAACACACTACTAGTAACACAACACACTACTAGCAACACAACACACTACTAGCAACACAACACACCACTAGTAACACAACACACCACTAGTAACACAACACACTACTAGCAACACAACACACCACTAGTAACACAACACACCACTAGTAACACAACACACCACTAGTAACACAACACACTACTAGCAACACAACACACTACTAGCAACACAACACACCACTAGTAACACAACACACCACTAGCAACACAACATGTTACTAGCAACACAACACACCACTAGCAACACAACACACTACTAGTAACACAACACACCACTAGTAACACAACACACCACTAGTAACACAACACACTACTAGCAACACAACACACCACTAGTAACACAACACACTACTAGTAACACAACACACTACTAGCAACACAACACACTACTAGCAACACAACACACCACTAGTAACACAACACACCACTAGTAACACAACACACCACTAGTAACACAACACACCACTAGCAACACAACACACCACTAGTAACACAACACACCACTAGTAACACAACACACCACTAGTAACACAACACACCACTAGTAACACAACACACCACTAGTAACACAACACACCACTAGCAACACAACACACTACTAGTAACACAACACACCACTAGTAACACAACACACCACTAGTAACACAACACACTACTAGCAACACAACACACCACTAGTAACACAACACACTACTAGTAACACAACACACTACTAGCAACACAACACACTACTAGCAACACAACACACCACTAGTAACACAACACACCACTAGTAACACAACACACCACTAGTAACACAACACACCACTAGCAACACAACACACCACTAGCAACACAACACACCACTAGTAACACAACACACCACTAGTAACACAACACACCACTAGTAACACAACACACCACTAGCAACACAACACACCACTAGCAACACAACACACCACTAGTAACACAACACACCACTAGCAACACAACACACCACTAGCAACACAACACACTACTAGTAACACAACACACCACTAGTAACACAACACACCACTAGTAACACAACACACCACTAGCAACACAACACACTACTAGCAACACAACACACTACTAGTAACACAACACACCACTAGCAACACAACACACTACTAGCAACACAACACACCACTAGTAACACAACACACCACTAGCAACACAACACACTACTAGCAACACAACACACCACTAGTAACACAACACACCACTAGTAACACAACACACCACTAGCAACACAACACACCACTAGTAACACAACACACTACTAGCAACACAACACACCACTAGTAACACAACACACCACTAGCAACACAACACACCACTAGCAACACAACACACCACTAGTAACACAACACACCACTAGCAACACAACACACCACTAGTAACACAACACACCACTAGCAACACAACACACTACTAGCAACACAACACACTACTAGTAACACAACACACCACTAGCAACACAACACACTACTAGCAACACAACACACCACTAGTAACACAACACACCACTAGTAACACAACACACCACTAGCAACACAACACACCACTAGTAACACAACACACCACTAGCAACACAACACACCACTAGTAACACAACACACCACTAGCAACACAACACACCACTAGTAACACAACACACTACTAGCAACACAACACACTACTAGCAACACAACACAACACTACCCCAGCACCCAGCAACACAACACTACACTACCCCAACACCCAGCAACACAACACTACCCCAGCACCCAGCAACACAACACTACCCCAACACCCAGCAACACAACACTACTCCAGCACCAAGCAACACAACACTACCCAAGCACCCAGCAACACAACACAACGCTACCCTAACACCCAGCAACACAACACTACACTACCCCAACACCCAGCAACACAACACTACCCCAGCACCCAGCAACACAACACTACCCCAACACCCAGCAACACAACACTACCCCAACACCCAGCAACACAACACTACACTACCCCAACACCCAGCAACACAACACTACCCAAGCACCCAGCAACACAACACAACGCTACCCTAACACCCAGCAACACAACACTACACTACCCCAACACCCAGCAACACAACACTACTCCAGCACCGAGAAACACAACACTACCCCAACACCCAGCAACACAACACTTCCCCAACACCCAGCAACACAACACTACTCCAGCACCCAGCAACACAACACTACCCAAGCACCCAGCAACACAACACAACGCTACCCTAACACCCAGCAACACAACACTACACTACCCCAACACCCAGCAACACAACACTACCCCAGCACCAAGCAACACAACACTACCCCAGCACCAAGCAACACAACACTACCCCAACACCCAGCAACACAACACTACTCCAGCACCCAGCAACACAACACTACCCCAACACCCAGCAACACAACACTACCCCAGCACCAAGCAACACAACACTACCCCAGCACCAAGCAACACAACACTACTCCAGCGCCCAGCAACACAACACTACTCCAGCACCCAGCAACACAACACTACTCCAGCACCCAGCAACACAACACTACTCCAGCACCCAGCAACACAACACTACCCCAGCGCCCAGCAACACAACACTACTCCAGCACCCAGCAACACAACACTACTCCAGCACCCAGCAACACAACACTACTCCAGCACCAAGCAACACAACACTACCCCAGCGCCCAGCAACACAACACTACCCCATCACCCAGCAACACAACACAACACTACCCCATCATCCAGCAACACAACACAACACTACCCCATCACCCAGCAACAGAACACTACCCCAGCAACACAACACTACCCCATCACCCAGCAACAGAACACTACCCCAACACCCAGCAACACAACACAACACTACCCCATCATCCAGCAACACAACACAACACTACCCCATCACCCAGCAACAGAACACTACCCCAGCAACACAACACTACCCCATCACCCAGCAACAGAACACTACCCCAACACCCAGCAACACAACACAACACTACCCCAACACCCAGCAACACAACACTACCCCAGCAACACAACACTACCCCAGCACCCAGCAACACAACACTACCCCAACACCCAGCAACACAACACAACACTACCCCAACACCCAGCAACACAACACTACCCCAGCAACACAACACTACCCCAGCACCCAGCAACACAACACTACCCCAACACCCAGCAACACAACACAACACTACCCCAACACCCAGCAACACAACACAACACTACCCCAACACCCAGCAACACAACACAACACTACCCCAACACCCAGCAACACAACACAACACTATCTCAGCACCCAGCAACACAACACAACACTACCCCAACACCCAGCAACACAACACAACACTACCCCAACACCCAGCAACACAACACAACACTACCCCAACACCCAGCAACACAACACAACACTACCCCAACACCCAGCAACACAACACTACCCCAGCACCCAGCAACACAACACTACCCCAACACCCAGCAACACAACACAACACTACCCCAACACCCAGCAACACAACACAATACTACCTCAACACCCAGCAACACAACACAACACTACCCCATCACCCAGCAACACAACACAACACTACCCCAGCACCGAGCAACACAACACCACCCCAGCAACACAACACTAGCAACACCATCATCGTCAGCAATGTACTAGAAAACTCATCAAGTCTAGTGGGATTGTTGACTGCTGTAACGAGGATCTGAACGAGGCAACAAGAGCGGTTTAGCGCCTCTAACAGCCAGGCCGGATGGGAGCCATGTTGTGGGGGGTTATGGGGGGGGGGCGGTTATGGGGCTGGGATGTTATAGGGGGGTTAAGGTGGGGTTGGGGGTGACCAGTAGTGGTTCCCGATATCGCCCGGCAGTGTGTGTGGGCGACATTAATGGGGCAATGTATACCGCCATGAGGCATGAGGAGTGAGGAAAATAGGGGGGGGGGGCGGGGAGGATATGTGCAACATAATAGCACCCATTCAGTGCTCTTCGAAATGTAGTCTGTGGATTGCGTAATGGGGTGATTATGGGGTAATTGGGATGTTGTGTGTGTTTTGGAAATTGTTGAGTGTGTGTGTGTGTGTGTGTGTGTGTGTGTGTGTGTGTGTGTGTGTGTGTGTGTGTGTGTGTGTGTGTGTGTGTGTATGTCAAGACGAGAAACATATATGAGGAAGATATGATAGGTTCAAGTAGGACGGTAGTCAGTACATTATTTATATAGAGAAAGGCGGGGTCCAAGAGCTGGCAGCTGGTTCCTGCAGACACAAATAGGCTAAATACACACACACTCACACACTCTCTCACCAAATCATTTTACCTGCACCAACCATGCAACGGCCGTATTTTAGTATATTGCCGCGCCTTTCCCTGCACTATCTGGAATAGCTTCTTGCACATCAATTACTTTCCTGCAGTTGGCTGATGCGCGCGGCTCTTGTTCCCGCTCTCTCTCTCTCTTCACCAAGTTCTTTCTATTGGACAATACATCAAAAATGAACCTTTTTTGCTTGAACTACAATGTCAAAAATGCAACAGTTTTTCCATGCAAAACATGTTAAACATGTAATGTCTGCAATGTAAAACATGTTTTTTACATTGTAGAAATGTAAAAATTGCAACTATTTACTTAGAAATGTAAACAATACAAATGTTTTTCCTAGCCAGAAGTGTAAAAAAAAAAAATCAGCTGTTTAGCTTTAACAGAAACGTCAGAAATGCAACTGTTTTTCGTAGGCAGGAACGTCCAAAAATGCAGCCGTGTTGCTTAGCCAGAAACTCAATACTTTTGGCGTAATCAAAAATGCGAAAAATGCAAAGTTTTGGCCCAACCAGAAACGTTTGGGCTCAGGCAACTCATCGAATCTATCGACGCTGAGGCATAGAAATCGTCAATATTATAGTGCATTAATATTTATTAATTGGTCGCATTTCTTACGGATTTGTCGTAAAGAATGAGACGTTAAGTGAGGGTAATAATCACGTGTCACTATGCTGCACGTGTCACTATGCTGCACGTGTCACTATGCTGCACGTGTCACTATGCTGCACGTGTCACCATGCTGCACGTGTCACTATGCTGCACGTGTCACTATGCTGCATGTGTCACTATGCTGCACGTGTCACTATGCTGCACGTGTCACTATGCTGCACGTGTCACTATGCTGCACGTGTCACTATGCTGCACGTGTCACCATGCTGCACGTGTCACTATGCTGCACGTGTCACCATGCTGCACGTGTCACTATGCTGCACGTGTCACTATGCTGCACGTGTCACTATGCTGCACGTGTCACTATGCTGCACGTGTCACTATGCTGCACGTGTCACTATGCTGCACGTGTCACCATGCTGCACGTGTCACTATGCTGCACGTGTCACTATGCTGCACGTGTCACTATGCTGCACGTGTCACTATGCTGCACGTGTCACTATGCTGCACGTGTCACTATGCTGCACGTGTCACTATGCTGCACGTGCCACTATGCTGCACGTGTCACTATGCTGCATGTGTCACTATGCTGCACGTGTCACTATGCTGCACGTGTCACTATGCTGCACGTGTCACCATGCTGCACGTGTCACCATGCTGCACGTGTCACTATTCTGCACGTGTCACTATGCTGCACGTGGAGTGCCTGAAAATACTGCTGTTGAGTCCCTGAAAACAATGCTGTGGAGTGGCTGAAAACAATGCTGTAGAGTGGTTGAAAACAATGCTGTGGAGTGGCTGAAAACAATGCTGTAGAGTGGTTGAAAACAATGCTGTGGAGTGGCTGAAAACAATGCTGTAGAGTGGTTGAAAACAATGCTGTGGAGTGGCTGGAAATAATGCTGTGGAGTGGCTGGAAATAATGCTGTGGTGATGCTGGGGGAATATCAATGTGGAGACGGTGGTGGAGATGGGCGTGTGATGCCTGCAGAAGGAGCCCTGCGGGCCACCTCCAAGAGGATTACTCGGCCGGACAGGGAAAGGCCATCTAAATGCTCGCAGGTTGAAGAGATCCCTCTTGATCGTTTCAAAATATGATTTATTTCAAGGTACTGTAATGCAGGCCTCGTGAAAAAATTATTTTGATGTAATTGCAGGATATTCACATCACGACTGGTTTGGAAAATCCTGGAAAGAATATTTTGTGAAGGGTTTTCATAGATAATCTTAGCTCGCGTATGAAACGTCTGAAGGTGAAGACGTTTCGATCCCGTTCCTGTACCCGTATCCAGTCGAAACTATGTCTTAAGCACATTTTGTTTTCGATATTACAATAATTTGTGATAGACAGGGTTAATGATAGTCGGGGTAAATGATAGATTCCTTATGTTCTCTTTCTCTTAAGATGGTCTTGGTATTACTGGAAATATATCTTTTAATTCCCCTGTAAGAGAGAATATTTTAATTTGTGAAAATATTTTTCAGGAAGGGATACTATGGTTGATTTGGTAGATAAAGATAACCATTTTCAAGGGAGTAGAAGCGAGGCTAAAGAGAGAACTCAGAGGGGCTCAGTTTGGTCATCCTGGTGAGTCCTGGAAGATCATTACTGTAGAGCAATGACAGAGATCAATGCTTAGGGCAAACCTTACCAAACTTTGAATCATGAAACATGTGTGGTATAGGAATGTCATAGACCAGTCGGGGTCGGCTCCAGTGCCACACTTTAAGAAATATCGGCATCGAGCTCAACCCTCCATGCTGTTTTCATTGTCAAGTCTGAAATAATGGTTGCGATATCCGCAGACTTAGTTCAGTTCTTTGTTACATAATTTTTCTGAGTCTTGGCTAACCTCCACACAAGCAGAACTAGCAGTGGTTATAATATTCGGGGGTTATAATAGGAGCTGCCTCGTATGGGCCAATAGGCCCTCAGCAGTTCTCATTATTACTACTATTCCCTACACCTTACTTTCCTCCTCAGCTCTCTCTTGCCTATTTATTGCCTTTCTCTACCTCCTCATCACAATCGACTTGAGAATGGTCCAGGACGGACCGAAACGTCGTCGTCCCTTCAACTTCTAGTGTGTGGTCTGGTCAACATACTTCAGCCACGTTATTGTGACTCATCGCCTGCAGAACTAGCAGCATTACAACTAGCTACATTAAAAAACATTGGAGGAGGAATAATATTTTGTGATTCAAAGTCTGCTCTTCAACCAATCGAAAACTTCTGGAAGATTGACAGCATGAACCTCATACTACCAATTATAAATGACCTAATTGCTGCACAGAGTAAAGGGTCTCGAATCTCCTTTGTATGGATACCATCACACATAAATATAACCCATCATAATGAGACAGACATTACAGCCAAATTAGCGTGTAACAAAGATGAAATTGAATTAGATGTAGGTATCCCCATCTCTACTGTCAAAACTGTATTGGTCCAAACACTCAGGTCTGATAGGAAAGAAATTACTGACTCCCAACGACCTGAAAGCACCAGTATATAAAGCTATGAATTGTTCAGATCTGAAACCTATATCTATGGGCAGCACAAAACGTCCACCAGACTGTGCGACACAATGGTTGCCAGGATCAGGTTGGGTTACCGTTACCTGTAGCAGGTGGTTACAGGTGACGGATCTCCCAATCCTGAGCACTTCAGATGCAAACTCTGTGAGCAGGAACTGGGACATGATCTCCCGCACTACATCACCGAATGCCCAGTTATTAGACCTTTCAGACCAGTTGGCATGAGGTACCTGGAGCTTTGCAATTACTTTATTCACTCTCGTATTCTTGAAGATATCCTCACAGTGTACCCAAAATTTGCCAGTGCCGGCTACTAAACACATGGCTCTGTATGACTAACCATCCTGCGATGGAGATTTTTTAGCATCACGTAGCTAGCTTTTTGACACACTGTATTCCTCTTCATATAGTTTAGGTTAGCTGCACAAATGCAGATGTACCTAATATATATATATATATGTCGTACCTAGTAGCCAGAACGCACTTCTCAGCCTACTATGAAAGGCCAGATTTGCATAATAAGCCAAGTTTTCCTGAATTAATATATTTTCTCCAATTTTTTTCTTATGAAATGATAAAGCTACCCATTTCATTATGTATGAGGTCAATTTTTTTTATTGGAGTTAAAAATATCGTAGATATATGACCGAACCTAACCAACCCTACCTAACCTAACCTAACCTATCTTTCTAGGTTAGGTTAGGTTAGGTAGCCAAAAAAGTTAGGTTAGGTTAGGTTAAGTAGGTTAGGTAGTCGAAAAACAATTAATTCATGAAAACTTGGCTAATTGTGCAAATCGGGCCTTGCATAATAGGCTGAGAAGTGCGTTCTGGCTACTAGGTACGACATATATATATATATATATATATATACACAGTACTAGCTGTACCACGCCACAGCAACCTTCCCTGTCCCCCAGTCCTCCCCAATATTCCTCCCTCCCCCCGGTTCTCTCGTCCTCCCCACCATCTCCCACTCCCCCGTCCCCTCGTTCTCCCTATCATTCCCCCCCTCCCCTATCCCCACTTCCTCCCCACCATCCCCCACTCCTCTGTCCCCTTGTCCTCTCCACCATTCTCCATTTCCCTGTTCGCTCGTCCCCACCGTCCCTACTTCCCACGTCCCCTCGTCCTCCCCGCTAATACCCCCCCTCCCCTGTCCCCTCGTCCTCCCCGCTAATACCCCCCTCCCCTGTCCCTCGTCCTCCCTACCATTCCCACTCACTCATCCGATGCCTTCCCAAATGATCTGATATTCCCTTCAGAAAATTGGGATCATCAAATGATCTGATATTCCCATCACTGAAAAATAAGAACAGTTAAAAAACGAAATAAAAACAATGAAAAAATTATAAAATAATCTATACTCACGAAATGAACGGTATGATAAACAACACAGCTCAATTCCAACGCAATGTCAAAAAAAAAAAAAATCGAAATGAAAATAAATCGAAATCTATGAAAATTCAATTTATCAATGCAATTGGAAACATTGAAATGGAATCGTAACATATTTAGTATAGAGTATTGCTCATACGTGCAACAGATGGCGTTGTTTTTCAAAAAATGCATGTTTTTTTACCTGTCACTGGTGATGCATCTATATAGTAGGTATATAAAAACACGCGCATATTCGAATGGAACGTTGTGTCAAAATTTCAAAGCAATCGATGAAGAACTTTCGGAGATTACAGTATGTGTTGCTCTTACGTCTAACAGATAACGTTGTTTAAAAAAAATATGTTTTTCCTGTCACAGGTGAGGCATGTATATAGTAGGCATATAAAAACGCGCCTAATCGAATGCAACGTTGTGTCAAAATTTCAAAGCAATTGGTAAAGAGGTTTCGAAGATTTCCCTCACATGAAAAACATATGAAAACACAGTTTTTCATGAAAAGCATGTTTTTTCCCCGTCACATACGTGACATCTATACAGTATGTATATAAAAACTCGCTCGGAGGCGAATGGAACGTTGTGTGAAAATTTCAAAGTAATCGGTGAATAACTTTCGGAGATTAGCGATTTTGAACAAACGAACATTTCCATTTTTATTTATATAGATATATAGGAGTACCACCACTGGTGTAATTTAAGGGACCCACATCCTCGAAGAAGAAAATAAAGAGTGTTCAGAGAAGACCTTATGGATTCTCACTGAATACTTTAATCTTTTCCTCTCCTACCACCCCTATTATTTTTTATTAATTTTGTTTTATTTGATTTTATTGCATTGCTACAGTTTACAGAGAACACACACTTATATAACAATATAACAATCAGTGTTCGAAGACCTCGTCCAGCTCCTCGGGGGTCGGGTGCGTACCCAAGATACAGCACGCATTACCCCTCTGAACTGCGACACTGAGGCGCTGGAACATGAAATTGGCCGCTCTTGGATCTCTAGTTTTCCCAATGAGGTCCTCACCCACCTCCTTCAGGAACTTAAGTGCACATTTACCCCAGGCGCCCAGATTCTCAGAGCCTATCGGCACGAACCTGTAACAACGTTCTAGGTCCCTGTATTTGTTGATTTTCTGGGTCTCTGAAGGTGGCCGCCCCGCCTCCTTCAGCTGCGCTGTAAGGTAGATAGGTATCAGCCAATGTAGATGCACACGTGTAGTCCCACACGACCTGTTTACCGTCCCTCCACGGCTGCAGGGTGACTCCATCTGGGCGTTTTTGGCTGTTGTCAGGCCTGCACAACTGAGGTTCCCTTTGTGCTGGGCATCCAGCTATAGCCAAACTTCTCTTGATGATGTCATTGACCGCTTCATGTCTAGCAATGTATCTTACGACAGATGAGACTATGGCTGCCGTATTGGTCTGTCCGTGCATTGCCGCAAATACACCGGTGCTCGGTGGAGATAGGGGCGGCAAGGCGCAGAGCAACACCAATACTTAGGGTCCGATGGTCCAGGCGGGTGCCCAAGGCGGAATTAGGGACTGCCAACAGGAAGTCCCCGGCATGGGGAGCTTGCACAGCTAGAAGACGCGCCTTGTCCTTCCTGGAAGCTGCCTCCAGCAATGATGTGGCGATGTTCTCCACTATGGGGCTATCCCATTTGGACTGTTTGCAGTCATTTGGAAAAGTCGGTCGAGGGTGAGAGTTGACAAGTGTTCCACTGACCGGCTCCTTCCGCGAATTTGGGATCATGAATCCCAATGGAGCCTCTTAGGTATTCCGGTAGTATTTCCTTAACTAATTCACCTGTAGCACTGGTCGAGGATAATATATATATATATATATGTATATATATATATATATATATATATATATATATATATATATATATATATATATATATATATATATACATATATATATATATATATATATATATATATATATATATATATATATATATATATATATATATATATATATATATATAAAATAGAGAAAGTGTAAGAGGAGGGGCTAATGGGAAGAAGAAGAGGGGGTGGGGGGGGTTAGAGAGGGGTGACTTTTTTGTCTTGCAGGGATATTCCTCCGCGGGCCTTAAGCCTCTGGCTGGCCCACTAAGTGTTACTAGTTTCTCGTTTCAGTCTCACTTAGACGGTGTATGAGTATTTATGACTCGTATGTTCACTTCAGGAAGATTATGTCTTATGTGTTAAATAACTTCTGCTCTGTTAAATCTTAGTTGAAATCTTTCTTGGTTTGTAACTCTGTACTGTGTTAAATAATGTTCCAGTGGTCTGTCGGTCACTTAGACGGAATGATGTCTGAAGAGAAGAGAAAGAGGGGGAAGAGAGGTAGAAAAGAGAGAGAGGATTAGAGGGGAAGAGAGGGGGGGGATGTTGGGGAGGAAGGGGGAGGGAGTGGGAATGGAAGAATGAATGGAGAGGAAAGGAGAAGGGGAGAGGGGGTTTGTGTAAAGAAGAAAGGTGGAGAGGGGAGATAGGGAAAGAGATATGAGAGAGGGAGTGGAACGAGGGGAGATAGAACAGGGTGGAGACGAGTGTCCACTCTAGTATCTACGAGTGTGTCTATACTTGTTTCTTTGTTTACATAGTTGTCTATCTATCCGAGGTTGGAGGCCAGACGCCTGGGGCGAGCCTCACGGACTGGCTTCTATAGTATCTATAGCTCGATCGTGTCCAGGTTCGCCCTTTCTTCGCCACGATCAAGAGACAACTGGCCACATTATGTCCTTTCTTCGGGACGATCTAAGGAGAACTGAAACTTTGCATCATTTCTCAACATAACCAAAAAAAAAAAAAAAATGTCAGTTCTACGCAACTGCTCCAGGCGGTCACTGAGAAGGGGGTGCCAGATTACTCTGTCCTCTCGAGATGGAAAATATATTTTTGTTTTGGTATTTATATATTCACTTTTCTTCTGCTCCTAAGTATGCTGATTTGGATTTAACCAAACGCATCAGGCACTATATAAGTGAAGAACATGTTTTGGAGAGTAATTTTTACCAACACGAAGTAGTTTAGTAAAGCGTTAAAGATTCGTGGCCTCTGACTGGATGCTGTGGATGCTCTCTGATTGACTGCTGTGGATTCCCTCTGACTGGATGCTGTGAATGCCCTTAGACTGGCTGCCTCTGATTGAATGCTGTTGATACATTTTAACTGGATGCTCTGAAAGCCCCTTCCTGGATGCTGTAGAAGGCCGTGACTGGATGCTCTGGAGGCTCTTAATGGAAGTATTGGAAACCCCTAACCCGATTTTCTGGAAGCTCTGGAAAACTCTTTGTCTGTCTTACTGAGGTTCCTGGAAAGTTTCAACTGGGGAATTGGAGTAAATTATTCCAGTTTGACCGAGAAGATCCCTCCAGAGTGTTCCGGAGGACTGGTCTGACTATCCTGGAAATACAATAACGACTCTGATTGAGAGAGCTTTGCTGGTCATCTGAGAATATTAATTTCCAAGTCTAAGATGAGTTACTAATGAAAGTAACATGGATAAATAAATTTCGATTGAGCGAAAGGATAAGTATTAAGGCGCTTGAAATTGACTTTTGAGAGATGAAGGGTTATTATTACGAGTCTAAAACCATTGTACCAACGAGATTGCAATTGTGATTGAGACCTGGGGAAAGATAATACTTATTTACGTTCAGAGGAGAATTGGAAATTCTGAAAATGAATGGCTATTGATCCGACTCTTCCGTAAAAAAAAAAAAATATTTTTCTGTTCTTGGAAATATTGTAAAATAGGATTAACAAAATCGGTCTGGCAAACAAGAAACTTATTTTTAAGAAATGTGAAAAACGGCTGTGGCTTGAGCGAGGAGGTCGCTTCGTCTGGCTCTATAAGGTATTTCTTCACGGCTAAGAGAGATTACTCTAACGAGGGTTCGTATCTCATACTCTCAGAGGAAGATAGTTCTGCTTCACTCAACCTCACACTCTCACACTAAAATAAACATTTATGTGTCTCTCACCATGTTATCTTGGCTCTCATAATGTTAATCTAGATCTCATAGTGTTATCCTGGCTTTCATAATGCTATCTTGGTTCTCATAATGTTATCCTGGTGCTCATAATGCTATCCTGGCTCTCATAATGTTATACTGGTGCTCATAATGCTATCCTGGCTCTCATAATGTTATCCTGGCGCTCATAATGTTATCCTGGCGCTCATAATGCTATCCTGGCTCTCATAATGTTATCCTAGCGCTCATAATGTTATCCTGGCTCTCATAATGCTATCCTGGCGCTCATAATGTTATCCAGACTCTCATAATGCTATCCTCGCAGTTATCCGGGCTGTATTTACTATCTCCTCTCTACGCTCTCTCTTACCCACACCTGTTCTATCTTTCCCGTTCTATTCATCATCTGATCCTAATCACCTTACTGTATTTCTCATTCTCTTCTCCATTTGCTCTTGTCAATTTTGAGCCTTGTCTCCTCGTTATCCTTCCCGATAACATCAGTCGTTATCCTTATCTGCTCTTTCGTCTTTCTCTTTTTTCTCCATTCTGTCTGTCATCTCCTGTCTCATTATTTCAGTCTTCCCTGTCAGTTTTCTGTCACTTGTTACTCCCCCTTGCGTACCTGTACCTCCCTTTCTCACTTTGTCTCTCTCTCTCTCTCTCTCTCCCTCCTTCCCTCCCTCCACTGTCCTTACCCAACCCGTTCTCACACTTTCGTATAGTCAATATTGACTTATTGAATACGTGCATATGTGACATACTAATTTATTGTGCCTATTATAGTTTACCTTGAAAAGCTTCATAGAAAACACCGACCTTACCTAACCTTCTTAGTATGTTAAGATAAGCCTTACCTCCTTACGTCCCTTCCTTACTCCTCCTTCTCCCCCTCCCACCTAGCCTAACTCCTTTCCTCTCCCCTCCCTTCCCCCCCTCCCACCCTGGGGGGGAGGAGGGGGGAAGGGGGGTCGGTCACCATCACCGAACGCCATAAACAAGTGAAGAACGGCTGACCGGAGGGAACGACAGCGCATCAGGAGGCCCTCGACGACCTTCCTCGGTCAATTACTCCTCAATGTAATTGGTAGTTAGGGTGGGCGAGGAGGCAGTGCGAGCGGTGATTGGCTGGCTGGGGCCTCGTGTGCTCTAATTGGATTAGTCGAAGGTTAAGTAAAGTACTTCAGCTCTAGTGATTTGTGCCCTGAGGAAAAAATAATAAAATAAAGCAGTTTTGTCTAACAAGAAACGTAAGAAATGCAACAAGTTCGTAACTGGTGGGAGTTGGAGTGACGCACGGGCTGGTACGTCGGAGCGACGCACGGGCTGGTACGTCGGAGCGACGCACGGGCTGGTACGTCGGAGCGATGCACGGGCTGGTACGTCGGAGCGACGCACGCGCTGGTACGTCGGAGCGACGCACGCGCTAGTACGTCGGAGCGACGCACGCGCTGGTACGTCGGAGCGACGCACGCGCTGGTACGTCGGAGCGACGCACGCGCTGGTACGTCGGAGCGACGCACGCGCTGGTACGTCGGAGCGACGCACGCGCTGGTACGTCGGAGCGACGCACGCGCTGGTACGTCGGAGCGACGCACGCGCTGGTACGTCGAAGCGACGCAATGCGCTGGGACATTGAAGCGATGCACGCGCTGGTACGTCGAAGCGACGCACGCGCTGGTACGTCGAAGCGACGCACGCGCTGGTACGTCGAAGCGACGCACGCGCTGGTACGTCGAAGCGACGCACGCGCTGCCCTGGAAACACAAACCGAAACTGTCTCTATTTTCCGCTTGTTACAACTTGTAATAAAGTTGTTACATCTTGGCTTAACGTGTTTATGACGTATTAGAACGTTGTTACAACTTGCTATATTGGTTGTTATAACTGGTTAGGAGGTGTTAAAACTTGTTCGAGCGTTGTACCAACGTCGTAGTTTCGGTGTGTGTTTGGCGGGTGGTACGTCGAAGCGACGCACGCGCTGGTACGTCGAAGCGACACACGCGCTGGTACGTCGAAGCGACGCACGCGCTGGTACGTCGAAGCAGAGATGACACATTCGACGTTTCCTTACGTCACCCGGTGCTCATCGTCCCCCGACGAGGACCCGGACCAAAAGGAAGATCACACAGATCACACAGATTAGCATCAGAGATGTATCCTCCAGGGGTCACGACGATCATATATGCTGATGACATTCTTATACAAGGCACTTCTGGCAACAAAATTCAAACTGCTCTTAACATACTTGGTACAACCTGCCACAAGTTGTTATAAATTATTTTTAGTTATAAATGCAGACAAAACCAAATATGAGTATAGGAAACGAAGAAATATAACACTTACTCTAAATGGTGTGGAACTGAGCCGTGTTCAGAATTATAAGTATCTGGGCATGTATGTTGGATACACATGTGAGAGTAAAAATGCTGAAATAAATCATATCAGCACCTTATGTAAAGCCCGTCTGCATCCTCTGAAAGCACTGGCTTTTTCTGGTAAAGGTGTTGGGGTACCTATCTAGCGGAAGTTATACATAAGCACTGTTCGGTCCCTGATAGACTACGCAGCACCCGTATTGTCTTACACAGGCCAAGGCAGAATTAAAAAAATAGAGCTGATACAGAACGAGGCTATGAGGATTATTCTTGGATGTCAAAGAAATGCAATGATTGAAATAATGAGAATGGAATTAAATTTACAGAGTGTGTGTGATAGAGTCCGTGACATTAACACTAGAGTATCTATTCGTTTCATGCGGAGAAAAGGAGGGGACAAGCTGTTTCAGAGCGTTCAGACCTGCCTAAGTGACGTACACACTTCCAGGACACTGAGGGAGACACGCTACACGAGGGGATTAGCTCATGACCTCAGGAAATAAGATGTACTTGACTGCTGTAAACCCTCTTCCCAGTGTAATAGGTCTGCTCCCTGGAAAGTAAAGAAAATAGACGTCGAAATTGTACCCCTTAAGGTGAAAAAAGATTCATCATGAACCGGGACAATTACGGTGTTTGTATGGAAGCATGATATCTCGGTTACCAAGAGGCAACACTTTACATGTATATTGCGACGGGTCGGTGGCGGAGGATGGCAGGGCAGGGTGTGGTGTCCTAATAAGGGAATATACTGAGTTTGGGACTATGGACAGGATAATTGAACTCCGGCTTATTAATTATATATCATCCACACAAGCTGAACTGCAGGCCATTCTGGCGTGTTTGGAGGAAGTACGTCATGACGACAAAGATGTTTTTGTATTTGTCGATAGCCGAGGAGCATTTGATTCCTTAAACAGTTGAAACCCAGTCTTCGTGTCCATATTTGAGGATTGTAAGAAAAGGATAACTGAGATACAGGTGAAAGGTCATAGTGTGAAAGTCATGTGGATTCCATCTCATGTTGGAATAGTGCTCAACGAGGTAGCGGATGACTTGGCCGAACGTGCCACATCAAAACCACAAGTTGACATCAAATGTGAATTCACAATGAGACAAATAAGAAGCAAAATCAGAAATATTCAGGCACAGGCAGAAGTGGAGAGGAGAAGTATAATATATGAGAGAAGTCAAACCATGCAACACTACATGTATGTGAGTCAAAACACCCATTTCACTTATGGTATAAGGAGAAATGCTTGGAGTGACTGTGTACATGCGGCTCAGGCTTGGGTACAAATATTACTGGGAATATGGGATAGGTGTTCATGATAATGACACGAAGTGTAAACTATGTGGTATGTTAAGGTCTCACACCCTTGCCCATTATTATCTTGATTGTCCGTTGATTAATGTATATAGAAACACTGAGATAAGGACTGTTCCTGAACAAATAGCCTGGATGTGTCACAACGGAAAGGTTGACGATATTCTTGATATAAATAAGAATTTTGCACCAAGACTGTAATCTTTTGTTGAATTATCTGCATGTCTCTTGAAAATTGTCTATACAGTATACCTAGGTCATTGTTTATCTCTCAGAATGTTTGGTAATATGTTTATTGTTTGTGATGTGTGTCTATGTATGTATTAACACGATGTACTGAACGGGGTGAGAATAGCTTGAGCTACCACATCCCTTTGTATGTATTTTACCTCAATAAACTTATTTCAATTTCAATTCACAGACACAAAGAGTCACAGAAGAAGAAGAACGAGACCAAGCAAGCAGAAACACCTCATCACTAAGAAGAGATAAGACCAGCACCGCCAAGCCTCCTACGAGGCATCTACTGCCAAGCCGCCAATCAAAGTTCCACAAATTCATCAGCACCTACACATCCAAGATGGTTGGACCACTATACTCTACCTCCCTCCATCTTGTATCCTGTTTTCTGCTCAAGATTGTCTGCATCCTTACCCCATCCCTTGGTCACAAGCTCCTAACATGTGACACACTCCTAGCAGGTGACACACTCCTAGCAGGTGACACACTCCTAGCAGGTGACACACTCCTAGCAGGTGACACACTCCTAGCAGGTGACACTCTACTAGCAGGTGACACTCTACTGGCAGGTCAACGCTCCGAGCAGGTGACACACTCCTAGCAGGTGTTACAGTACCTCTTTCGTGAAGTGCAGCCTTCGAGTTCTTGTCGAGGTACCGTGTGGGTCAGCACATTACCTCTGGGTCACCCAGTAGCCTCAAGAGACTCCAGTAATTCCTACACGGACTCCCAGAACCACCGAATATCCCCGGAGGTTGGTAGAGTGAAGTGGAGAGAGTGATAGCCTGTAAACCACTGTAAACAGCTCACTGGTTTACGCCGTCAACCTCTATTCCCCCCCGGGGTATACACCTCTCCACCCTAGTGCCAAGGAACAGACTCCCCTCGATCACTGTCTACCCTCCCAGTGGCAAATCAACAAATATATAAGAGACTAGGATACCCCGTCTTAAACTTACTGGCTTCCCCCCCTGGCTGACAACCTTCACCACTGGTAGCGTCGACAACACCACTACGTCGGTCCTGGTTTGCTTCATGGCCCACGTCCGGTATCGACAAACGATCGACCAGGAAAAATATGTCACTACGACAACCACTTCTCTTCTTGCCTTTCAGCCTAGTGCCCCCCTCTTCAACTTGTATATCGAATTCCTTGGCCATGTTGTTATTATATATTTGGTCACTGCTCAGTATAACCTGCATAACCCGTAGTCTTAGCATGGCAAGAAGACGAAATTGGAGAGGATTGGCGAACACATTTTTAAAACAACAACGATATTTAAAAGTGAATGAATCATGTACATATTCACCCCAAAAGTAGCCTCATCTACCAATCTATATAAATCATAATGGAAATGTTCGTTTGTGCATGACCGCTAGTCTCCGAAAGTTCTTCACCGATTGCTTTGAAATATTCACACAACGTTCCATTGGCATCCGAGCAGGTTTTTAGATACATATTATATAGAAGTTACGTCTGTGACGGTAAAAAAAAAACATGCTTTTTCTGAAAAACTGTGTTTTTCATGTGAGGGAAATCTTCGAAACCTCTTTACCGATTGCTTTGAAATTTTGACACAACGTTGCATTCGAATAGGCGCGTCTTTTTATATATCTACTATATGCATACCTCACCTGTGACAGGAAAAAAAAATCATGATTTTTTTTAAACAGCGCTATCTGTTGGACGTAAGAGCAACACACGCTGTAATCTCCGAAAGTTCTTCACCGATTGCTTCTAAATTTTGACACAACGTTGCATTCGAATAGGCGCGTCTTTTTATATACCTACTATAAAGATGCCACCTCTGTGATAGGTAAAAACATGTGTTTTTGAAAAACAGCGTCATTTGTTGCTCATAATAGCAACATACACGCAATACTAAATATGTCACGAATTCCATTTCAATGTTTCCAACTGCATTGATAAATTTTATTTTCATAGATTTCGATTTATTTTATTTTTTATTGAATTATTTTTTGTGACATTGTGTTGGAATTGAGCTGTGTTGTTTACCATACCGTTCATTTCGTAAGTATAAAGTATAGATGCCACACCTGTGACAGGTAAAACTATGCTTTTTTTGAAAAACAGTACCATCTGTTGCATGTAAGAACAACACATGCTATACTAAATATGTTACAATTCCTTTTCAATGTTTCTGAGTGCATTGACAAATTGAATTTTCATAGATTTTGATTAATTTTCATTTTGATTTAATTATTTTTTGTGAATTGCGTTGGAATTGAGCTGCGTTGTTTACCAGACCATTCATTTCGTGAGTATAGTTTATTGTTTATTTTTTTTCATATTTTCATTTAATTTTTTAACTGTTTTTCTTATATTTCAGTGATGGGAACAACGGATCACTTGCTGTTCCCAATTTTCTGATGGGAACATCAGACTATTTGGGAAGGCATCGGACGAGGGAGTGGGGAATGGTGGGGATGACGAGGGGACCGAAGTGAGAGATGGTGGGGAGGATGAGGGGACAAGGGAAGGGAGTAATGGTGGGGAAGGACGAGGGGACGGGGGAGTTTGGGATGGTGGGGACGAGGGGATGGGGGAATGGGGAATGGTGGAGAGGAGGAGGGGAAGGTGGAGTGGGGAATGGTTGGGAGGCCGAGGAGACGGGTGAGGGGGGAATAGAGGGGGAGGACTGGGGGACAGGGAAGGTTGCTGTGGCCGGGCACTGCTAGTAATATATATATATATATATATATATATATATATATATATATATATATATATATATATATATATATATATATATATATATATATATATATATATATATATATAATTATAAGTTGAAAAATTAACTCTCCAAAGTTCATTTTCACACAATATTGTGGCCTCACGCTTAGGGATGCGTTTCGCAAGGCAGACCCCCCCCCCTCCCCGACTCTTCTCGGTACTGGTGGTAGGTGATATTGGATAATGCAGTAGACCTCAGGGGTAAACCTCACAAAGGCATCTCGCTCAACTCCAGTCTTCTCCGCCTCTTAAACTAGGCAGGAGGATACCCTGAGGGAAGCAGAGTTCTGTTGCCCACTACGATGGACTCGACATATTACACCCGTCCAAACTCACGGAACCTCTGCGCTCGACTTGACGCGTCCGCTTTCCACGACGCTTGACGTGGCAATGATGACCCGTCAGCCAGTGAGGTGCCCCGAAGCGTCCCTCACTCGTGACGTCAGTTCAAGTCACTCGTTGATTGGCTATCACTCTTGCTCCGCACCAATCTCGTCGACCGTTTTGTCCCCCGTAGGCATGTGTCGCTTCCTCGAGCGGGAACTCGGCTCCTGGCTGCCTGACTAAGCGCCATTTTAAGAAAGACTGCCGCCAGGCTCCACAACCCCTTGGAATTGATTAAAGCAGAAGTTACCACATAATGGTGTAACTAGCACGTTGCTCACATCAACTAAAACGTTCTCTTGGCCGTCTAGCACATGTGTAGAGTTGAACTAAATGACTCTTGAAGCGACAGAGTTGTATTTAGACGGCGATCATAACACAGGTCACGTGGTCCTAGTAGGTCACGTGGTCCTAGTAGGTCACGTGCTCCTAGTAGGTCACGTGTTCCTAGTAGGTCACGTGCTCCTAATAGGTCACATGTTCCTAGTGGGTCATATTTTCCTAGTTGGTCCCATGCATTCAGTAGGTCGCATTCTTAATCTAAACCAAATGTTCGTATTAGGAAACTTGCTCAAAGAAAATCAAACGCGCCTAGTAGTTACCATGCTCCTAGGTCAAATGCTTCTAATAGGTCACTTGTTTCTAGTAGACAACGTGTTTCTAGTAGATAACGTGTTTCTAGTAGATAACGCGTTTCTAGTAGATAACGCGTTTCTAGTAGATAACGTGACCACACATGCTCCTAATAGGTTAAATGCTCCTAGTGGGTCACATGCTCCTGGCAGATCATATAATACTAGCAGGTTACATGTTCATGGCAAGTCATATGCTCCTAGATGATCTTATGCTCTTGGCAGTGTTACGAAACAGTCCTCTAAAATGCTCACTTAATGCTCCATGTTTTCCTCTAATACTAGATATGCTCCATTAATCTAAATAAGCTCACCTAACGTTCTGTAGCGTTCACAAATGCTCCCTGTGCCACTTAAATGCTCCATAAGTGCTTTTAATGCTCACTTCAATTCACGTAGAGTTGAAGTAATTATGAGGAGAAAGCATTAAGCTTGTATGAGTACACAGTACTTGGAAGGGATATGAGGTAGACTATTAGATGGGATATGAGGACAAGGCGCTGGGATATGAGGACAAGGATTTGGGATATGAGGACAAGGAGTTGGGATATGAGGACAAGGAGCTGGGATATGAGGACAAGGATCTGGGATATGAGGACAAGGATCTGGGATATGAGGACAAGGATCTGGGATATGAGGACAAGGATCTGGGATATGAGGACAAGGATCTGGGATATGAGGACAAGGATCTGGGATATGAGGACAAGGATCTGGGATATGAGGACAAGGATCTGGGATATGAGAAAAAGCGAAAGAACTCTCACCAGATCAATACATTTGTTCTGTATAAAGTTGTCACCGGGCCAATACTTCTGCTGTTCTGCTGGACGGCTAGTTCAAAGCGGATTATTATTATTATTAACACTTTTATTGACAAAATTAATTAAAATTTTGCCTAATCAAAGCGGAGAGCCAGAGATCAGGGAGGGGGAGACAAATGAGAGAGAGAGAGAGAGAGAGAGAGAGAGAGAGAGAGAGAGAGAGAGAGAGAGAGAGAGAGAGAGAGAGAGAGAGAGAGAGAGAGAGAGAGAGAGAGAAGGGAAAGGGGGAGGAAAAAAAGAATGTGCCACGAAATGACTTGATCTTTTCTCAATATTTCCCCTGTTATTCGTGCGGTTCACCAGGAGAGACGGACTCATTACCGACGCCATGAGATAATTATGAGGAGACGACGCTAATCCTCTATGGCAATGTGCTGCTGGAAGGTATATGCGGACAAGAAGCCGGGCTATGAAGACGGAGTGAAGGAAAGGTGTTTTATTGCTTGGGTCATCGGGGGATCGAACACCGAGACTGCAAGAAGCGAGGTCGACCTTCTACCAACCCATCCAAGTGAATGGATACCATAGTGTACGGGTATTTTGTTAACAAGGAAATAAACATACTAAACACTTTGCTGTCAATCAGAACTTACCTATCAGGGAAGTACTGACAAATAGAACATGTTAATTTATAATTTAACTAAAGTATTCTGATTTTCGAATTATTTGTTGGATCTGGCTTCCATCCAAGTTGTGGATGGAGGTGGCTTCCACACCTTCTTCTGTCGGTGCATTCCACTTGTCGAGACGGCGTTCAGGGGTTACCTTGAGGTTACCTTGAGGTGCTTCCGGGGCTTAGCGTCCCCGCGGCCCGGTCGTCGACCAGGCCTCCTGGTTGCCGGACTGATCAACCAGGCTGTTGGACGCGGCTGCTCGCAGCCTGACGTACGAGTCACAGCCTGGTTGATCAGGTATCCTTTGGAGGTGCTTATCCAGTTCGGGGGGTACGGGGGGTTTCCTAACACTTCTTCTGCTCATTTATCTTTCCAGATCACATTTACGTCGTCTTGTCCTACTTTCGCTTAGTTTTAAAAAAGTCTGTCCTTGTCCTCCTTGTCAATTTCCTTTAGTATCTTGTATGAAGCGAACATATCCGATCAATTTATTTCTACTCCAGTTTTGTGACATCTAGTTCCCTTAACCGGCCCTCGTAGCTTCACCCCTCGTAGCTTCACCCCTCGTAGCTTCACCCCTCGTAGCTTCACCCCTCGTAGCTTCACCCCTCGTAGCTTCACCCCTCGTTGCTTCACTCGTCGTAGCTTCACCCCTCGTAGCTTCACCCCTCGTAGCTTCACCCCTCGTAGCTTCACCCCTCGTTGCTTCACTCGTCGTAGCTTCACTCGTCGTAGCTTCACCCCTCGTAGCTTCACTTCTCGTAGTTTCACTCGTCGTAGCTTCACCCCTCGTAGCTTCACCCCTCGTAGCTTCACCCCTCGTTGCTTCACTCGTCGTAGCTTCACCCCTCGTAGCTACGCTTAAAAACTGTGTTTGGAGTCAGCCTCCACCACATCACTACCTAGTGCATTCCATTTACTAACTACTCTGACACTGAAAAAGTTCTTTCTAATGTCCCTGTGGCTCATTTGGGTACTCGGCTTCCACCTGTGTCGCCTTGTGCGTGTGCCACCCGTGTTAAACATTCCGTCCTTATCTACCTTGTCAATTTCCCTGAGAATTTTGTATATGGTGAACTCCCCGAGCTCTATTTTCTTCCAGCGACGTGAGGTGCACTTCCCGCAGCATTTCCTCATAACTCTTGCCTCTTAGTTCTGGGACTAGTCTAGTGGCATACCTCTGAACTTTTTCCAGCTTCGTCTTGTGCTTGACAAGGTACGGGCTCCATGCTGGGGCCGCATACTCCAGGATTGGTCTTACATATGTGGTATACAAGGTTCTGAATGATTCCTTACACAGGTTCCTGAAGGCTGTTCTGATGTTAGCCAGCCTCGCATATGCCGCCGATGTTATTCCTTTGATGTGGCCATCAGGAGGTTTGGCGTGATATCAACTCCTAGATCTTTCTCCCTCTGTTCGTTTCGTGAAAGACTTCATCTCCCATTCAGTATCCCGTGTCTGGCCTTCTATTTCCTTCCCCTAGTTTCATTATCTTACATTTACTCAGGTTAAACTTTAGTAGCCATTTGTTGGACCATTCCTTCAGCTTGTCTAGATCATCTTGTAGCCTCATACTATCTTCCTTTGTCTTAATCCTCCTCATAATTTTTGCATCATCAGCAAACAATGAGAGGAACGATTCTATACCCTCCGGGAGATCATTTACATATATCAGAAACAGTATGGGTCCAAGAACTGACTCCTGCGGGACTCCACTGGTGACGAATTGCCAATCTGAGATCTCCCTCTCACAGTGACTTGCTGTCTTCCGTTGCTTAGGTACTCCTTTATCCAATGGAGTATCTTCCCTTTCACTCCTGCCTTCATCTCCAGCTTTTTCACTAGCCTGTTGTGTGGTACTGTGTCAAGGGCTTTCTGGCAATCCAAAAATGTACAGTCCGCCCACCCCTCTCTTGCCTGGTCGTAGAATTCAATTAATTCGTGTCTGTCTGTGTGTGTGTGTGTTTCAAGAAAAGTGCGACTCTTATTATCTTATCTCTTATCTCTTATTATTATTATCTTATATCTTATCTCACCTATCAGTCCTGATAATACTCCATAAAAGTCCAACTGTTCTTATTAGGGTGTTTATTTTTTTTTACTAATACGTCGCATTTTAACGGATCGGCGGTTTGCGTAAACCACATGCGACAGTACACTATGTGAGAGGACAGGTTGGACTTGTCTTCACATCTTTTATTTCTAGTTGATGCTGCCTGTATAATGTTTGTGGCTGCATCATGTCTAGAGAATGTTGCACTTGCATCATTTTATACAATGCAGCCATAGCTGTAATGGAGTTTAACTGACAACTTCTATTAAAACGTCAGTCACATTCTCTGGCCAAATGTATATATATGTTCAATACACAGAGAAGTGTGAGTTTTGTATATATGTTCAATTTGGCATTGTTTGCTGTTCTGATAATCGCTTTCATATTCCTCAGGCAGCAATTGAAGAATAATACACAGTGGTTTCTTAATAATTTGGTTGTCTACACGTGGGCCTGCGGGCTGCTTCACGCAACAGCATTATAGATCAAGTTTCCACAAAAAACCTGTAGCTTCTACTCGCCAGGCCTGGGGAGTTGAATTCACAGAACCCACTCCAACTATTGTTACCTTATCTTGAGGTTACCTCGAAGTTACCTTAATGTTACCTTGGGGTTACTGTTTGTCTGTTCGCCAGCAACTGTTTATAAGGAGAGAGAGAGCAGTACTGCACCAAACATGCTCGGCTGAATGTTTGGAGAGTTTGTTATAAAAACTGTTTACTGTTCTTTAAGAGAGAAAGCGAGGATCTCAGAATCACTCCGACAAGCATTGATTTCTAAGATGACTCTGAGATCTGCGCAGAGATCTTGACATCTGGAAGCTTTGCGCACAACACACTACCATGCATGAGAACACGTTAGCCGACTATTTGAAGGTCCCTGGCACCCACCTGGTCCCTGGCACCCACCTGTCCCTTGGCACCCACCTGTCCCCTGGCACCCACCTGGTCCCTGGCACCCACCTGGTCCCTGGCACCCACCTGGTCCCTGGCACCCACCTGGTCCCAAGTTCATCCTGATTCTCACTTGACAGTTACTTAGCACAAAGGTTAGGTTATTCCTAATGGATGTGAGTAATAGAATCTCTAGGGACAGGTTTCAGTTGAGCTGATGTAGGATAACAGCTCTTGCTTGCACTTTCACCAGGAATATCAATGACATTTCTAATGATCCGTCGTCATAGTTAAACAAATAAGGGAAACATTATGATGGTTATATGTTTGGCCAGCTGGATGACACAAAATTTTAATTCAATGGTGATTTTTTTTATTTATGCAGCCAACCTTGCAACAATGACAGTATGGCTGGAATGTGCAAAACATGAACCGTTGCACATCCTGAAAATGTCTACATTTAGGACTATTGGAAAACCAAAGGGCATATAATATGGCCTTTTAACAACCCAGCCATCAGCCCTAACCTAACCTGTTCTCGGTCTAACTACAGTATTACTAAGCCTAATATACAAATTCTTAGGTCTAACTCATCACATATATGTACGATACCAGGCTTAGGAAGAGTTGAGTTTGGTTGGTGGCATCTTTCTTTAGTCGTGTATGATATTTGGACTTTTAAAAAAAGTCCACGTAATTCCTGGACGTGGACCATGTAAAAAAGTCCACGTAATTCCTGGACATGGACCATGTAAAAAAGTCCACGTAAAAACGTGGACTTTTTGCCGTAAAAGTCCATATTTTTGGGGGGATGCAAGGAAAAACAACGGTGAAAAGGCACATGTTATCCCAGCAAACACGCAAAGTAACAACAACGTTATTGTACTATTTTGAACGTTGTTCGAACATTGTAACGTCGTAATTACGTTTACAAACGTTTTGAGTTCTAGATAGGGATAGGGATACCCGCAACACTGGAGACAAAGTTCTATCACAATTCCCGAAATAAGTTCGTACACACAGAAGGCGAATCTATGAAAAGAATTTTTTTTGTGTGCCACAACCTGTCGCAAACTTTGGAACAGTTCAGAGTGTGGTACAATTTCGGGTGAAATCAATGAGAGAGAGGTTGTCAGACGGAAGCATAGAAGGACAGGTATGGTCAAACAGAAGCACAAGAGGACAGGTTAGCCAGACAGAAACCCAAGAGACCAGGCTGGCCAGACGGAAGCACAGGAGGACAGGCTGGCCAGATGGAAGCACAGAAGGACAGGCTGGCCAGACGGAAGCACAGGAGGACAGGCATGGCCAGACAGAAGCACAGGAGGACAGGTTAGCCAGACAGAAGTACAGGAAGACAGACTGGCCAGACGGAAGCACAGAAGGACAGGTTAGCCAGACAGAAACCCAAGAGACCAGGCTGGCCAGACGGAAGCACAGGAGGACAGGCTGGCCAGATGGAAGCACAGAAGGACAGGCTGGCCAGACGGAAGCACAGGAGGACAGGCATGGCCAGACAGAAGCACAGGAGGACAGGTTAGCCAGACAGAAGCACAGGAAGACAGACTGGCCAGACGGAAGAACAGGAGGACAGGCTGGCCAGACGGAAGTACAGGAAGACAGACTGGCCAGACGGAAGAACAGGAGGACAGGCTGGCCAGACGGAAGTACAGGAGGACAGGCTGGCCAGACGGAAGTACAGGAGGACAGGCTGGCCAACCAATACTGCAGAAGCAGAGAAAGATATCAAGAAAGAAGACCCGAGTATATACCAATACGAGTGAAAACAAAATATAACACATCCAATGCCATGAAACACAGTTCACTGAGGATAGGTACCACGGTCCACCACGCAAGGGACCCCCAGAGCAACTTTTCAATGTTACAAAACAGCGTCCCTGGCATTCTTCATACCACAAAAATTACAGCAATATACAGGAGTAAAGAGCCAAAGTCAATAACCAATTATCGGCTAGAATCTTTCCTCTGAACTGTTTATTAGAGACAGTCTTATTGTCCACACGGAACACAATGTGAAGACGTTACAAGATTAGTACCGGAACACACACACACACACACACACACACACACACACACACACACACACACACACACACACACACACTTGGGAGGACCAAGAATAGTAGTAGCAGTAATATACAACCCTCCACCAAATGACAGGAGACCCAGTCAAGAGTATGAAAACAACAACAACAAGGCAGTTAACACTATAATTGAGAGGGCAGCCTCTGCTGCCTGTAGAAATCCCACCTGCTCATCATGGGCGACTTCAATCACGGAAAGATTGACTGGGAGAACAAGGAACCGCATGGAGGCGAGGATACGTGGAGAGCCAAACTATTGGAGGTGGTGACAAGCAACTTTTTAACCCAGCATGTCGGAGAACCCACAAGGATGAGAGGCAATGACGAACCAGCGAGACTCGACCTAGTCTTCACTCTGAACGACTCCGACATAAGAGAAATCGGTTTTGAGGACCCAGTAGGAATGAGCGACCACAGTGTACTGGTGTTTGAGTACTTGTTTGAAGACGGGTTATTGAACTCGAGGAGGGATACCGAAACCAAAAGGTTAGCATACCGAAAGGGAAACTATGAGGGGATAAGAAAATTCCTAACAGATTTAGCATGGGAAACAGAGCACAGGGGAAGACGGCCCAAGATATGATGGATTACATCACGCAGAAGTGCAAGGACGCAGCAAACAAGTTTGTCCCAGTCCAAAAGGAAAACAGAGAAATGAAGATGAGAAACCCATGGTTTAATCAGAGATGTAGGCTAGCTAAGCAGCAAAATAAAAGGGCATGGAGAAACTATAGGAATAACAGGACACTGGAGAGCAGAGAAAGATACCAGAATGCCAGGAATGAATATGTCAGGATGAGAAGAGAGGCAGAAAGACAATACGAAAATGACATCGCAAGCAAGGCAAAGACTCAGCCTAAATTGTTGCATAGCCACATTAGGAGAAAAACAACAGTAAAGGAACAGGTTATGAGATTAAGGATAGGGGCGGAAGGATTCACTACAAATGACAAGGAAGTGTGTGAGGAATTGAATAAGAAATTCCAGGAGGTCTCCTTGGGTTCTAAAGGAAGGAGCAAGAGAACTGTGCCTACCACTCTCCATAGTGTATAACAAATCACTGGCAACAGGGGAACTGCCAGATATTTGGAAAGCAGCTAACGTAGTCCCGATATACAAGAAAGGGGATAGACAGGAGGCACTGAACTACAGGCCAGTGTCCCTAACCTGCATACCATGCAAGCTGATGGAGAAGATTGTGCGAAAAAAACTAGTGGAGCATCTGGAGCGAAGGAACTTTGTAACACAGCATCAACATGGGTTCAGGGATGACAGGTCCTGCCTCACAGGGTTACTTGAATTCTACGACCAGGCAACAAAAATAAGGCAAGAAAGAGAAGGGTGGGCAGACTGCATATTTTTGGATTGTCAGAAAGCCTTTGATACAGTGCCACACAAGAGGCTAGTGCGAAAGTTGGAGATGCAGGCTGGAGTGAGAGGGAAGGTACTCCGGTGGATAGAGGAGTACCTAAGCAACAGGAGACAACGAGTCTGTGTGAGGGGTGAGGTCTCAGATTGGCGAGACGTCACAAGTGGAGTCCCGCAGGGGTCAGTCCTTGGACCTATACTGTTTCTGGTATATGTAAATGATCTCCTAGAGGGTATAGATTCGTTCCTCTCAATGTTTGCCGACGATGCAAAAATTATGAGGAGGATTGAAACAGAGGATGATAGTAGGAGGCTACAAGATGACCTGGATAGACTGAGTGAATGGTCCAACAAATGGCTGTTGAAGTTCAACCCGAGTAAATGCAAAGTAATGAAACTAGGCAGTGGAAACAGGAGGCCAGGCACAGGATACAGAATAGGAGATGAAGTACTTAATGAAACAGACAGAGAGAAAGATCTAGGAGTTGATATCACACCAAACCTGTCTCCTGAAGCCCACATAAAGAGAATAACGTCTGCGGCATATGCGAGGCTGGCTAACATCAGAACGGCGTTCAGGAACCTGTGTAAGGAATCATTCAGAATCTTGTACACCACATATGTAAGACCAATCCTGGAGTATGCGGCCCCAGCATGGAGCCCGTACCTTGTCAAGCACAAGACGAAGCTGGAAAAAGTCCAAAGGTATGCTACTAGACTAGTCCCAGAACTAAGAGGCATGAGTTATGAGGAAAGGCTGCGGGAAATGCACCTTACGACACTGGAAGACAGAAGAGTAAGGGGGGATATGATCACAACCTACAAAATCCTCAGGGGAATCGACCGGGTAAACAAGGATGAACTATTCAACACTGGTGGGACGCGAACAAGGGGACACAGGTGGAAGCTGAGTACCCAAATGAGCCACAGAGACGTTAGAAAGAACTTTTTCAGTGTCAGAGTAGTTAGTAAATGGAATGCATTAGGAAGTGATGTGGTGGAGGCTGACTCCATACACAGTTTCAAATGTAGATATGATAGAGCCCAATAGGCTCAGGAATCTGTACACCAGTTGATTGACGGTTGAGAGGCGGGACCAAAGAGCCAGAGCTCAACCCCCGCAAGCACAATTAGGTGAGTACAATTAGGTGAGTACACACACATTTTGCGGATGACGCAAAATTAATGAGAAGAGTTGTGACAGACGAGGATTGTAGGATCCTCCAAGAGGACTTAAACAGGTTGCAGAGATGGTCAGAGAAATGGCTACTGGAGTTTAACACCAGTAAATGTAAAGTTATGGAAATGGAATCAGGTGACAGAAGACCAAAGGGCCATTACACAATGAAAGGGAACAGCCTACCTATAACGATTCGAGAAAGAGACCTGGGAGTGGATGTGACACCTAATCTAACTCCTGAGGCACATATAAATAGGATAACGACAGCAGCGTACTCTACACTGGCGAAAATTAGAACTTCATTCAGAAACCTAAATGAGGAGGCTTTTAGGGCGCTTTACGCTGCCTACGTGAGACCCGTCTTAGAGTATGCCGCGCCATCATGGAGCCCCCACCTGAAGAAACACATAAAGAAACTGGAGAAGGTTCAGAGGTTTGCGACGAGGCTTGTCCCAGAGTTACGAGGGATGGGATATGAAGAGCGTCTGAAGGAACTGAACCTTACGACACTAGAGAAAAGAAGGGAGAGAGGAGATATGATAGGGACATATAAAATACTCAGGGGAATTGACAAAGTGGAAATAGATGAAATGTTCACACGTAATAATAACAGAAAGAGGGGACATGGGTGGAAACTGGAAACTCAGATGAGTCACAGAGATGTTAGGAAGTTTTCTTTTAGCGTGAGAGTAGTGGAAAAATGGAATGCACTTGGGGAACAGGTTGTGGAAGCAAATACTATTCATACTTTTAAAACTAGATATGATAGGGAAATGGGACAGGAGTCATTGCTGTAAACAACAGATAGCTGGAAAGGCGGGATCCAAGAGTCAATGCTCGATCCTGCAAGCACAAATAGGTGAGTACAAATAGGTGAGTACACACACACACACACACACACACACACACACACACACACACACACACACACACACACACACACACACAAAGCGTACAGGGTTTAACGTTATTACCTTGTAGCAACGTTCTAACAACGTTGGTACAATGTTTTGACCATGTAAATAACGATGTAATAACTTTGTTCTAATGTAACATGTAAACAATGTTGTAACCACTTTGTAGCAATATTGAAGAATGTTAACTACATTGCAACAAGTTTGTAACAATGTTGTAACAAGTTTTGTTACAACATTGTAACAACATAACAATAGTAAACAAAACATTGTGTGTTCGGGGTAAGAATATCAGAATGGCAGAAAACCAGAAATTTTACACAATTTAATTTTGTTTATTAATGTCTTATAAGTTTAATAAATCAGTGAAATAACAACATAAGTTTCACAATGAAATGACAATAATCTATATTATGCATCTATAAGAAAACAACGAATCCAGGAACGCGAGACTGATCAAACCGAAACTGTCTCTATTTTCCGCTTGTTACAACTTGTAATAAAGTTGTTACATCTTGGCTTAACGTGTTTATGACGTATTAGAACGGTGTTACAACTTGCTATATTGGTTGTTATAACTGGTTAGGAGGTATTAAAACTTGTTCGAACGTTGTACCAACGTCGTAGTTTCGGTGTGTGTTTGGCGGGTAAAACTTGTTCGGACGTTGTACCAACGTTGTAGTTTCAGTGTGTGTTTGGGGGGATGGAACAATGAGGTAGGACATTTAGGACGATGTCTAGGCTCAAGAGGAAGTATGGAACAACGATATAGAACATTTAGGACGATGTCTGGGCTCAAGAGGAAGTGTGGAACAACGAGGCGACATGAGACTAGTACATCGAGAACTACGTCTGGGCTCATAAAAAAAAAAGACATGTTGATCAATGAGAGGACGACACAAGGCAGAACATTTAGTACAATGATGTACTCAAAATTATGTGCATTGTTGGCAAGAACCAATCTAAAAGATAATTGTATTATCATATCACAAGAAACTTGTCTTTTTGTCTTTCCAAGGCTTGACGCCAGGTGCTTGGAGCTAACCTGACCCAACTTTGCATAGTGACTGTTGTAGGGTAGGTGTGCAACATGAGTGATTTGGGGTCGGCCAAATTGTTCCCATCAAACGACTGTCGGTGCCCATGGCGACCTCCACGAAATCGGTAGAAAGTAGTTGGCAGAGCCCAAGAATTTATTGAATTTACAATTTACTTTATAGGTTCCCGGATCGACACCAAGCCTCTGGGCTCTAGGTTGGCACGGACCAATCCGAGTAAACGATTGACACAGGCTTCCAACTACCACATGACACAACCTTACAAAGGTCAACCTGATGACCAGATCGATCCAGGCCACGCCGAGTCCCTTGATTGTTTCAAGCGTAGGTTAGACATATATATATGAATGAGATTGGCTGGTTATAAATAAGAACTGCCTCGTATGGGCCAATAATAAGCCTTCTGCAGTTACCTTTATTCTTATTTTCTTATACCAAAGTACTTCATTTACTATTTTATATAAAATAATCTTAGAATCTACCAACATTTTTTGATCCACTTGAGACGTTTCTTGCGAAAAACTGTGGATATTAATGTATGAAGGCAACTTCAAGGCGAGCCCAAGAAAATTCAATTTGAGAATTCCTGTGACCCATGAGCGGCATTCCCGGCTCCTTGGCCAACGGAGATTTTATCGGCGTGAGAAGGTTTCACCAGCATGTATCCACACGTATTAGTCCGTGAGATTGTTTCACCAGCATGTATCCACACGTAGTAGTCCAAGTGCTGTACATATTATCCTGAACACTGTATTATACTATACATTATATGTGTTATCCTAAACACTATTTGCATTATCCTGAATGCTGTACATATTATCCCAAGAACTGTATGTATTATCCTAAGCATTGTATGTATTATCCTAAACACTGTATGTATTATCCTAAACACTGTATGTATTATCCTAAACACTGTATGTATTATCCTAAACACTGTATGTATTATCCTAAACACTGTATGTATTATCCTAAACACTGTATGTATTATCCTAAACACTGTATGTATTATCCTAAACACTGTATGTATTATCCTAAACACTGTATGTATTATCCTAAACACTGTATGTATTACCCTAAACATTGTATGTATTATCCTAAACATTGTATGTATTATCCTAAACACTGTATGTATTATCCTAAACACTGTATGTATTATCCTAAACATTGTATGTATTATCCTAAACACTGTATGTATTATCCTAAACACTATATGTATTATCCTAAACACTATATGTATTATCCTAAACTCCATACTTATTATCCTAAACACTATATGTGCAACCCATTATCCTAAACACTACAGTATACGTATTATCCTAAACACTACAGTATATGTATTATCCTAAACACTGTATGCATTACCCTAAACGCCATACTTATTATCCTAAACTCTTTTTATCCTAAACTTATTCTGGCGTCATATTCATATCTGTTTCAATCAATGTTTCTTCTGGTGGTTCCTATTCCATATGAAACTGTGCCTCTAGAATCAGCTCTGGTTCTACCTTAAACACTTCATGGAAGTTTTTATTAAGTTTTTCATACATTTCCTTATCGTTCTCTGTGTGACCTCCTCCTCCTCCTCCTCGCTTGTGCAGCGTATCACTCGTTCATTTACACCGACATCGTCCTCAACATGTGCCTATGAAGTCCATCATGTGTTATTTCTCTCTTAAGTTCTGTTTCCAGTGGTATCGTCTTTATGAACTCTCTAAACTCCTGGTACGCAACTTACCAGGAATTCTTACTTACCTGAAAGCTAAGTGTTCCACTCTCCTCTTCGCTTCCTCTTACCTCAGCCTTCATAACAACGACACAGTCAAAGACCAATACACAATGGTCACTTGCCCTCATTGGCCATTCATGCGCCCTGTTTCCAATGTCCATTTCGCTTTGAGTGAAGACTAGGTCCAATCTTGCTGGTTGGTCTGTCCCTTGTCTCTGTGTTTCCTCCCTAACTTGGTGTGGTTGGTATACCTGCTTTCTGTACTCACCTAGTTGTAGTCACCTAGTTGTGCTTGCGGAGGTTGAGCTTTGCTCTTTCGGCCCGCCACTCAACTATCAATCAACTAATGAACAGGTTTCTGATTTCCAGGTTTCTTTCATATCTACCTTGAAACTGTGTATGGAGTCAGCCTCCACCACATCACTGCCTAATGCATTCCATTTGTCTACTTCTGACACTGAAAATATTTTTTCTAATGTCTCTATGGCTCATTTGGGGACTCAATTTCCACCTGTGTCCCCTAGAGCGTGTGCCCCTTGTATTAAATAGTCTGTCTTTATCTACCCTGTCGATTCCTCTGAGAATCTTGTATATGGTGATCATGTCCCCTCTAACTCTTCTGTCTCCCAGTGACGTGAGGTTTAATTCCCGGAGTCAATCCTCGTAGCTCATACCCCTCAGTTCTGGTACTAGTCTGGTGGCAAACCTTTGAACCTTTTCCAGTTTAGTCTTATGCTTGACTAGATATGGACTCCATGCTGGAGCCGCATACTCCAGAATTGGTCTGACATATGTGGTATACAAAGTTCTGAAAGATTCCTTACACAAGTTTCTAAAGGCCGTCCTTATGTTGGCCAACCTGGGATATGCCGCTGATGTTATCCGCTTGATATGAGCTTCAGGGGACAGGTCTGGCGTGATATCAACCCCCAGGTCTTTCTCTCTCTCTCTCTGACTCTTGAAGTATTTCATCTCCCAAATGATACCTTGTATCTTGTCTCCTGCCCCCTGCACCTATCTTCATAACATTACATTTGCTTGGGTTAAACTCTAACAACCACTTATTCGACCATTCCTGCAGCTTGTCCAGGTTTTCTTGAAGCCTCAAGCTGTCCTCCTTTGTCTTAATCCTTCTAATCGCCTAATTTTGGCGTCGTCAGCAAACATTGAGAGGAATGAGTCTATACCCTCCGGGAGATCAGTTACGTATATCAGAAACAGGATAGGACCGAGTACAGAGCCCTGTGGGACTCCACTGGTGACTTTACGCCAATCTGAGGTCTCACCCCTCACTGTAACTCTCTGCTTCCTATTGCTTAGGTACTCCCTTATCCACTGGAGCACTTTACCAATTACTCCTGTTTGTTTCTCCAGCTTATGCTTCAGCCTTTTATGGGGTACTGTGTCAAAGGCTTTCCGACAGTCCAAAAAAATGCAGTCCGCCCATCCTTCTCTTTCTTGTTCAATCTTTGTTTCCTGATCGTAGAATTCTATTAAGCCTGTATGGCAAGATTTACCCTCCTTGAACCAATTTTTTTTTTTTCAGGGATATTCCTGCGCGGGCCCTAACCATAAGTCTCTAGCTGGCCCACTAAGTGTTGCTTGTTTCTGTTTTACTTGGGCGGAGTATGAGTATTTATGACTCGTATGGTCGCTTCAGTAAGATTTTGCCACATGTGTTTAACAACTTCTGCTCTGTTGAATCTAAGTTGAAATCTTAATGGGTTTGTAACTGTGCACTGTGTTAGATAATGTTCCTGTGGTTTGTCGGGCAGAACCCATGTTGATGGGTTGTCACGAAGTCCCTTCTCTCCAGATGTGCTACTAGGTTTTTTCTCACGATCTTCTCCATCACCTTGCATGGTATACAAGTTAAGGACACTGGCCTGTAGTTCAGTGCCTCTTGTCTGTCACCCTTTTTGTATAGTGGAACCACATTAGCCGCCTTCCATATTTCTAGTAGGTCTCCCGTCTCCAGTGACCTACTACATACTATGGAGAGTGGCAAGCAAAGTACTCCAACACACTCTTTCAATTCCCTGTGTGTCAGGATTCATCATGCATTGACGTACCACTTACGACAGGTGTGCATCTTTTTCCTCGATCATGGTGGCTTAGAGGGTATTTATTTACCAGTTTACAGCCTCCAAAACTTCACAACCCATTGTTAATATTACTATTACAGACAGCCTTGTATCGCTGCATAGTTTATAAACTTTCATAAATGTAATCAATGCCGCCATGATTTAAGAAAGATATAAATGTTTCGTAAGTTGTTGCGAAAATGACTGATGAATCGTGGCTCAGGTCTAGTAAAACCACTCAAACCATATAACAATTAGTATTTCCCTATAATCAGAATTTCCAGCATAATATACCAAATGCTGTTCAATTCCAAAGAAATTACATCATTAATTAATCTATAAGTTCTAAATTTTACACATATGCTGACAGCTTTACTCTCTCACTCCCATTTTAGTTGTAAGATATTCCAATAAGAGATTTTCAAAAAACATTCCATAAAGTGACTCCAAAAAAAAGGGATTCCCAAAAATTATAAGACAAAAAAAACGATTACCAAAAGTTCCCAAAAGAATTAAAAAAAATGATTCCCAATAATTCCAAAATCAGCTTCCAAAACGTAATTATATAGAATTATAGATGATGCTAGGATACAGTGGTTCCCTGGAGAGTAAGATAACATACTCTCATATGCTATCTTAATCTCGTCAGATCGCAAATAAGATATTTACCATTTATAAGGATTTTAATTCCCGTTATCGGGGACAGGAAGCCTGGTAGGCTTATCTAACATCTTATCTTATCTCCTTAGGTCAAGTGCTGACCCTCTCACAGGGTGCTGCCCACAACAGTTTCCTAACTCCCGGGTACCTGGTTGTATTGATAGACGAACTTCAAATAAAACCTTCCACACAGAACCACACCAACAGCCACACAGAACCACACCAACACCCACACAGAACCACACCAACACCCACATAGAACCACACCAACACCCACACAGAACCACACCAACACCCACACAGAACCACACAAACACCCACACAGAACCAGACCAACACCCACACAGAACCACACCAACACCCACACAGAACCACACAAACACCCACATAGAACCACACCAACACCCACACAGAACCACACCAACACCCACACAGAACCACACCAACACCCACATAGAACCACACCAACACCCACACAGAACCACACCAACACCCACATAGAACCACACCAACACCCACACAGAACCACACCAACACCCACACAGAACCACACCAACACCCACACAGAACCACACCAACACCCACACAGAACCACACAAACACCCACACAGAACCAGACCAACACCCACACAGAACCACACCCACACAGAACCAGACCAACACCCACACAGAACCACACCCACACAGAACCACACCAACACCCACACAGAACCAGACCAACACCCACACAGAACCACACCCACACAGAACCAGACCAACACCCACACAGAACCACACCCACACAGAACCACACCAACACAGAACCACACCAACACCCACACAGAACCACACCCACACAGAACCACACCAACACCCACACAGAACCACACCAACACCCACACAGAACCACACCAACACCCTACACAGAACCTCACCAACACCCACACAGAACCACACCAACACCCACACAGAACCACACCCACACAGAACCACACAAACACCCACACAGAACCACACCAACACCCACACAGAACCACACCAACACCCACACAGAACCTCACCTACACCCACACAGAACCACACCCACACAGAACCTCACCAACACCCACACAGAACCTCACCTACACCCACACAGAACCACACCAACACCCACACAGAACCAGACAGACACAAGCAAGGGGGAATACACACAAAAGCTCTACTGATTTTCATGACTAAATTAGTTCCTATTAATGAGACCCACAACTCAAGTTGAGTGCTATACAGGCCGCGGTAGTTTACCGTTGGACAGAAATACGCAGACAAGCGGATGATGTTGGCCAGCCCGCGGCCCCACGGACAAATCTGGCCAAATGGCGTTGATGTAACAATGAATTTACGTTGAAACGATTTTTTGTTTTCAACGTTGATTTAAGTATGAAAAAGTGAGTTAAACTCTGAAAAGGCCTATTAAAAGTGAGAAACACGAGTCCAGCTTTGATCAAATGCGTAAAAACGCTGGTCCAGCATTCATTAAATGTTGCAAACGTTAATATCACACTAATCCAACGTTTATTTAACGTTAATCCAACACTAATCCAACGTTTATTTAACGTTAATCCAACACTAATCCAACGTTTATTTAACGTTAATCCAACACTAATCCAACGTTTATTTAACGTTAATCCAACACTAATCCAACGTTTATTTAACGTTAATCCAACACTAATCCAACGTTTATTTAACGTTAATCCAACACTAATCCAACGTTTATTTAACGTTAATCCAACACTAATCCAACGTTTATTTAACGTTAATCCAACACTAATCCAACGTTTAACTAGCGTTAATATAATATTTATCTAAAGTTGATTAAACATTCAGAACGTTGAATAACAATGGAAACGTTGATTGAATACCGAAAGCACTGACTTAACACTAATTGGACAATGAAAACGTTCATTGGACGCTAAACGTTGATTAAACCTAATTCGCGCATGTCCCCCCCTCCCCTCCCCCCCTTCCCCTCCCACTCTGCGAGGCTGTTACATCTCCCACGTAATGCTAATTCGCCTAAACGCTTGTAAGCTGCTTTAATGTTTTTTTGTGGGTCAAAACGAACCATGAGCGGACGCCATTTTTATCGAAATGGTCCATAATGCTGGAATTTGAAGCATCGGATAATTGTTATGTCAGCCACTAACGACCAAACCATGCATTTAGGTGTCCCGGTGAACTCGTTGTGTCTTTCTGCTCTGCCATTTCTATTCTAACAACTCCTGCGTGTAATGTTCGGTTCGTTGTGTGGAGTGTGGTGTTATATAGGGTGTTTACGTGTGTGTGTATAGTGAGGGGCTGTTAGCGAGGTCGTTGGTCTCGTGGGTAGGTAGGTAGGTAGGTAGGTACGTAGGTAGGTAGGTAGGTAGGTAGGTAGGTAGGTAGGTAGCAACGAGGGAGTTCACGGGAACTGTTCAGTTCGTAATTCTCTCTCTCTCTCTCTCTCTCTCTCTCTCTCTCTCTCTCTCTCTCTCTCTCTCTCTCTCTCTCTCTCTCTCTCTCTATCATCACACCACTTCCTACTCACAACAGTCTCCTCACTCACTCTTCTCTCTCCCTCCCTCTCTTTATTCCACACTTTCTGACCCCCTTTCCACGTCTTTGCTCTTTCTCCTTCCTTTTCCTTCATTGCTTCCTTGTTTTCCTTACCCTTCTGTCCTCCGCCTCTTCCTCCTTTTATCCGCTATTTTATACAACCCACTTCTTCTCTTCTCCCCCTTCTTCTACCTCCTTCCTTTCTTTGTTATCTCTATACTCTCTCCTTTCTTATAGTATCGTCCCACTTCTCTTCCTATTGCAATATCTCCCTTATACCCCTCCCTTTTCCACCTTCCTTATACTTTCCATCTCCCCTTCCATATATTTTCCATCTCCCTTCCTTATACCCACCGTCCCTACACCTTCCCTCCTCCTGGCAGACTCTACACCCAGGTTCCTGGGGGATTGCTACCCATCCATCTTCTGCTTGAAGATAAATTTTGCAAGCGAGGCATTTCCGGAGCTGAGCGAGTATGAGACAATACAGGTGGTTCCCGCGCGTCTATATCAGGGGCCCCGGGAACCCCTGCTCCGGGCCCCCCTGCTCTGGGACCTGTGCTCTGGGACCTGTGCTCTGGGACCTGTGCTCTGGGACCTGTGCTCTGGGACCTGTGCTCTGGGACCTGTGCTCTGGGACCTGTGCTCTGGGTCCCCTGCTCTGGGCCCCCTGCTCTAGGCCCCCCCCCCCCTGCTCCGGGCGCGGGCGTACCCACACACACACTCTCAGATCAACTACACAAAACTCAGGCAACAACAAGAAATTACGAACACAACTACCATTAATATACTCGAAGGGTTGGTAGACACAACCCATAAACTGAAAGTAATGCCTCGGGAACTGGGAGTTTTGATTCGTGGCTAATTTGACTAGGAAACAGTGAAACCAAGGCCAGGAGACGAGACATGGAGGGCAAAGTTGGCAGAAGTGGCTGAGAGGAAATTTCTGGTGCAACACACCAGGGAGGAAACAAAGGAGAAGTTGGTTAGACCAGCTCTACATGCAGTGTGAGACGGACATTGAAAACTTCTTCTTGAAATGCCAACATGAGCCAATCTTCGAGTATATAGTGATCAAGAAAACCATAGAATGATGTAAGTAGAGGGAGAACGTAGGACCAGCACACGAGAAGGAGAACTCCCGAGCAGTAGATAAGTACCGGGGAGTTAGGCAGCTGTTGTGGGTAGCATCCTGGTGACGGGGGGGGGGGGGGGGGGGTGGGTCAGTAGTTGGCCTTGAGGTACGTCGATAAGCCTAAGATGCTTCCTGTCCTCGACATGGAATGCTTCAATTTCAATTTAAGTCACGTGCAAAGTAAGTAATTAAACTATGAAGAGAAGGCACCAAAGGGAAGGTGTTCAACGCCTCGCAGGTGTGAACGTTCAACGCCTCACAGGTGTGAACGTTCAGCGCCTCGCAGGTGTGAACGTTCAGCGCCTCGCATGTGTGAACGTTCAGCGCCTCGCAGGTGTGAACGTTCAGTGCCTCACAGGTGTGAACGTTCAGCGCCTCACAGGTGTGAACGTTCAGTGCCTCACAGGTGTGAACGCTCAGCGCCTCACAGGTGTGAACGTTCAGTGCCTCGCATGTGTGAACGTTCAGCGCCTCGCATGTGTGAACGTTCAGCGCCTCGCAGGTGTGAACGCTCAGCGCCTCACAGGTGTGAACGTTCAGCGCCTCACAGGTGTGAACGTTCAGCGCCTCACAGGTGTGAACGTTCAGCGCCTCACAGGTGTGAACGTTCAGCGCCTCGCAGGTGTGAACGTTCAGTGCCTCACAGGTGTGAACGTTCAGCGCCTCACAGGTGTGAACGTTCAGCGCCTCACAGGTGTGAACGTTCAGCGCCTCGCAGGTGTGAACGTTCAGCGCCTCACAGGTGTGAACGTTCAGCGCCTCACAGATGTGAACGTTCAGCGCCTCGCAGGTGTGAACGTTCAGCGCCTCACAGGTGTGAACGTTCAGCGCCTCACAGGTGTGAACGTTCAGCGCCTCACAGATGTGAACGTTCAGCGCCTCGCAGGTGTGAACGTTCAGCGCCTCACAGGTGTGAACGTTCAGCGCCTCACAGGTGTGAACGTTCAACGCCTCACAGGTGTGAACGTTCAGCGCCTCACAGGTGTGAACGTTCAGCGCCTCACAGGTGTGAACGTTCAGCGCCTCACAGATGTGAACGTTCAACGCCTCACAGGTGTGAACGTTCAGCGCCTCACAGGTGTGAACGTTCAGCGCCTCACAGATGTGAACGTTCAGCGCCTCACAGGTGTGAACGTTCAGCGCCTCACAGGTGTGAACGTTCAGCGCCTCACAGATGTGAACGTTCAACGCCTCACAGGTGTGAACGTTCAGCGCCTCACAGGTGTGAACGTTCAGCGCCTCACAGGTGTGAACGTTCAGCGCCTCACAGATGTGAACGTTCAACGTCTCGCAGGTGTGAACGTTCAGCGCCTTGCAGGTGTGAACGTTCAGCGCCTCACAGGTGTGAACGTTCAGCGCCTCGCAGGTGTGAACGTTCAGCGCCTCGCAGGTGTGAACGTTCAACGCCTCGCAGGTGTGAACGTTCAGCGCCTCGCAGGTGTGAACGTTCAGCGCCTCGCAGGTGTGAACGTTCAACGCCTCGCAGGTGTGAACGTTCAGCGCCTCGCAGGTGTGAACGTTAAACGCCTCGCAGGTGTGAACGTTCAGCGCCTCGCAGGTGTGAACGTTCAGCGCACCCTTCGCTACAAGCTGGCCAGACTCATCATAACATATATACATGGTTTACACACCTGCACCAGGAGCCATCAAGCATTTACGTGGCCACTTACGAAACCTGTACATCATTTGTTTCAATCATGGCAGCTTTGTCTGTATTTAATAAACACTTTGCAAGCTTGGAAACGTTGCGAAGTCATTGTCGACTTAAGGCTGTTATGGGTGTGGCCAACATCACAGAGCTTCCGAGCTCACAAACTGTTTAATAAATACAAACTAAGCTGGCTTAAATGTAGTAAGATGAATAGGTTTCGTATGTGGGTAACTAAGCTTGATGAATCATATCCCTGGGGCCAGATTCACGAAAGCACTTACGCAAGCACTTACGAACTTGTACATGTTTTCTCAATCTTTGGCGGCTTTGTTTCCACTTATTAAACAGTAAATGAACTCCAAAGCACCAGGGGGCTGTTTATAACAATAACAACAGTTGAATGGGAAGTTTTCATACTTGTAAACTGTTTAATAAATGTAACCAAAGCCGTCAAAGATTGAGGAAAGATGTACACGTTCGTAAAGGCTTGCGTAAGTGCTTTCGTGAATCTGGCCCTTGGATATCGACTGGATCCTGTTCGATTCCCGTCTCCAACGTGTCTATGTCTCCAGGAGCACAAGACCAGGAACCATGTGGAATACACATTTCTGCTTCACTTTTTTTTAAATCTCCCCTTCCTCTTCCCCCCTCCTCTCCCTGTCTTTACTGTTCTCTCTCTCTCCCTCTGTCTCCTCTGCACTCTTTTGTAGCTCCTGCACTCTCACCCTCCCTCCCTCACTCCCTCCCTCACCCCGTGTAAGGTTATCTCTTCTCCCTTCTGGGATTTTGTTTCTTCTGTATGTTTTTCTTTACACTTGCTCGCTCTCCACACTTTCTCCCTTCTCTCTGGGATCGATTGTTCTCTCTCCACACTCTTTCTTTCGCTATACTTTCTATTGCTTTCTCCACATACTTCATACTTTTCTTGCTCTCTTCACATTATCTTACTCTTTCATCACACTCTTCTCCTCTCTGAACCTATCTATTCACTACTGGTCTGGCAGTCTCTTATCTACGTTGCTATATCTATATCTTATCTATCTGTACATTCAAGCCTTTCTTCTCTCCTTTTCTACGCTGTGTTATTTTCATTTTTTTCTCTTTCATTGTGTTTTGGGGTCTTTTCCTCCCTCCTCTTCCTCCATTGTGTCATGCCCTCTCTTCTTTGCTTCAGTTCAAAACTCGTCGGTCCTTTGAACATTTTGTGTCTGTTCAATGGCCAAGTTCTCCTTCGCGCCGTAAATTATGAACAAAATAAAGAGTGTTTTACTTGATATCCCAACAAATAAAGCAACAATCCCAAGCCTCGTACCCGTAACGTTATTTGTCTTACGTGGTAACGACGTACTGATGTAGACGCAAACGTCGTGGTAACGGCGAGTGTTTTTCTGGGATTAATTTTAATGGGATTTATTGGGATTTGATGGAATTTAATGGGGATTTTCCGTATTATTTATATTATTTCGGCAAGAGGTGGTTGGTGCTCCATATCCAACCAGTTCGTAGTGTACCTAACATGCTTCCTCAGCTAGCTAGTAGGTCGCGCTTTTGACGTAACGTTTTTTTACCCAGCATTTGTAACCAACGTTATAAATGCAACCTATTATGAAAAAGCAACTATATATATATATATATATATATATATATATATATATATATATATATATATATATATATATATATATATATATATATATATATATATATATATATAATATAATATATATATACACCTTTTCTATGCCTGTGACTCGAGAGGTTAGGTGGGTTGCTTGGGCTCGTGCTGCTCTGGTTAGGATAAATGATTGGATTTTTGGATGAAGTGACGAGTTAAGCGATGGGTATAAGGAACTGTGGAAAAGAGAAGAGAGAGAGAGAGAGAGAGAGAGAGAGAGAGAGAGAGAGAGAGAGAGAGAGAGAGAGAGAGAGAGAGAGAGAGAGAGAGAGAGAGAGAGAGAGAGAGAGAGAAAGAGAGAGAGAGAGAGAGAGTATATGGGATTATAGGAGAGAAGGAAAGGGAGAATGGGAGGGTATCAGGAAGGGATTATGGGAGGGGGGGGGGGAAAGAAAGAGAGAGGGATTTTAGTGGTTATGGAAGAGCAACCTAGGTATAAGTACATCAGTACTCACCTAGTTGTCATTGTGGGGAGGTTGAGCTTCAGCTCTTTGGTCCCGTCTCTCAACCGTCAATCAACTGGTGTACAGATTCCTGAGCCTACTGGGCTCTATCATATCTACACGTGACACTGTGTATGGAGTGAGCCTCCACCACATCACTGCCTAGTGCATTCCATTTACTAACTACTCTAACAATGAGCAAATTATGTTTTTTTAGATTCAACTACTCGGAAAAATATTTTCCATGTAGCACCCACTACATGGGTGTTACATAGTGATCCCGTATATTGTAATCATGTCTCCTCGAGCTATTTTGTCTTCCAATAACGTGAGATGGTGGACAGTGTTCAGTGAAGGTGTAGCAATCTCGTCGCAATCTATCAGTGTACAGCGAAGGTGTTTTAATGTACACTGAGAAGTGTCTATGTGTTCACTGAACAGTGTCCATGTGTACACTGAGCAGTGTCCATGTGTATACTGAGCAGTATCTATGTGTACACTGAGCAGTGTCAATGTGTACACTGAACAGTGTCAATGTGTACACTGAACAGTGTCAATGTGTACACTGAACAGTGTCAATGTGTACACTGAACAGTGTCTATGTGTACACTGAACAGTGTCCATGTGTACACTGAACAGTGTCTATGTGTACACTGAACAGTGTCAATGTGTACACTGAACAGTGTCTATGTGTACACTGAACAGTGTCCATGTGTACACTGAACAGTGTCTATGTGTACACTGAACAGTGTCCATGTGTACACTGAACAGTGTCAATGTGTACACTAAACAGTGTCCATGTGTACACTGAACAGTGTCCATGTGTACACTGAACAGTGTCTATGTGTACACTGAACAGTGTCCATGTGTACACTAAACAGTGTCCATGTGTACACTGAACAGTGTCTATGTGTACACTGAACAGTGTCAATGTGTACACTGAACAGTGTCAATGTGTACACTGAACAGTGTCCATGTGAACACTGAACAGTGTCAATGTGTACACTGAACAGTGTCCATGTGTACACTGAACAGTGTCAATGTGTACACTGAACAGTGTCCATGTGAACACTGAACAGTGTCAATGTGTACACTGAACAGTGTCAATGTGTACACTGAACAGAGTTTACTACCAATAAGCCTATACCGCTGTTGGATATAATGCCACAGTTTTGAGAGCAACACATTCAGTTCACTTTAAACTATTATTTTGAGTTTGAGTATAAAAATACAGTCGGATATACAGTGAAATATTTTTACCATTTTACATGTAAAATTACTATGCACAGTGTATACTTTAGTGTTGGTCTGTTATTTATCTATACTGAATAGAGGAAGATATATAATTTACATTAAAGGGGGTCTTGTAGTACAGTAGTCTTCGTTCTTGACTCAATCCATAGACGGGATGGAAAGAATTGGGCAATTTTCCTTTCACCTGATGCAGCTCTTCACCTAGCAGTAAAAGAGGTACCTGGGAGATCACCAACTGTTAAATTTTAAATCTTGTCCCAAGGGACTAGTTTATTGGGCAGCGCCACTCATCTTGTGAGTGGACATACCGCCATAGCAGCATGTACAACACTCCCCAAAAGGAAGAAAACCCGCTGGGTTGTTCATCCTGTCACTTGTACCCAGACACAGCTGGGACTTGCTTAACTGTCTCAAGTGAACAGCTCCTCAAACAAGAAGATTAACATGTCAACCCGTAAAAGCTTACGTTATCTTGCGGGTGCAAAATGGGGAAATCTTTTAAGAACAGTATCAATATTTGACAAATAGTGCTTTCCTAATTCAAACAATGTGGGGTTTATTATTCTACACATACTTCTAATGTCTCTCAGGTGTTCACATTCACGTAGATAGTGGTCTAGGCGGTGTCCGTCACTCTCATCACAGATTCTGCAACTTCGCTGATCAACAGTTGTTTCCATTCCGTATCTCCATGGATATTTGTATCCAAGACGGATTCTCGCTATTACTGATTCTCTCCCGCGTCCTCCTCCTCTTCGTCCATAATGACTGGGATTGCCAGCTGCAACCATGTTGTACCATCGTTCAGATTCACTGGTTTTGTGCTTCTATCCTCCTTTCCTCAGTTACCTTGTCACGGTGATGTTGCCTGACAATACCTCTAATTTGTAGTAGAGTCTTGGGTATGAAGTATTCAATATGGTCATCTTCTGTGCCTTCAGCAGCCAGCACATCTGCTCGTTCATTCCCACATATTCCAACATGGGAGGGGATCCACAGAAACTTGACGACTCTTCCCTGATTGGGAAGTACTCTTAGAGCTCTCTTAATTTCAGCGACTATTGCAAGATTTTCTGCCCGATTTTTACTTAGGCTTTGAAGTGCTGCTTTTGAATCAGTGCAAATCACTGCACCATTAGTGTTCCGTTCAAGAAACCTTAACGCCATAACAATGGCAGTTAGCTCTGCTTGCGTTGAAGAGGCATAGTTCTCAATACACGCTTTTTCTTCATTTCTGCGTTGGAAAGCATTATCCTTAATTACAGTGTATGCTGCACCAGCCCTGCCATTGACAGGATTAGATGACCCGTCAGTGTAGATTTGATCTAGTTCATCTACAGCTTCTTTATAAATTTCCTCGAGATACTTGTGCCTCATTTCTTGTGCTATCATGCTGGATTTTTTCATTGCCATTTCATTGATGATAATCTTGCATGAGTCATCCTCCCAGGGAGGTAACCTCTCTACAGGCAGGAGCTCACGGGCTTGCTGAAGCAGGTGAAGCTCTTCAAGGTAGCAGACTGATCTGTGATGCCATTTTTTGCTTCTCCTGTTTCCCCCTGAAAGTAGCACAGAACTCAGTTTTTTCTTAGCAATATCATTGTTTTGGGGATCTCTGGCTATCCTAATTGCAAGCTTAGCATTCAGCTCCTTAATTCTGCTTTTAACACTGGGGAGGGACAACTCCTCTCGTAGATTGGACGTTTTGGCAGTTCTTGGAACTCCAAGAAGGATTGTCATGGCTTCATTCTGAATGCTTTCGAGCCTTTTCATATCGCTATGGGAGTAAGTGCACAGAACTGGTGCTGCATAGTCTATAACGGAGCGCACATAGGCTGTGTAAATCATTTTTAGCACGGGAATAAAGGCTCCATGTCCATTCCAGGTCATGGCTTTCAGTGCCCTGAGTCGACTTTTGCATGTTCCTATGAGTTGATTGAGCTCCTTTTTCTTCCCCTTGTTAGAGCCGACAGTGACGCCAAGGTACCGATAGTTGTCAACCCATTCAAGTGTTACACCATTAATTTGTAGTTCTTCATTTTCTCCCCTCTCACCAACTGTTGTGGGTGGTATCCCAGGGGAATGCCACTTTCTCAAGCATCTTAAACAAAACTCACCACTTGTTCAAACACCCCTACGTGCTCACCATAGCCCGTGCTACTTGGAACTTTGTTCCAGGTAGCGAATCTTTAACAACAACAACAACCTTAAAAAAACAAAGAGTTCACGTAGTCACATGTAAGATTTCTTCGACACATATATGGCGACGACTCTCCTACACCAGTCAATGACAGGGTTACCCAAGGCTTTTGTCAAGTTACTAAATTCGGTTCCCAGAGGCAGTCAGGTCGCCCGTGTAAGGTTGGGACGTGGAGGACGACCCTCGATCGCTCGGCGCTCAGTTCAACTGAAAACAAACCCTACGGCAGGTGTGGGAGCCCGTATCGACCCGGCGACTGGGAGAGTGGGAGAGTCAGCATTATCACACAGCAAGTCACAATATCGTGGCTGTAAACTAGAGGCGTTAACCCACACGTGAAGATGAAGGCGGGGACGACGAGCCAGTGGTCAGCGGTGGAGTGGACCGCCTCCCTCACCGCCCGTGGAGTGTGCCCGGTGTTTAATATAAGGACATGTGACAGGAGGCGAGGAACATGTGGTGAGGCAAAACATGTTAATGACTGTGGAGATCCACACGAGCCGTCATGAGGATTCCAACCTATGCAGGTGGGTGTTCCCAGACGCACGCCCTAACATGGACGTTTTCACTTATATATATATATATATATATATATATATATATATATATATATATATATATATATATATATATATATATATATATATATATATATATATATACTTTGGTTGCAGTCTTTCTTGTAAACATATGTTGTTAAATATGACCGAAAAAGTAAGATTAATAATTCTAACACGAATTTTCTCAATATTTCTTATATTTCTTTTTACTGTCGATTGTAATTGAAAAATCAATTCTCCAAAATTCATTTTTATTTCTAGTCTGACGCGACGCTTGAACGCGTTTCGTAATAACTTATTACATTTTCAAAGACTTTAGTTTACACACACACAACTGTAACCTGAAAACACTAAACAGAGTTTTACTTAATGCTAACATTGAACAGCTTGTCTTATATACTCGCATTTGGGTGAGGTGATATGTTGCAACTGTTGCAACATATCATCTCACCTCACTACGTTGGTCACTACACTGATGTATACAGACGAGGACACCGCCACACTCACAATTTACACCCACACACATGTGCCTGGGGGAGGCCGCCCTTCACTGCTAGGGAAATACAACAGGAACAAAGGGATAACTGCAGCAGTGTCGTATTTTAGACTGTGCTGGAAGGGCAGTGAAATATATTGAGATTCTATAGAGCTGCCGTGTTGCCCAAGGCGGTGAGAGGGGAGTGTTGGAGAGAGGGAAGTGCTGGAGAGAGGTGATGGCGAGGTGGGCTAAACATATTACCCACGGAGGATTGACTAGACGCCATGCAGTACTTAACTCTTCGCCCCTGTTCACTCACTAGTAATTTTGCTACCTGGCTGGAAACCGATCGACGAATCGTGTTCCAGAGACACGTAGTAGGGTAAGGCTTGCCATTAGCTATGGGAAAGGGACGCCCTCAGCCTGTCAGCAGGAGACACAAGAGGTGTGCTCCTTCACACACCTGTGTGGGTATGGTGGCCTGATCACCTCCCTACTTGACTCTCCACCATCACGGGTGGCCAAGGACTCATTCGTCATCTTTGCTTTCAAATTGGTAGAAAATTGTTGACTTGAAGCAATTCACGGAAATCCATCCCTTCCCCCCCACACACACACTCACACTTCAATTTTGCCAATCGAGAAATTACTTGTCACAAAAGGAAGTTCTTTAATTGTTCTCCTATTGGCACGGATTAGATCTCCTTGGCGAGCACAGACTAGCTAACCTTGAACCTTTCTATCCGTAAATAATGACTTGCTACTTACAGGGTCGGCGTTCGATTCCCGATGGTCCAAGGGAATGAGTACGGCTCCTTCGATCCGTTCTCCTGCTACTTACAGGATTGGCGTTTGATCCCCCGATGTACCAACAAGTTGGGCGCCGTTTCCTAACTCTGTGCACATGCTGCTCAGTCTTGGACACAAATATTATTGAGAACAAGGCACAGTTGCTAATGGAAAGTATCCCATTATGTATTACACTGTTCCCGAACACACAGCCTGGATGTGTCACAAGGGAAGGACTGATGACGTTCTGGAGAGACGTAAGAATAAACTGTTGTAGGGGTGTGATATAGTGTCATACAACCTGTTGTAGTGTGTTCCAGTGTCATACAACCTGTTGTAGTGTGTTCTAGTGTCATACAACCTGTTGAAGTGTGTTCTAGTGTCATACAACCTGTTGTAAAGTGTTCTAGTGTCATACAACCTGTTGTAGTGTGTTCCAGTGTCATACAACCTGTTGTAGGGGTGTGATATAGTGTCATACAACCTATTGTAGTGTGTTCTAGTGTCATACAACCTGTTGTAGTGTGTTCTAGTGTCATACAACCTGTTGTAGTGTGTTCCAGTGTCATACAACCTGTTGTAGTGTGTTCCAGTGTCATACAACCTGTTGTAGTGTGTTCTAGTGTCATACAACCTGTTGTAGTGTGTTCCAGTGTCACACAACCTGTTGTAGTGTGTTCTAGTGTCATACAACCTGTTGTAGTGTGTTCTAGTGTCATACAACCTGTTGTAGTGTGTTCCAGTGTCATACAACCTGTTGTAGTGTGTTCTAGTGTCATACAACCTGTTGTATTGTGTGTTCCAGTGTCATACAACCTGTTGTAGTGTGTTCTAGTGTCATACAACCTGTTGTAGGGTGTTCCAGTGTCATACAACCTGTTGTAGTGTGTTCGAGTGTCATACAACCTGTTGAAGGGTGTTCCAGTGTCATACAACCTGTTGTAGTGTGTTCCAGTGTCATACAACCTGTTGTAGTGTGTTCCAGTGTCATACAATCTGTTGTAGTGTGTTCTAGTGTCATACAACCTATTGTAGTGTGTTCCAGTGTCATACAACCTGTTGTAGTGTGTTCTAGTGTCATACAACCTGTTGTAGTGTGTTCTAGAGTCATACAACCTGTTGTAGTGTGTTCTAGTGTCATACAACCTGTTGTAGTGTGTTCTAGTGTCATACAACCTGTTGTAGTGTGTTCCAGTGTCATACAATCTGTTGTAGTGTGTTCTAGTGTCATACAACCTATTGTAGTGTGTTCCAGTGTCATACAACCTGTTGTAGTGTGTTCTAGTGTCATACAACCTGTTGTAGTGTGTTCTAGTGTCATACAACCTGTTGTAGTGTGTTCTAGTGTCATACAACCTGTTGTAGTGTGTTCCAGTGTCATACAACCTGTTGTAGTGTGTTCTAGTGTCATACAACCTGTTGTAGGGTGTTCTAGTGTCATACAACCTATTGTAGTGTGTTCCAGTGTCATACAACCTGTTGTAGTGTGTTCTAGTGTCATACAACCTGTTGTAGTGTGTTCTAGTGTCATACAACCTGTTGTAGTGTGTTCTAGTGTCATACAACCTGTTGTAGTGTGTTCTAGTGTCATACAACCTGTTGTAGTGTGTTCTAGTGTCATACAACCTGTTGTAGTGTGTTCCAGTGTCATACAACCTGTTGTAGTGTGTTCTAGTGTCATACAACCTGTTGTAGGGTGTTCCAGTGTCATACAACCTGTTGTAGTGTGTTCCAGTGTCATACAACCTGTTGTAGTGTGTTCCAGTGTCATACAATCTGTTGTAGTGTGTTCTAGTGTCATACAACCTATTGTAGTGTGTTCTAGTGTCATACAACCTGTTGTAGTGTGTTCAAGTGTTATACAACCTGTTGTAGTGTGTTCTAGTGTCATACAACCTATTGTAGTGTGTTCCAGTGTCATACAATCTGTTGTAAGAGGGTGTTCCAGTGTCATACAACCTATTGTAGTGTGTTCCAGTGTCATACAACCTGTTGTAGTGTGTTCTAGTGTCATACAATCTGTTGTAGTGTGTTCTAGTGTCATACAATCTGTTGTAGTGTGTTCTAGTGTCATACAACCTGTTATAGGAGGGTGTTCTAGTGTCATACAACCTGTTATAGGAGGGTGTTCTAGTGTCATACAACCTGTTATAGGAGGGTGTTCCAGTGTCATACAACCTGTTGTAATGTGTTCTAGTGTCATACAACCTATTGTAGTGTGTTCTAGTGTCATACAACCTGTTATAGGAGGGTGTTCTAGTGTCATACAACCTGTTATAGGAGGGTGTTCTAGTGTCATACAACCTGTTATAGGAGGGTGTTCCAGTGTCATACAACCTGTTATAGGAGGGTGTTCCAGTGTCATACAACCTATTGTAGTGTGTTCCAGTGTCATACAACCTGTTATAGGAGGGTGTTCCAGTGTCATACAACCTATTGTAGTGTGTTCCAGTGTCATACAAGACGTTGTAGCGAGCTCCTGGTTATCGGAAGATCCTGACAGTTCCCACTGTAACATGCAAATACTTATTATGTAATATATAGCTACAGGCAAAGCCTGAAGTGTTTCTTAGAAGCCATTCTGATGCTGACACGAGGAAAACATAGTCCATGGTAGGTACCTATGTCAGGGGCAGGCCTGAGTTATATTATTTAAGAAATATTAGTAATTATATCTACAACTCTGGCATATTTTCGTGGAGGGGATAGTGAAATATGGCGCGCGATAAACGTGGAGTTGTGTAATTAAAAGCAAAATTCATCAAGGAAGCGGTGAAGGGTATAGTGATCTATCTTGAGGTTATCTTGAGATGATTTCGGGGCTTTCTTTTTAGTGTCCCCGCGGCCCGGTCCTCGACCAGGCCTCCACCCCTAGGAAGCAGCCCGTGACAGCTGACTAACATCCAGTTACCTAATTTATTATTGCTAGGTAACAGGGGCATAGGGTGAAAGAAACTCTGCCCATTGTTTCTCGCCGGCACCCGGGATCGAACCCAGGACCACAGGATCACAAGTCCCGCGTGCTGTCCGCTCAGCCGACCGGCTCCGACGGAGATATATACAGAGTGGATTGATAAGCAGATGGATAAATAGTTAGATATATAGATAGATAAATTGATATATGGATGGAGGGATAGATATGTGGATATTTAGATATGCGGATATATAGATATGTGGATATATAGATAGGTGGATATATAGATAGTTGGATAGATAGATGTATATATATATATATATATATATATATATATATATATATATATATATATATATATATATATATATATATATATATGGATAGATCAATTAATAGATGGATGGATAGGCAGATAGATGGATTATTATAGATAGAGGGCTGGCTAGATGGATGGTAAGGTGAATGGACTAACATAGATAAATGGATAGATAAATAGATTGATATAGATGGCTTGATAGATAGAGACACACAGACAGACCCGGACAACGCCGGGGACCCCAGCCAAGTTGATATATATTATTCGTGTTTTATTATCATTCTTGAAATGTTTGATTAGTTAAATTAATTTTATACGACGAGAATATCTTATGAGGAGAAATAATTTATTTTCCTCCACTGAGGGAAAAACAAATTCGCTTTTCACTATGGTGCAATAAATTTAAATGTTTGCATTAGAGCCTTTTGTGGGTACGTGTAGTAACCTAATTATACTCACCTAATTGTACTTGCGGGGTTGAGCTCTGGCTCTTTGGTCCCGCCTCTCAACTGTAAATCAACTGGTGTACAGGTTCCTGAGCCTATTGGGCTCGATCATATCTACACTTGAAGCTGTGTATGGAGTCAGCCTCCACCACATCACTTCCTAATGCATTCCATCGAGTGGCACACATGGAGTCAGCCTCCACCACATCACTTCCTAATGCATTCCATTTGTCAACCACTCTGACACTAAAAAAGTTCTTTCTAATATCTCTGTGGCTCATTTGGGCACCCCTTCAGAATCTTGAATGTGGTGATCATGTCCCCCCTAACTCTTCTGTCTTCCAGCGAAGTGAGGTTTAATTCCCGTAGTCTCTCCTCGTAGCTCATACCTCTCAGCTCGGGTACTAGTCTGGTGGCAAACCTTTGAACCTTTTCCAGTTTAGTCTTATCCTTGACTAGATATGGACTCCATGCTGGGGCTGCATACTCCAGGATTGGCCTGACATATGTGGTATACAAAGTTCTGAATGATTCTTTACACAAGTTTCTGAATGCCGTTCGTATGTTGGCCAGCCTGGCATATGCCGCTGATGTTATCCGCTTGATATGTGCTGCAGGAGACAGGTCTGGCGTGATATCAACCCCCAAGTCTTTTTCCTTCTCTGACTCCTGAAGAATTTCCTCTCCCAGATGATACCTTGTATCTGGCCTCCTGCTCCCTACACCTATCTTCATTACATTACATTTGGTTGGGTTAAACTCTAACAACCATTTGTTCGACCATTCCTTCAGCTTGTCTAGGTCTTCTTGAAGCCTCAAACAGTCCTCGTCTGTTTTAATCCTTCTCATAATTTTAGCATCGTCCGCAAACATTGCGTGTGTGTGTGTGCGTGTGTGTGTGTGTGTGTGTGTGCGTGTGTGTGTGTGTGTGTGTGTGTGTGTGTGTGTGTGTGTGTGTGTGTGTGTGCGTGTGTGTGTGTGTGTGTGTGTGCGTGTGTGTGTGTGTGTGTGTGTGTGTGTGTGTGTGTGTGTGTGTGTGTGTGTGTGTGTGTGTACTCCCCCTAGTTGTGCTTGGGGGCGTTGAGCTTCGGCTCAACCCTGAACTTAATAGGTTTTATCATATCTACACTTGAAACTATGTATGGAGTCAGCGTCCACCACATCACTGCTTAATGCTTTCCATCTGTTAACTACTCTGACACTGAACAAATTCTTTCTGATGTCTCTGTGGCTCATTTGGGTACTAAGTTTCCACCTGTGTCCCCTTGTTCGTGTCCCACCCGTGCTGAAGAGTTTGTCTTTGTCCACCCTGTCAATTCCCCTGAGAATGTTGTAGATGGTTATCATGTCTCCCATTATTCTTCTGTCTTCCAGGGACGTGAGGTTTAGCTCCCGTAGCCTTCAGTCGTAGCTCATACCTCTCAGTTCTGGGCCTAGCCTGGTGGCATGCCTCTGAAAGTTCTCTAACTTTGTCTTGTGTTTAACTAAGTATGGACTCCAAGCTGGGGCTGTATACGGTAGGATTGGTCTGACGTAAGTTGTATACAAGGGCTTGAGCGATTTCTTACACAAGTTTCTAAAGGCGGTTCTTATGTTGGCCAATCTAGCATATGCCGCTGATGATATCCTTTTGATGTGGGCTTCTGGGGACAGGTTCGGTGTGATATCAACCCCCCCAGATCTTTCTCGCTATTTGACTCTTGCAGGATCTCACCTCCCAGATGGTACCTTGTGTTCAGCCTCCTGCTCCCTGTATACCTTGCATGGCGTACAAGTTAGAGAAACTGGCCTGTAGTTCAGTGCCTGTTGCCTATCACCCTTTTTGTATATTGGGACTACATTAGCTATCTTCCAGCTTTCCGGAAGGTCTCCTGTTTCCACTGACCTGTTATACACCATAGAGAGTGACACACTTAATGCTTCTGCACCCCCTTTTAGTATCCATGGTAAGATTCTGTCAAGCCCAACAGCGTATGTGTGCGTATGTGTGTGTGTGGGGTCGGTCTAACCTTCTACTGTCTAATGTACTGACTTCTAACATATTTTCTTCTGTTATATCTACTTCATATATTTCTTCTAACACACACACATCCCAGGATGCAGCCCATAGCCGCTGTCTAACAACCATGTACCTTTATTGCTAGGTGAACAGGGGCGTCAGGTGAAAGTGCCCATTTGTTTTTACCGCAACTGGGAACCGAACCCTGGCCCTTAAGTGAAGGAAACTCTCAGGAGAAGGGCCAAGCCATTATGACTATATAGCACTTGTAAGGGATCAGGATAAGGATTTGGGATGGGACGGGGTGGGGGGGGGAAGAAGTGATGACCAACCATTTGGACGGTCGGGGATTGAACGACGACCACCCGGGCCCTTAAGACTAAGACACCAGGAGGCTGTGTGTATGTATAAGTGTCTCTCTCTCTCTTCTCTATTTTTCTGTCTGTCTGTCTCCCTTCTCTCTCTCACTTTCTCTCCCCCTCCCCTTCCCTTGCTTCGCTTCCCTCCCTCGGGTGGTAAATGGTAGAACATTAATGATTATAGAAAAATTGCTTTGGGACCTTACAACTTTATATTTAAAACATAAAAATATCAAAACTGATTTTTTGTAGATAAAGAATTAGCAATGTTTCCCCTGTGGACAACAGTATATTTATAAAGGTTCTAAGTAACAATATCACTTGTTTCTCCTGACCGAAGAAAATTAGGAGAGGAATTATTTGCTAAGAAGTGGACTAAAAAAAAAAATATTGTTTACCCAAAATAAATGGTAAGGCAATTAAGAGGAAAAAGTGCTAAGCCAGTGTAGCACTTGGATGGGAAAAAGAGAACAATAAGGATCTGGGATATGTGGATAGAGTGAAGGAACGGTGCACAACCACTTGGACCATCCGGGGAATCGAACCCTACAAGCAGCAAGAAGCAAGATGGCCTCTGTACCGAGCAGTCCAAGTGAATGGTCCCAACAACAATATATGTGTTCAGAAACGACTTATAATAAACATACCTGACTTGTCTTCCAGGTATATACCTGGCTTGTCTTCCAGGTATATACCTGGCTTGTCTTCCAGGTATATACCTGGCTTGTCTTCCAGGTATATACCTGGCTTGTCTTCCAGGTATATACCTGGCTTGTCTTCCAGGTATATACCTGGCTTGTCTTCCAGGTATATACCTGGCTTGTCTTACAGGTATATACCTGGCTTGTCTTCCAGGTATATACCTGGCTTGTCTTCCAGGTATATATCTGGCTTGTGACCAATCGTGCTTGTTACAGTCACCAGTAAACACCTGGATTTAATTAGTGTCTCACACAACTGATATCGTATACAGTTAGTAGAAGGGGAGGGAATTATCATGATAAAGCGCCAAGCCATTTGGACTATATAGGACTTGGAAGGGGTCAGGATTAGGATTTGGGATGGGACGGGGGAAGGAATGGTGCCCAGTTACTGGAAACAAAACTCTTCAATGCATTGTGTATGATGGAAGTAACCTAGATTTCATTACGTACAATGAAAACACATCTAGTATACATTGCGTATAATGGACAAAAAATCTATATAATACGTTACGTATAATGCAGAAATAATTAAGGGTACATTGGATATATGCAACATAATGCAACATAATTTTTGTTCCTCGGCAGCAACAATTACTTCCCAATTGCTTATGCCTAAAGAGCTGAGAAAATGGCTCTGATTCCACTCAAACTTTGCCAGTGAGACAATACGCGAATATACGTCTTTTCGTTTACATAAAAGTCAGAAAAACAACAACTCGTGACTCAAAATTAACATGTATATATACATTAAAGTTAAAGAGAAAATGATCGTAAAAATTTTTGAAGTGAGTAGTTTCTGGAGGTCAACCAACTCCACGTGTTTCCCAGCCTTGTGACTGCCCTGGAAGCCGGGAACCACTGCCACAGAGCTGTTTCAAGCCGTTTACATCTTCCTAGTGAGCTCCTTGGGGGAATTCTTTGCTCTCCAGGATCTTCTTCATCTGTTATCTGACGAAGACGCTGGCTTTGAGACCTTTTTGCCTTCGATAGTGTATGGAAAACGTTTTGAAGGTTGTGATAAATTGTTACACTACGCCCAGTTTGATGTTGGAATGGTGGCGTCAACGCCTTCCAGGGGTCCTCCAGTGGGTCCCACTTGACGCTGTTCCATCCACAGAGAACCCGGTCCGCTGTGGCCTGTCCCACCTGTGGTAGAACGCCTGGGCGTCCCTGCTGGACCAGAGGCACCAGGGGGGAAACTTAAAGATTTTAGACCGGTCAGGAATACCACCATTTTGAAGTCCCCCGATGACCTCCCTGCCGTACTCGTCACACTGGAAGACGTGCAGGAAGGTCTTGATGATGACGTAGTGCTCCCTGAGGTGCACCGAGGGAGCCAAGAGACGTGTTCCCCACTACGGAGCATCAGGGCCTCCAGGCTCCTGGGAGCGTTGTCTAAGAAGAGACGCCGCTGCCCGTTGGGGTCACGAGTAACGCCTTCATCAGACTGGTCACACTGTGGCAGAAGCAGAGCCCTTATCTTGAGGTTATCTTGAGATGATTTCGGGGCTTTTTTTTTTTTTAGTGTCTCCGCGGCCCGGTCCTCGACCAGGCCTCCACCTCCAGGAAGCAGCCCGTGACAGCTGATTAACACCCAGGTACCTCTATTTTACTGTTAGGTAACAGGGGCATAGGGTGAAAGAAACTCTGCCCATTGTTTCTCCGGCACCCGGGATCGAACCCGGGACCACAGGATCACAAGTCCAGCGTGCTGTCCGCTTGGTCGACCTGCTCTCCTGCATCATTCTGGGTCACAAGAGCTATACTTGTGACGGAATAATAGTCAGTTTCTATACATTGAAGACACAAGCAATTACGTAATAACACTTACTACCCAGAAATATATAAACAAAATAGTTACCCTGTGTTATGGAAAAATCAATAATACATTGGTGTATAAATATCAAGATAAGATTGACAATTATATCCTCACCATTTACATGATACCAACATGAGAAGCAATGACTTAAAATACAGATTAATAACGTTTAGAGTGCAAAAACAAAACAATATTCTTGCAATATATTATTTAACAAAATTGGTGCACGGAAGCATTTACATTAATTGACTGGATAAAAAGAACTATAGTAGTATTGGCGAAAGAAAGAAAAACCAACAGAGTATTAGAACCCAATCATTTGGACCATCGGGGATCGAACGATGCAAGAAGCGATTCCGACACTCTACCAACCAGAATTAATAAATGAGCTTGGAGGGTCTCCTTCAAATAGTACAAAACTCCCACACCTCTATTAGCGTCCCTGACGACACCCTCCCTCGAGGGTAGACTCCCTCACAAGAGGTGCCACACTTGACAATCACTGCCAGGATTCTTGAAGCATTTACGTCTCCACTTACGAGACCAGTACATCTCTTGTAAATCAAAATAAATATGGTGGCTTGGCCCACAGTATTTAGTAAACAATTTACGAGGTGGGGAGGGGAGGGGGCGGCGGTTCCCCCCACCCAAGGGTTATTATGGTTAGGGACAATCACTTAGCGCTACGCAGTTCGTGAACTGTTTAATCAAGGCATAATATGGTGTTGTGACCGAGGAAAGATGTACAGGTTTCGTAATTGGGCACTTAAGTGCTTGAAGAATCCTGGCCAAGATTAATGTTCCCATAGCACGAACACAGGAGTTTTGGCGCTCTATCACCTCGAAATTCGCCAAATGATGAACACATTTTGGCAACAGTCTGGACACCAAGAGATGAGTTCTTCAAGGGTTCACAAATTATGTGAATAACTGGCTAATAACACAAGAGAATAAGTCAAAGATTGGAATCCCCGAAATGTTTCAGATAAATGGACCGGGAAAAGTTCAATTAGCTTTTAAATTCCACAGTAAACTTCGCTACTGGTTTATATATCTATGTATCTATCTATCTATCTATCTATCTATCTATCTATCTATCTATCTATCTATCTATCTATCTATCTATATATATATATATATATATATATATTATATATACATTATGATAGAGCCACAATGATAGAGCCTCCCCCTCCAGAAGAGAGCCGACAAAGAAAGAGCCGTCTCCACCCTCAAAAAATAAACACAACCCAATAAAAAAAAAAAAGTTTGTTTAAACAAGCAAATCAAATACCAAACTAAAGAAGATAAATTAGCAAAGGCGTCATCAAAGGTGAAGCAGACCATAATAAGAACTGTTGGGGCGAAAATCTCGACAAGGACAATGAAGGTTGTGTACTTATAGTATGACTTACTATAGTTATTGACCCAAACTGTCCTCACACTTTATTCATTACAGTATAAAAACACTCTCATCTGCCCCAACGTTAGAAATGCAGTGGTTTAGGGACATTGAAAGTGCCGTAATATTGACGCTTTGTTGACCTCAATAGATGAGGAACGTTGCCTTGGAGAGAGAGAGAGAGAGAGAGAGAGAGAGAGAGAGAGAGAGAGAGAGAGAGAGAGAGAGAGAGAGAGAGAGAGAGAGAGAGAGAGAGAGAGAGAGCAAAATGGGACCAAAAATGTATTACAAATTACCGAGGTTCAATCACAACAGCTCAGAGTTGGCTGAATCCCTTAAGCGTCTCCCTCTCTCACTCCCTCCCTCACTCCCTCCCTCACTCCCTCCCTCACTCTCCCTCACCACCAGCCTCCCTCCCTCATACTCTCCCTCACCACCATCCTCCCTCCTTCACTCTCCCTCACCACCAGCCTCCCTCCCTCACACTCTCCCTCACCACCATCCTCCCTCCCTCACTCCCTCACCACCAACCTCCCTCCCTCACCACCAACCTCCCTCCCTCACCACCAACCTCCCTCCCTCACCACCAGCCTCACTCTCTCCCTCACCACCAGCCTCCCTCCCTCCCTCACTCTCTCTCTCACCACCAGCCTCCCTCCCTCACACTCTCCCTCACCACCATCCTCCCTCCCTCACTCTCCCTCACCACCAGCCTCCCTCCCTCACACTCTCCCTCACCACCAGCCTCCCTCCCTCACTCCCTCCCTCACCACCAACCTCCCTCCCTCACCACCATCCTCCCTCCCTCACTCTCCCTCACCACCAGCCTCCCTCCCTCACACTCTCCCTCACCACCAGCCTCCCTCCCTCACTCCCTCCCTCACCACCAACCTCCCTCCCTCACCACCAGCCTTCCTCCCTCACTCTCTCCCTCACCACCAGCCTCCCTCCCTCCCTCACTCTCTCTCTCACCACCAGCCTTCCTCCCTCACTCTCTCCCTCACCACCAGCCTCCCTCCCTCCCTCACACTCTCCCTCACCACCAGCCTCCCTCCCTCACACTCTCCCTCACCACCAGCCTCCCTCCCTCACACTCTCCCTCACCACCATCCTCCCTCCCTCACTCCCTCCCTCACACTCTCCCTCACCACCATCCTCCCTCCCTCACACTCTCCCTCACCACCATCCTCCCTCCCTCACTCCCTCCCTCACACTCTCCCTCACCACCATCCTCCCTCCCTCACTCCCTCCCTCACCACCAGCCTCCCTCCCTCCCTCACTCTCTCTCTCACCACCAGCCTCCCTCCCTCACACTCTCCCTCACCACCATCCTCCCTCCCTCACTCTCCCTCACCACCAGCCTCCCTCCCTCACACTCTCCCTCACCACCAGCCTCCCTCCCTCACTCCCTCCCTCACCACCAACCTCCCTCCCTCACCACCAGCCTCCCTCCCTCACTCTCTCCTTCATCACCAGCCTTCCTCCCTCACTCTCTCCCTCACCACCAGCCTCCCTCCCTCCCTCACACTCTCCCTCACCACCAGCCTCCCTCCCTCCCTCACACTCTCCCTCACCATCAGCCTCCCTCCTTCACACTCTCCCTCACCACCAGCCTCCCTCCCTCACACTCTCCCTCACCACCAGCCTCCCTCCCTCACCATCAGTCTCCCTCCCTCACACTCTAACTCACCACCAGCCTCCCTCCCTCCCTCACACTCTCCCTCACCATCAGCCTCCCTCCTTCACACTCTCCCTCACCACCAGCCTCCCTCCCTCACACTCTCCCTCACCACCAGCCTCCCTCCCTCACCATCAGTCTCCCTCCCTCACACTCTCCCTCACCACCAACCTCCCTCCCTCACACTCTCCCTCACCACCAGCCTCCCTCCCTCACACTCTCCCTCACCACCAGTCTCCCTCCCTCACACTCTCCCTCACCACCAGCCTCCCTCCCTCACACTCTCCCTCACCATCAGCCTCCCTCCCTCACACTCTCCCTCACCACCAGCCTCCCACCCTCACACTCTCCCTCACCACCAGCCTCCCTCCCTCCCTCACACTCTCCCTCACCACCAGCCTCCCTCCCTCACACTCTCCCTCACCACCAGCCTCCCTCCCTCACACTCTCCCTCACCACCAGCCTCCCTCCTTCACACTCTCCCTCACCACCAGCCTCCCTCCCTCCCTCACACTCTCCCTCACCACCAGTCTCCTACCCTCACACTCTCCCTCACCATCAGCCTCCCTCCCTCACACTCTCCCTCACCACCAGCCTCCCTCCCTCACACTCTCCCTCACCACCAGTCTCCCTCCCTCACACTCTCCCTCACCACCAGCCTCCCTCCCTCACACTCTCCCTCACCATCAGCCTCCCTCCCTCACACTCTCCCTCACCACCAGCCTCCCACCCTCACACTCTCCCTCACCACCAGCCTCTCTCCCTCCCTCACACTCTCCCTCACCACCAGCCTCCCTCCCTCACACTCTCCCTCACCACCAGCCTCCCTCCCTCACACTCTCCCTCACCACCAGCCTCCCTCCTTCACACTCTCCCTCACCACCAGCCTCCCTCCCTCCTTCACACTCTCCCTCACCACCAGTCTCCTACCCTCACACTCT